>NW_028270174.1:32332780-32639784 GCF_037043375.1 Chiloscyllium plagiosum | reverse complement strand
TGGCACCACCTTGGTCAGAGCCTAGGAATACTGCAGCCAGTAACTCACCTCCTGACTCCTCAAAGCCCTATCCACCAGTCAGCAGTGTATGCATCTGCCTGCAATTTCTTCAGAAGCAGCTGATGGTAATATTAAAAATGTGATATGTATTCACATATACGCTTATACAAAATTTATCTTTGTAACATTCAAATGGAATGTTAAATATAACGAACACTTTTGCATTAGCATTCATATACTCACACTGGAAATATCAATTTTCATGTCCTATGGTCTACAAGGGATGCGTACACTTAGTTTATCATCAAACTTACCTGTTCAATTTTAAGCAGAGTGACATCTATAAGGATAGTGAACTTCTGGACTGAAGCCAATCCTTTGAGTAGTGCAATCACCCAGGTTTCGACATGATGAGCTAATGGCCAGGACAGCCAGTCAATCATTCTAAAAAGGACACAAAAGCATAAAACCAGTAACAGTTAGATCCTAAGATAAACAAAGAACTACAGATTATGGAAATCTTAAACAAAAAAAAAAGGAATTGCTGCAGAAACTCAGCAGGTAATGGCAGCATCTGTGGAGAGAAAGCAGAATCAATTATTCAGGTTCAGTAACCCTTCTTTAGAACTGGTTTCTGATGTACTGCTAGTTCTGAAGGGTCACTTGACCCAAAACATTAATTCTGCCTTCTCTACATAGCAATTTCTGTGATACTTAGACCCTATCCATGGTTTGTAGCCATGACACCATCTTGATTTGTAATCATCAAGATAGGAATTATTTGTGGGAGGAAGATCAAAAGCTTTTTACATCAGTACCAAACATTCTGGGGTATAAATCAGCTTGAAAGTAAGGAAACTTCTTTTCATTGTGATGAAGATTGTCCATAGTGTCCAGGAATGTGGAGGGTAGGTGGATTAGCCTTGGGAAATGTAGGGCTACAGGATAGGGTATGGGGTAGGTCTGACTGGGATGTTCTTTGGAGGGTCAATGTAGACTTGATGGGCTGAATGGGCTGAATGGCCTACTCCCACACTGAAGAGACCCTATCTCCTTAATCCCAGATACACATTCACACAATAGACAAGACATTTAACTCTGCACACAATGTATTCCTTAAAAAAAGAGAAAAGGCAGAAATAATTGGGGGAAATAAATACCATATTTGGAAATGAACAGTGGTAAATGCTTCTCACATTTTGAGAAATTCAATACATAGGATTTAGAGGACACTTAAACAGTCAATCTTATTTATATGTCTAGTTTGGTCTCTGTTATAAATTTGTCTCAAAAATGAAAATAATAATTTCTTAGCAGTACAGAATTTAAACATTACTAAAAAGAAAAGAGTTAACAGCATAATTCATTGCATATGCTAAAGTTTATTCACACCAGAGGGCCTGATAATTTGCAAGTCCACAGACTACACATTTTTCACTGATTGAAGGGCTACAGAGGCACACAATTCCTGCTGCATCCCAATGCTCTGACCGATTAGAGTCAACCTGCCTAGTTCGAATTTAATCAGTTAACTAGGGTAATTCACAATTCAAGCTGTGACTCCATGCCAAACAATGCCAACCTCTTAAGCTATATAAATTGTTTTTTCTGTTTCTTTTCCCTGTGGGTCAATCTTTTTGACTACAAAATGAAAAGTATTCATTTCATTTCTCTTTTTAGCAAATACAGGCTGTTCTGCTATAAATGCGGTAATTAAATTCTCGTGCAACCTCGTGTTTTGGAAAATCGCGCAATAGAAATAAGTGGGCCCACGGGAAAAACAGAGGTAGGGGAGAACCACCAAAAATATCAATAAAAATTGAAACAAAAATTGTAGTTAGCCTATCACAAATGACAGCACAGCCTAAGTAAATATTTTAGTGAAAGAATAAATTTAACACCAAGGGGTTTCTGAGTTTGATGAATTACAGTAATGTATTAACATAGAGGCTGAGGGTCATCATCATTACTTTCAGGTGCAGTCCTGATACAGGGTTATGACAAAAGGAAATGTTTAGTCCAGAATTGGATGGCTGTGGTTCATTGTCCTCAGACTGTTTCTTGGAGTTTAGCTTATAAAAGGCATCTAGTTTTTGCTGCTTGGCCATCTTTCATGAAGAAGCTGTTCATAGGATGCCAGGTAAGGCTTGATGCCTTCACTGCTATCCTGCTGCATTCTGCATTGTAGTCATTATCTTCGAAGAGCAGCACGGTGGCACAGTGGTCAGCACTGCTGCCTCACAGCGCTAGAGACCTGGGTTCAATTCCCACCTCAGGCAACTGTCTATGTGGAGTTTGCACATTCTCAGTGTCTGCGTGGGTTTCCTACCACAGTCCAAAAATGTGTAGGTTAGGTGAATTGGCCATGCTAAATTGCCCATAGGGTTAGGTGAAGGGGTAAATGTAGGGGAATGGGGTCGCTCTTCGGAGGGTCGGTGTGGACTTATTGGGGCGAAGAGCCTGTTTCCACACTGCAAGTAATCTAAAAAAAAAAAACAGCTTCTCAACTTCCCTCAGGATAGAAGACAAAAGAGAAGTGGAAAGTTCTCCTGGTGCTGCATCCTGGACTTCATAGCCTTCATCTTGAATTTCAATTTCTGCTGCAGTAACAAGTTGTTGGAGATCAGTCTCCACTTCTTCAATTGCAACTTGTTTTGCAAGAGCAACATAATGTTCTTTGATTGCCGGAAGCTCCTCAGACAGTTCAATGCCTTTAAAGTTATGGAGAAAGTCTGGGAGAAGCTTCCACCAACTCGCATGCAAGCAGTCCTTACTGACATCATCCCTGGCCTCCACAATAATGTCAATAGCATTCTTAAAGATCTTCCAATATTGAAGAACACTGTCCTCATTATCCCCCTCAGTAACTGCAATCAGCTTCCTGAATGTGCACCTTAAATAATAAGCTTTAAAAGCTGCTACTGCATCCTAGTCCATAGGTTGAATGCGAGATGTTGTGTTGGAGGTAGGAATAGCACTTCGATGTTTTCAGAAAGCTTACCAATGATGGGAGGGTGGCCTGATGCATTGTCCAGAATGAGGAGAACCTTGAAATCCAAATTTTTTCTTTTGCAATAATTTCTAAAAACATCCTCATTAACATTAAGATCAGAAAACATTTGCCCTGCCGTCCAAACTCTTTTGCTAACCCTGAAGTAAACACCTAGAGTGGACCAAAGATAACATGGGTGGAATTGTGTAATAGTCAATGGGAGTTTGCATTTTAAACATACCGTTCCCCAATTCACCAATTGCGTCACAGCCAAATCGCGTTGATGAAACATGCCTTATAGGAGAACAACGCATAGGCACTAACTTGATAGACATTGCCCAATGTACCCCCAGGTGAATGGTTGAATGTCTTCAAATCAGGCTCTGCCACAGCAAAGACCAAAATCACACTCCGTGACTGAATATTAAATTGACAATATTATGAAGTTAAATTTCTGATATTCTCACACTGTTTAAATACTTTCATGACCGTGCTTCTGTCACTTACCTCAAGAACCTCCCCCATCCCCACATATCTTCCAGCATTCTCTACTCTCTGGCCCACATGGCTGCATCCACTCTCCATTCAATCATGTGTAGCTCTTTTCCCTTCAGTTGCCTAGGCTCCATGCTCTGAAATTCCTGCAATAAGCATCTTCACTTCTCTTTTCTCCTTCCCTTATCATCCATTGTTTGAAGATATCTCTGACAGCTTGCTTCACATTATTGTAAAAAGGAGTATAATTTCAACTTCTTCATAAGCATGTGCTTTATTAGCCTCATGCTCTCTCAATGCAAGGATTCTTCAAAGTCTGAATTTAATTTAGCTCCTCAGCCATTCAATAATACCACAGTTTCCCTGTGTCTCAAGTAATGACATTGTTCCATTTTTTTGATATCCTTACCTATAAGGTCTTCAGAGTTTTGAAAATTTGAGTTGACTGCATCTCGTTTATTTTTTCTTAAAAAGAAACAAATACACATTTCCACCATGCTTCACTTGGCCAACAAGCTTCCAGATTTCACTCTTTGATGTGCCTCCTTGTTCTATAACAAACTCACATCACATCTGCACCCACTATTTATACACAGGAGAAATTTCAAAAAAGATCTTCTAATAAATTTAATTTTTCTCCTCCTTGATTATTAATCATCACTACAGGTTTTAAAACAGTATCTGCACAAGGAAACAGCCAAATTTACCCACATATGAGGAACTGCTAAGTCAGCAAACAATTCAACAGCTCAGAGGTGTTTTGACACATCTGGAGAATGTGAGGTGTTTCATAAATGCAAGATCAGTGACTACCTGCAGAGTGCACAAGTCATGCTGGCATCTTTAACATTTTGATCTGTGATCAGGCTTCGAATGAGAACTGTAATCATCTGTAATGGGATGTGCTGAACGAGGCTTGCTAGGGCAATAGATGGTTCAAATAAAGAATCTGTAAAACAAGAGGTGGAAGAACTCTTATTTGGTTTGTTGGAACAACCCAATGTAGAATTGGATATCAACTTGATTTCAAAGAAAGCATTCAATAACTGATCTACAGATGAAGGAAAATTGAAAAGTAGACGCAATTTGATAATTAAATAGACAGGTAGACTATTAGCTCTAAATATTATTGCTAATCATTCTTAAAAGCAAAGGAACTTACAAATAATTTTTGAATTTCTTTATATCTGACAAGTTCCACTTACTTGAGTCCAGTAGAGGGAACAACGAACAGGGAGCAGCACCCTGCCAGATTAGTTTACTGACACAAAAGAACTATTATAATACCTCACAACAATTTTCATCTATTAAGGCAAATAGAAGAATGGGGAAAAGGCACAAACATTTGAAAATTAAATGCTTAAGTCTAAACAAATAACCATTTTTTAAAAAAAAACTTATTCCCTGTTGTGTTCCTTACCTGTAGCTGAGATGATCACAAATACCTCTTGTAGAGAAGGCAGAAGTGCACCAGGCTCAGCTTTCCAAATGCTTTGCAACAAATTGCTTACTTTGTTCACCTGAGAAATAAATCCACGGATCTCTTCTTCCTGTGTTGCACTGCATTGGAACTGACTTATAGTCCTTACTAGCTGCTGGCAAAACAGTACTGCTGATTTACCTTTTGGGATGCAATGTACAAAGTCAGACAACAACTCACTCAACCTAGCACACAGCAAAGGTTCTGGTCTTTCACAAACTAGTCGCAGTATCTCAGTGTGCATGCAGCCAAAGATTTCAAGCACAGAAGGGCAGCTCATAATAAGTTTTAGTCCCATGTGGATATAGTCAATGATGGCAATATCTTTCTTATCTAGTGATCCATAACCTTGTTGCAGAAGATTTAGAATAAATCCCTTGTTGAAGAATTCCTCAAATTCACAACGATGGTACCTGGCATAGGCATCAAGTACCTGATGACCCACTTGTTTCTGGAAATTATCCTCTCCAATTAAAATTAATCGTGTTGTCAGATCAAACATTGCCTTGCATTGCTCCCGGTCAACTGAGTTCTCGGCTGCATCTACCACTTTCTTCACAATTCCCTTCTTCACTGGTAGGGGATGTGAAGAGGTGACGAGGGCTTCCAGAATTTTATCCATCATTGATTACTATACCACAGTGTTACATAGGAGGTAACTAACAGAGCCTAACAGAGTAAAAGAAAAACAAAAAGTCAAAAGGCAAATAATACAATCCTAATTACATTTGACAACTTATTTTCAAAAACCAAAACAAATGTAGAAGAGTTATGGAAATTATCCTCCCTCCATCCCAATCTGCCCCTGTCCCCGGTGTTTCTGCACTTCTGCTAAGCTGGTTTCTCGAGAAATTAAAAACAGACTTTAGGTCCAAACTTTAAAAGGCTGACGTCTTCATATTCTATCACAAGAAATGTGTATATTACCCAAAAAGCCAATTACACGTCACCATGAAAAGGTAGCATATTTCAAGTATACTTTAGAGACACAGATAAAAACAGAAAGTCCTGATTAACTCAGGTCGAGCAGCATTTGTTCTGAAGAAGAGTTATACTGGACTCAAAATTTTGCTTTTCTACTATTGCATTTGAGCATAATGAATGTTTTCCACTGAAACATAACTCCAACAGGACTGAATTATTATTCTGCTCTCTGCTTTCTTATCTTTTAAAGCAGCCCTTAAAAGCTACAACTCTGACCAGTTTTTGATTACTTTATAAATGTCACTCTATCAATGTGAGTTGTATTAATTTCCTTTAGGTAGTTGTTACTGTTTGTGGCAAGTTAGGATAGATAAGATGTTCTTGCAAGCATTTGCTGAGAACACGCAGGAAAAAAAAATCATGAACACGTGATTCCACATCCAAAAAGTTTTGAAAATTTACTCAGCTGCAAAGTCACACAAAATAAAAGAATTTGCATTGTGAAATTACTAACTGTTGTGATCTGAAGTGACCTAGAAGGATTAAACAAATCCGAGGAGTGCTTTGCTTAGTTTAACATCATACTGATTTCGTCATACCAGGACTATACTGTCTCGCTGATGAATAAACCTCAGCTGGGTAGTGGTGGGACACAAGAATAATAATTTCTAAAGAAGAAGGAAAGAAGTTAACTTAAAAGTTAGATTAGATTACTTACAGTGTGGAAACAGTCCCTTCAGCCCAACAAGTCCACACCGACCCGCTGAAGAGCAACCCACCCAGACCCATTCCCCTACATTTACCCCTTCACCTAACACTACGGGCAATTTAGCAAGGCCAATTCACCTAACCTGCACATTTTTGGACTGTAGGAAGAAACTGGAGCACCCGGACGAAAACCACACAGACACGGCAAGAATGTGCAAACTCCACACAGACAGTTGCCTGAGGTGGGAATTGAACACGGGTTCCTGGCGCTGTGAGGCAGCTGTGATAACCACTGTGCCACCGTGCCACCCACTAGAATGGCTCCTTTCTACTTATGATCAAAAGAGAAGCTGCAAGGAGTGTAAGTGGAATTTAAACAAGGATAAATTTGACTTTAAATGTAATTCTGCACAACATCAGATGCCTATGAACACGCCAAAGATCATACATGAAAATATTTGCTTAGGGAAAGTACCAAGAGATTTCTTGTGCAAAGTGGATCTGTAGCCACCATAGCTCATTGCCTTGGAAAGATAAATAAGGTTTACCATCAATGTTTATTTTCCAAAAACACATGTTCCCTATTATGGATGTTACTGAATTCCTAGTTTGACACTGACCACACAGATATTAAAAGAAAATGTACATTAAAATAACATTATAACCAGATTTTTTTACAGAACAAAAGAATTATATTTAACTACCAGTGATCCAAAGCGAACCAGACTAAAAACATATCTACACAGTAGAGTGCATATTCTCACCATGCTGTGTTAAATGCAATGTTATTACAATTATCCTGCTCTTTCTCAAGGCTTTTCCCTGCCTGGTTGATAGTCAATAAATACAACACTGAAAAAAACTTTTTTACTTAAGGGTTTCCATCTTACGGAGGAGACTTCAGGCCACATCCAACAACCCACTTCAAAAACTGTCCTCATTTTGACAGCCGTAACAATAAACTCCAGAGCAGCTTAAACAATACACAACATTCTAAACTAATCTACAACGTTCCAAATTAAATATTTCATAACAATCAAAAAGAATAAGTCAATTCACTCCATGTTAATGAATGGACCCCATCTTTGACAAAAATAATCAGTTCTTCCTTCTACCAAGTTTCACTGAAATCTGTACATTAACTTGCAGTTAACTTGTTACAGTCTAACATAGTACGTGTCAAACATTACCCACACTCACCTTTCGTGGTAGCAATTATATTAAATTCTAATCAAATGTCATCGACTTGAAAGTTAACTCTGTTACTCTCTACACAGATGCTGCCTGATCTGAGTATTTTCAGCACTTCCTGTTTCAGACTTCCAGCATCGGTAGTATTTTAATTCTGCTTCAATTGAAACCATCACTATTACTTCTAATAGCAAATTCCTTATTAGTAAAGACCCCACATAACTGTTAACGTTTATGTTAGTTAACTCAAATTGATTCTCTTTGTACGGGATGAGTTAGATAAAGAATCATAAATATTGATGGTCAGATTGGAGGAAATATTGTTCAAATCATGGATTCAAATTCGATCTACTAAATTAATGCCAAACGAACAAAATAAAACTCTGCATTTTTAGATAAATCAGATTGCTGTTCCAGTGTTAAAAAGAACAAAAACTTCTCCAAGTCTCAGCGATTTAGCTTCCACACCATAACACAGTATTTTGGCCACCCTGGTCGCTACCAATTGCCATTTGGTTTTAAACGGAGTTCAGTTGTAATATGAAAGGAGAAATCAAATGGTACAACGAACATGAAAACGCTGACAGAAAGGAAATAAGATCGTAAGTGAAAATGTTGCAAGTCATTATGTGGAGGCCAGAAACAATCGTGACTCGAGTCATCGGTGTCTCAATGATCCAGAAAGGAATGCTGTGTCACAACTTACCCAAGGAAACCATGGCAGCCGCCGGCCTGGCGCTCAGACTTCAACACAATGTTCCAAATGCTCCATCCGCCTTATTTCTCACGCTCACGCCGCCGCCGCCGCCGCCGCCGCCGCCGCCGCCGCCTACTCCTCCTCTCGCACTCCAGTGACTGTCACCACGTTCACATCAATGACCCGATCAGCCAGGCCGGTTCAGCAATACACACAACCCCGGCCAACTCCGTAAGAAACGTCAATGCGACAGCGCCACTTAAGACCCTGCACTGCTTCATCTTAGTCGGCCGATGAAGTGCCGTCACCGTCTGTGTGAATCAGGGCTTTGACGTTGGAAGGCTTATGAGAGGATGTGAGGGAAACGAATACTTTTTTTTAAAAAAAGATACATCTTAAATTTTCGGTGGTGTCATCTCCAAGGATGATACCCAGTTTCAATAAATTCCCTCCGACTCAGGCAAATTTGAGGATGCCTCAGAGAGCGTTGCCCGTTGTGCTCCCGGTGTAGTTTTTTGGGAATAGGGCGGTTTATGAGGTTGAATGAATCTGTTCAGCTCATGTAATATCGTCAGTAACATGATATATACTTTAATCTTTCATGTCTGTGACGCTACAATCAAACTATCAGGTGTCATTTATTAGGGACGATTGCCAATATCTGGTTTTAAAGGCATTACCTATTTTGATACCATTTAACGGAAAGATGAAACCGGTGTTCTCAGTATACGATTGCAATCAATATCGCCATTGACAGTGTTCATCTTGCTTGAATTTTAGTGAAATTACCAAAGCGAGTGTAATAATTCCTATTGTTACGTGCAGGACAACATTTATTGCTCGTTCCTAATTGCGCTTGAGAGGATAAGGGTTAGCTGCCTTCTCGAATCGCAGTGACCAATGTGTTGGATGTACGTTAACAGTTATGTGGCATGAGTATGACAAAGGAAACACGTTAAAGGACTACAGCGGCCAAAATCACAAAGATAAGGTAAATCCACTAATTTAGCCTTCTTGTGGGCTGAACTTGTGGGTTTCCCACCCACCACAGCATGCATCTGTCATTTGAATGACTCCACAGAATTTTTGCATCCATAATTTATTTAGATATTAATCACTGTTTATACAAAATCATTACTTTCTGCAACTAATCTTGAACTTGCCTTTTACCTGTTGGTGCCATTCATCCCCAACTTCTACAAAGATAAAGATAGTAAGGACTGCAGTTGCTGGAAGTCAGAGTCGATAAAATGTGGAGCTGGAAAAGCACAGCAGGTCAGACAGCATCAGAGGAGCAGGAAAGTCAACATTTCTGGTCAGGGCCCTTCATCAGAATTGAACCTGATTTGATGCTCAAGCTTGACTTTCTAGGAGAAATGAGGATTGTAGATGCTAAAGATTGACTTTCTAGCCCACTTGCATGTTCTAAATCTTTTTAATCAACCTGTTCAGACAGGCTATGAAAAAACATCTGGAGTATGTGGGACTTGAATTCAGGTCTTCTAACCCAGAGGTAGGGATACTACCACTGCACCACAAAAGCCCCAAAGTACAATCAGTTGTATGCATATGTCCCTTTCAGAACATAGAGCTTATGATTGTGTAATTATTATCTGTATCATAAATAATACAGAGATGTTATTACACACCTCTGGAAAAGATGGGATTTGAATCTGGATCTCCTGATTCAACAGTAAGGACACTTCCACTGCACCACAACAGCCCATTTGCACGGTGACCTCCCTCATTTGCTTTCTTTCAAGCATGTTTCTTCAGGTTTATTCACAGCTCAATCTCCTAAAACGAAGGTCAGTATTGTTGTTCTGCTCTTCGTGTTTCTTGATGTTTCCTGTGTGCCATGAGGATCAGGACTGATGACAGAATTGAAGATGCAATCTGAAAACTAATAAATTAATTAAAAATAAATGTTTGCTTTATTGTTCTGTGTTTTAAGGTGGTGCTGGAGAGTGGCAACACTAGCCAACACTTTTCAGTATGTTTTATAACAAAGTACATGTGACAGTAAATAAATAAACAACACAAAGTAGTGTTATTTAGACCTGAGAAGTATCATCTATTCACACATTTTAGTACAAAAAGTCTTTTTCTAAGTCATTTATGCAAGCACAAATTTCAGTTGTTTAAATGAGTCATGGAGTCAAAGCGATGTACAGCACAGAAACAGACACTTCAGTCCAACTGGTCCATGCCAATCAGATATCCTAAATTAATCTAGTCCCATTTGCAAGCATTTGGCTCATATCCCTCTAAACCCTTCCTATTCATCTACCTATCAAGATGTTTTTTAAATGTTGTAATTGTACCAGCCTCCACCACTCCCTCTGGCAGTTCATTCCATACATGCATCAACCACGGTGTGGAAAAGTTTCCCCCTTTTAAATCTTTCCCCTCTCACCTTAAACCTATGCCTTCTAATTTTGGACTTCCCCATTATGGGGAAAACACCTTGTTAATTACCCTATCCATGTCCCAATACCCTCATGATTTTATAAACATCTCTAAGGCCACCCCTCAGCATTCAAACCTCCAGGAAAATAGCCCTAGTGTAATCAGCCTCTCCCTATAATTCAAATCCTCTAACCCTGGCAACATTCTTGTAAATCTTTTCTGAACCCTTTCAAGTTTCACAACATCTTTCCTATTGCAAGGAGACCTGAATTGCACACAATATTCTAATAGTGACCTAACCAATGTCCTGTATAACTGTTGTCACTTGCTGACTATAAATATTTTCATAGAGATTTTGTAGCACTTTGCCCATTGCGTCTGTGCCAATTATCAAGCATTCATCTATTCTAATCCTGTTTTCTAGCATTTGGCCCAAAGCCTTCTTAACAATCTTATCTACTTGTCCTCCTGCCTTCAAGGATCTGTGGGCATGTACACCAAGGTTCCTCTGATCCTATGTACTTCCGTGAGTCCAATCATTCAATGTGTACTCCCTTGCCTTGCTAGTCCTCCCAAAATGCATCAACTTTAATTTTCAAGATTAAATTATATTTGCTGTTCAGCCCATCTGATCAATTTGTCTATATTGTCCGAAAATCCAGAAGGTCAAGAAGAAACAACTACACCTCTTCTTCCTCAGGAGGCTTAGGAAATTCAGCATGTCCAAAAGGATCCTTACCAACCTTTATTGATGCACCATAGAAAGCAATCTATCCAGGTGCATTACAGCCTGGTATGGCATCTGTTCTGCTCGGGATCATAAGAAACTGTAGAAAGTTGCGTGCACGGCCCAGTCCATCATGGAAGCCAACCTCCCATCCATGGACTCCATGTACGCTCCTCATGACTGCGGAAAGGCTGCTAACATCAACAAAGACCCTCCCATCCCAGTAATGCTCTCTTCCAATCTCTTCCGTCAGGCAGAAGGTACAGAAGCTTGAACATACACACAGCAAGTTGAAGAACAGCTTCTTCTCTGCCATTATCAGACTGCTGAATGGACCTCTCTGACTTCAAATAATGTTGATCTTGCTAATGTTGATCTTGCTTTGCGCGCCTCCTGTGCAGTTGTATGCCTTTTTCTGTCTGAGCACCCTATGATCTGCATGTCCTTGTTTGCAATGATCTGTGTGTACTGCTTGGAAAAGAAAGCTTTTCACTGAACTTAGGTATATGTGATTACAATTAATCAAATCAAATCAACTCTAAGGGTTTCCTTGTTAGTGTTTGTTACACCACCAGTCTTATGTCATCTGCGAGTTTATTGATCATACTTCCTACACTCATTTCTATATCATTAATGTACACAGCAAAAGCCAGGGTCTCAGCACTGAACCCTGTGATACACCACTGGACTCAAGCTATCAGTCACGAAAAGACCCTTGACCATTACCCTCTGCTTCTTACCACCAAACAAATTTTGGGTTCTGTGTGCCAAATTGCCTGTATCCCAGTGGCTCATGACTTCTTAGCCAGTATGCAGTCTGAGGTGAGCACGTCAGGGATTCTCACTGTGTTTTATCCTGTTCTGTGACTCAATGATATGTCTTTATCCTGTTGCTCCTTTTCCAGAGATTCCCACTTTCTCCTGTTGTCCCGGTTTAACCAGGTAATTTCTCCCCATTCCCCGATGATCTTATGTGGTGTGCGTTTCAGATTGTATCCTGACATGTTGAGTGTCTTTTCTATTTTCTGTTAGTGTTTCAGATTTGAAACACGAGCAATGTTTACAATTCGACAATCCCAAAGTATGGCCTGAATATTGTGAATATTTTGATTCATGTATATTCTGTAGTTTCCTTCTGAAACGATGATTAATCGTTGAGCTGGAGTGGATTTCAATGTGACCAGTTCCCTCGACTTGATCACAGTTCCTGGCAGTAATATGAAATCCTCACTGTAGGGATTCTATGCCATGCAAGACTTTGTTAAAAGTCTTACTAAAATCCAAATAGGCTACATCAACTGCTCCACCCATACCTACACACCAAGTCTCCTTGTTGAAAATTGAATCAAGCTTGTTAGACACAATCTCTCCCCACTTACAAAGCCATGCTGATTATCCTTGATTAATTTTTACCTCTCCAAGTGGAGATTAATTCTATCAGTTAGAATTTTTTCTAATTGTTTCTCTACCACAGATTAGTCTCAGTGGCCTGTAGTTTCCTGGTTTATCCCTACCACCCTTCTTGAATAATGGTATCACCTTAGCTGTCCTCCAGATTCTGGCAGCCCTCTTGTGGCCAGAGAAAATTTGAAAATTAATTTCAGAGCCTTTGCAATCTCCTCCATTGTCTTCCACAGCAGCCTGGGATATGTCTCATCATGGCCTGGGATTGCTACTAATATTCTTCTAATGTCAGTAGTTCCCTGCACATTACACATGATACATCTCATTAATCTAATTTTATCCTCTGTGAAATGCAAATATTAGTTACAAAGTTGTTTGATGAAGGGGCTAAGTAACATTTGTCATAATGTTATTTAATTTACAGAATTGTTTGACGTATTTACCTTTTCCATAAAAGTTTGATACAACTGAGGGGCTTGCTCGGCAGATTCTGAGGTCAGGTGGCTTTTTATGAGAGGTTCCTAGTTTTCTGCTTTTCATCACTGCTATTCGGGTTTAATTTCAGTTTTATTTAATGTATTGAATTTATATTCCTTAGCTGATACAATAAGGTATTGGATTATGAATCCAGTAACATTATCACTATGTTACTGTTACCAATGTACTCTAACATGGACAAAATATATGATAGCAGCATTAAAAACATTAACACACTTGTGAAAAAGTATGGAGTTTGTGGTTTCGATTTAAAATATTTCATTTCTTGCAGTCAATCTATTTGGGATAGGCATGTAACTCAGCTGCAGTTGCAACTTTGGTTTGGTCCTTCAGAGATTTTACAATGTTATGGTGAAACTTAATTTTAATCTTGAGCATACTGTTTTATTTGGAGGAATAGGGCAGACTGTAGATATTTCCGAGGAAGGTTGACATGATAAGAGATTGGTAGTAACAGAACTGCATTCTAAACTCCTCACTAACCTAATTTTCCAGCAAGCATCTATCATTCAGTGACCATTATCTTCGATATCCTGACACGGATCTCTCTGTGATCCTATGTGACACTGAATTAGTTAGGATTATCTATTTAAAAACTATTTTTCTTTTTTTGCAAGTGACATTCTTTTTCATTCACATCTGCTTTTCTAACTGCTAGTCATACAGTGAGTTTGTTACCTGCTCTCAGGCTTTTTTCCATTCTGCCCTCAAACAGCTAATATGAGGTGCAAGAAAGCATGGTACCAACCTTGCCTCTTTTATTCAGCCAAAGCTAAAAAGTCAGTCATAATAAATGGATGGAACTCCAAATGCATATTATATATTCTTCCAAATGTTGCATTTAAAATAATTTAGAAATAAAAAACAGAGCAAAATAGGATGCAAAACATCTCTCATGTCATGAAGAATGCCGGAAATGAACAAGTCTTGTTTTACCAATTTTAATTTTAAAACCTGCTTAGCAAATTTGACGTAAAATACATCAGCTCATTTGAACTGATTATTCATTGCCTTGTTTCTTTTGATTATATGTTTGTTTTGATCATGGTAAGATTGTCATGGAAGGATAATGTCTTATAAATTGGTTTTGGCAACGTTATCTTTGAACAGTTTGCAAAGTTATTTTTAATCTGTAAGTCTAACTAAACAGATTAATTTGCATGGCAGTGAGCGTATATGCCTTAAATATGTAATTTCAAGAAAAATTGTAATAACAGTCAGAACCATTCTACCTGTACTAAAACAAATTAACTTCTTGTAAAGATGCAGACTATATTGACAGCTTGTAAATTGTAAAACATTATGAAGATATCATTTTTGCCAAGTAACAATAAGATAGACAACATAAACTTCCCCTTATTTGGCATATATTGGGAATGGTGCATGCTGGTGACATAAGTTGTGGCTCAATGGTTAGCACTGATGCCTCCCAGCACCAGGGACTTGGGTTTGATTCCAGTCTCAGCTTTCTGTCTGTGTGGAGTTTGCATGTTCTTCCCATGTTTCTTGGGTTTCCTCCAGATGCCCCGGTGTCCTCCCACAGTCTGGACATGTACAGGCTAGGTGGATTAGCCATGGGAAATGTAGGGTTACAAGATAGAGCTTGGGTGGATGCTCTTTGGAGGGTGGTGTGGACTCAATGGGCCGCATTGCCTGCTTCCACACTGTAGGGATGCTACAACTCTATGAATCTGCTGGTTGCATGAGAAATACTCTTATGGAAAGCCAGTACAATGCACTCTGGTCTACTTTGAATAAACCATCTTAAATTTAAATGTCAAACCATTTTCAGATTGATCCATTGGATGAATTAAACTTGTATAACTAAGGTTATACTGTCTTCACTTTGCATAAAACCACAAGCAACCTTCTCATCAGCACCACCAAAGATTATGCTTGAAACGCATTGCCACATTGTTTAAAAATCACAAACATCTTCAGCGGATATCATTTGCAGGTATTTGTTTAGTTGCTCATAACATGGAGAAAATGCACAAAGATATTGCCATTCCCAGGTTCTGTGAGGGTTGAGCAAGATAATTATCCAACAAAAGGCACAACTTTAGAATCGTAAGGCATTTCTTTCTTGTGCAAATTTATCTTTTGCACAAGGCACAAAAATAACAATGCCTGTTTCCATCCATGCATTACTTGGGTTTTGTAATCAAAAGGAAGATGAACTTTGTATTTGAAACATCTAGTTTTGTGTATTTTCAATTTCACCTTATGCATTCCCATGACTTTGCACACACAAGAAGGTTATACTGTCTTCACTTTGCATAAAACCACAAGCAACCTTCTCATCAGCACCACCTAAGATTATGCTTGAAAAGCATTGCCACATTGTTTAAAAATCACAAACATCTTCAGCTGATATCATTTGCAGGTATTTGTTTAGTTGCTCATAAAACGAGTGATGCAAACCTTGAGTAAAGGCACATGGCTTTGTGATTTTCATCTCTTCAAATTCATTTGCCTTTTCCAAGAACATAAACCTTCTGATTTCTTCAATGAAACCATTTGAATTTTCGCAAGGTTAGTGAAGGTTTGTAGCTCAGGTTGAGGTTTAGGTTGTAGGTTTGCTCGCTGAACTGTAGGTTTGATATCCAGACGTTTCATTACCTGGCTAGATAACATCATCAGTGGCGACCTCCAAGTGAAGTGAAGCTGTTGTCTCCTACTTTCTATTTATATCTTTCTCCTGGATGGGGTTCCTGGGGTTTGTGGTGATGTCATTTCCTGTTCGTTTTCTGAGGGGTTGATAGATGACATCTAGATCTATGTGCTTGTTTATGGCATTGTGGTTGGAGTGCCAGGCCTCTAGGAATTCTCTGGCATGTCTTTGCTTAGCCTGTCCCAGGATAGATGTGTTGTCCCAGTCGAAATGGTGGTTTCTTTCATCCGTGTGTCGGACTATGAGGGAGAGGGGGTCGTGTCTTTTTGTGGCTAGCTGGTGTTCATGAATCCTGGTGGCTACCTTTCTTCCTGTTTGTCCAACGTAGTGTTTGTGGCAGTCCTTGCATGGAATTTTGTAGATGACGTTGGTTTTGTCCATGGGTTGTACTGGGTCTTTTAAGTTTGTTAGTTTTTGTTTGAGAGTGTTGGTGGGCTTGTGTGCTACTAGGATTCTGAGGGGTCTTAGTAGTCTGGCTGTCATTTCTGAAACTTCTTTGATATATGGTAAGGTGGTTAGGGTTTCTGGCTGTGTTTTGTCTGCTTGTCGTGGTTTGTTCTTGAGGAATCTGCGCACTGTGTTTTTTGAGTATCCATTCAAACCTTACTGGAAATAAACAAGACTTCACACAAATGTGCATTTATATTTGGTGTTTACACTGTGATTTATGCGCACACGGATCTTTTGGCAGGTAGTTTATTATTATAAGTTGTTAGTGCTATTTCCTAAGAGGGGGTATCTAATGAACAATATTGAGTGATTAAGAAGTATTTTTGTACTTCAGGAGAGGGAAAGGAGAGTAGGTGAGATCCAAAGAGATAGTCTTATGAAATTTATCAAGGACGCTAATGGAATCCTAACAGTTATGTGGTATGATGGAGAGGCATAACAAGGGTTTATTTAAACTAAAGGAGGAGTGGAGGTTGGGTTGGTGGGGGGTGTGGATCTGACGAGGGAGTCGCGAAGGGAGTGGTCTCTCCGGAACCCTGATAGGGTGGGGAGGGAAATATATCCTTGGTGGTGGGGTCTATTTGGAGGTAGCAGAAATGACGGAGGATGATACAATATATCCGGAGGTTGGTGGGGTGGAAGGTGAGGACCAGTGGGGTTCTGTTCTGGTAGCGATTGGACGGGCAGGGTTCAAGGGCGGAGGTGCGGGAAGTGGAGGAGATGCAGCGGAGAGCATCGTTGACCACGTTGGAGGGGAAATTTGAAGAAGGAGGCCATTTGGGCTGTTCGGTAGTGGAATTGGTCCACACCCCCCACCAACCCAACCTCCACTCCCGGCACCTTCCCCTGCAACCGCCAGAAGTGCAAAAACTTGCGTCCACACCTCCACCTCACCTCCCTCCAAGGCCCCAATGGATCCTTCCATTTCCGTCGCAAATTCACCTGCACCTCCACACACATCATTTACTGTAGCGCTGCACCCGATGTGGTCTCCTCTACATTGGGGAGACAGGCCGCCTACTTACGGAACATTTCAGGGAACACCTCTGGGACACCTGCACCAACCAACCAACCCAACCGCCCTGTGGCTGAACACTTTAACTCCCCCTCCCACTCCGCCAAGGACATGCAGGTCCTTGGCCTCCTCCATCGCCAGACCCTGGTCACACGATGCCTGGAGGAAGAGCGCCTCATCTTCCGCTTAGGAACCCTCCAATCCTCCAATGTAGATTTCTCCAGCTTTCTCATTTCCCCTCCCCCCACCTTATCTCAGTCCCAACCCCTGGATTCAGCACCGCCCTCTTGACCTGCAATCTTCTTCCCGATCTCTCCGCCGCCACCCTCTCTCCAGCCTATCACCCTCACCCTCATCTCCTTCCACCTATCGTATTCCCAGTGCCCCTCCCCCAAATTCCTCCCCGCCTACCTTTTATCTCAGCCCTCTTGGCACACCAGCCTCATTCCTGAAGAAGGGATTATGCCCAAAACGTCGATTCTTCTGCTCCTCGGATGCTGCCTGGCCTGCTGTGCTATTCCAGCACCCCACTTTTCAACTCTGGTCTCCAGCATCTACAGTCCTCACTTTCTCCTAAGTGATTGCTGGGCCCATAGCTGAGATATTTGTATGATCGATAGTCACGAGTGAGGTGCTGGAAATGGTGCCACTGTTAAAGAAAAGTAGTAAGGAAAAGCCAGGAAGCTATACACTAGTGAGCTTGACATCAGTGGTGGGCAAGTTGTTGGATGGAATCCTGAGGGATAGGATTTACATGAATTTGGAAAGGCAAGGACTGATTAGGAATAGTCAATGTGGCTTTCTGCATGGGAAATCATGTCTCACTAACTTGATTGAGTTTTTTGAAGAAGTGACAAAGAGGATTGATGAGGGCAGAGCAGTGGGCATCATCTATTTGGACTTTGGTAAGATGTTCGACAAGGTTCTTTATACCTGACTGCTTAGCAAATTTATGTAATGTGGAATACAAGGAGAACTAGCCATTTGGATACAGAACTGGCTTGAGGGTAGAAGGTGGTGGTGGAGAGTTGCTTTTCAAACTGGAGGACTACGACCAAGGACTGATGCTGGGTCCACTGGTTTTCGTCATTTATATTAATTATTTGGATGTGAGCTTAAGGGGTACAATTAGTAATTTTGCAGATGATACCAAACTTGGGGGTGTATTGGACAGCAAAGAAGATTATTTCAGAATACAACGGGATCTTGATCACATGGGCCAATGGACTGAGTAGTGGTAGATAAAATGTGAGGTGCTGCATTTTGGAAAACCAGAACAGGGCTTATGCACTTAATGGTAACGTCCTGGGGAGTGTTGCTGAACAAAAAAACCTTGGAGTGCAGGTTCACAGTTCCTTGAAAGTGGATTCTCAGGTAGATAGGATAATGAAGAAAACATTTGGTATGTTTGCCATTATTGGTCAGTACATTGAGTATAGGAGTTGGGAGGTCATGTTGCAGCTGTACAAACATTGGTTAGGCCACTTTTGGAATATTTTGTGCAATTTTGGTCTGCAATTATAGGGTGTTGTGAAACTTGGAAGGGTTCAGAAAGATTTACAAGGATGTTGCCAAGGTTAAACGGTTTGAACTCGGGGGAGGCTGACTGCTGGTGACCTTTTAGAGGTTTATAAAATCATGAGGAGCATGGATCGGGTGGTCTTTTCCCCAGAGTGGGGAGTCAAAAACTAGAGGGCATAGGTGTAAGGTGAGAGGGCAAAGATTGCAAAGGGACCTAAGGGTCAACTTTTTCACATAGAGGGTGGTGCACGTATGGAATGAGCTGCCAGAGGAAGTGGTAGAGGTTGATACAATTACAACATTTAAAAGACATCTGGATGGGTACATGAATAGGAATGATTTAGAGAGATATGGGCCAAATCCTGGCAAATGGGATGAGATTAATCTTGGATATCTGGTCAACGTGGACAAGTTGGACCAAAGGGTATGTATCTGTGCTGTCCATCTCTGTGTCTCTGTGGTATTCTCTCCTGGTTGCCACACACCTGGTGAGTTTGTAGGAGAAAGTGAGGACTGCATTAAACTGCATTTATTTCAATGCAAGGGGCCTAACAGGGAAGGCAGATGAACTCAGGGCATGGTTAGGAACATGGGACTGGGATATCATAGCAATTAAAGAAACATGGCTCAGGGATTGGCAGGACTGGCAGCTTAGTGTTCCAAGATACAAATGCTACAGGAAGGATAAAAAGGGAGGCAAGAGAGGAGGGGGAGTGGCATTTTTGATAATGGGTAGCATTACAGCTATGCTGAGGGAGGATATTCCCGGAAATACATCCAGGGAAGTTATTTGAGTGGAACTGAGAAATAAGAGAGGAATGATCACCTTATTGGGATTGTATTATAGACCCCCCAATAGTCAGAGGGAAATTGAGAAACAAACTTGTAAGGAGATCTCAGCTATCTGTAAGAATAATAGGGTAGTTGTGGTAGGGGATTTTAACTTTCCAAACATAGACTGGGACTGCCATAGTGTTAAAGGTTTAGATGGAGAGGAATTTATTAAGTGCGTAGAAGACAATTTTCTGATTCAGTATGTGGATGTACCTACTAGAGAAGGTGCAAAACTTGACCTACTCTTGGGAAATAAGGCAGGGGGCAGGTGACTGAGGTGTCAGTGGGGGAGCACTTTGGGGCCAGCGACTATAATTCTATTCGTTTTAAAATGGTGATGGAAAAGGATAGACCAGATCTAAAAGTTGAAGTACTAAATTGGAGAAAGGCCAATTTTGACGATATTAGGCAAAAAACTTTTGAAACCTGATTGGAGGCAGATGTTCGCAGGTAAAGGGACGGCTGGAAAATGGGAAGCCTTCTGAAATGAGATAACAAGAATCCAGAGAAAGTATATTCCTGTCAGGGTGAAAGGAAAGGCTGGTAGGTGTAGGGAATGCTGGATGACTAAAGAAATTGAGGTTTTGGTTAAGAAAAAGAAGGAAGCATATGTCAGGTATAGACAGGATAGATCGAGTGAATCCTTACAAGAGTGTAAAGGAAGTAGGAGTATACTTAAGAGGGAAATCAGGAGGGCAAAAAGGGGCATGAGATAGCTTTGGCAAATAGAATTAAGGAGGATCCAAAGGGTTTTTACAAATATATTAAGGACAAAAGGGTAACTAGGGAGAGAATAGAGCCTCTCAAAGATCAGCAAGGTGGCCTTTGTGTGGAGCCACAGATAATGGGGGAGATACTAAATGAATATTTTGCATCAATAGTTACTGTGGAAAAGGATATGGAAGATATAGACTGTAGGGAAACAGATGGCGACACCTTGCAAAATGTCCAGATTACAGAGGAGGAAGTGCTGGATGTCTTGAAACAGGTAAAGGTGGATAAATCCCCAGGACCTGATAAGGTGTACCTGAGAACTCTGTGGAAAACTAGAGAAATATTTGCTGGGCCTCTTGCTGAGATATTTGTATCATCGATAGTCACAGGTGAGGTGCCGGAAAACTGGTGGTTGGCAAACGTGGTGCCACTGTTTAAGAAGGGCGGTAAAGACCAGCCAGGGAACTCTAGACCGGTGAGCCTGACCTTGATGGTAGGCAAGTTGTTGGAGGGAATCCTGAGGGACAGGATGTACATGTATTTGGAAAGGCAAGGACTGATTAGGGATACTCAACATGGCTTTGTGCATTGGAAATCATGTCTCACAAACTTGATTGAGTTTTTTGAGGAAGTAACAAAGAGAATTGATGAGGGCAGAGCAATAGATGTGATCTATATGGACTTCAGTAAGGCGTTCGACAAGGTTCCCCATGGGAGACTGATTAGCAATGTTAGATCTCACGGAATACAGGGAGAACTAGCCATTTGGCTACAGAACTGGCTCAAAGGTAGAAGACAGAGGGTGGTGATGGAGGGTTGTTTTTCAGATTGGACACCTGTGACCAGTGGAGTTCCACAAGGATCAGTGCTGGGTCCTCTACTTTTTGCCATTTACATAAATGATTTGGATGCGAGCATAAGAGGTACAGTTAGTACGTTTGCAGATGACATCAAAATTGGAAGTGTAGTGGACAGCAAAGAGGTTTACCTCAGATTACAATAGGATCTGGACCAAATGGGCCAATGGGCTGAGAAGTGGCAGATGGAGTTTAATTCAGTTAAATGCGAGATGCTGCATTTTGGGAAAGCAAATCTTAGCAGGACTTATACACTTAATGGTAAGGTCCTAGGGAATGTTGCTGAACAAAGAGACCTTGGAGTGCAGGTTCATAGCTCCTTGAGAGTGGAGTTGCAGGTAGATAGGATAGTGAAAGCAGCATTTAGTATGCTTTCCTTTATTGGTCAGAGTATTGAGTAAAGGACTTGGGAGGTCATGTTGCGGCTGTTTAGGACATTGGTAAGGCCACTGTTGGAATATTGCGTGCAATTCTGGTCTCCTTCCCATCAGAAAGATGTCGTGAAACTTGAAAGGGTTCAGAAAAGATTTGCAAGGTTGTTGCCGGGGTTGGAGGATTTGAGCTATAGGGAGAAGCTGAACAGGCTGGGGCTGTTATCCCTGGAGCATTGGAGGCTGAGGGGTGACCTTATGGAAGTTTACAAAATCATGAGGGGCATGGATAGGATAAATAGGCAAAGTCTTTTCTCTGGTGTCAGGAAGTCCATAACTACAGGCATAGGTTTAGGGTGAGAGGGGAAAGATATAAAAGAGACCTAAGGGGCAACCTTTTCACGCAAAGGGTGGTACTTGTATGGAATGAGATGCCAGAGGAAGTGGTGGAGGCTGGTACAATTGCAACATTTAAGTGACATTTGGATGGGTACATGAATAGGAAGGGTTTGGAGGAATATGTGCCGGCAGGTGGGACTAGATTGGGTTGGGATATCTGGTCGGCATGGATGGGTTGGACCAAAGGGTCTGTTTCCATGCTGTCCATCTGTATGACTCTATGACTCTCTATGTAGGTGCTGGAGATCAGAATCGAGAGTGGTACTCGAAAAGCACAACAGGTCAGGCAACATCCAAGGATCAGGAGAATCTTTACGTTTCAGGCATAAGCCCTTCATCAGGAATGAGCTTTGTGGGCTGGGGGACTGAGAGATAAATGGGAGGGGGTGGGGTTATGGGGAAGGTAGCTGACAATGTGATAGATAGATGAAAGTGAGAGCAAAGTTGATAGGTCGGAGAAGAGGGTGGAGCAGATAGATGGGAAAGGTGATGGACAAGTCAGGAAGGCGGTACCTAGTTGGAGACTTGGGACTGGGATAATGTGGGGGGAGGGGAAATGAGGAAACTGGTGAAATCCACATTGATCCCGTGAGGTTGCAGGATCCAAAGGCGGAATATGAGACTTTCTTCCTCCAGGCGTCAGGTGGTAAGGGTTTGGCGATGGAGGAGGCCCAGGACCTGCATGTCCTTGGCAAAGTGGGAGGGGACGTTGAAGTGTTCAGCCACAGGGTGGTGGGGTTGGTTTGTGTGGGAGTCCCAGAGATGTTCTCTGAAACGATCCGCAAGTAGGCGTCCTGTCTCCCTGAATATAGAGGAGACCACATTGGTTCCTGATGTAGAGGAGATTGCTGCCTGACCTGCTGTGCTTTTCCAGCACCACACACTCGAACTGGTGAGTTGGTGTAAACTCTCCCCAACAGCACCAGTAAAACAGCCCACAAGAAACTCAGTGCTGCGTCTGTTCAGATGCAACATGTCTGGTTCATACAGTTGCCATCTCCCCAGAGCCAGGCATTTATATCATAAGACAATAAGATATAGGAGCAGAATTATATTTTTCATCAAGCCTGCTCTGTCATTCACTGAGTTCATGGTTGGTCTGATAATCCTCAAATTTCTTGCATTTTCCCAATAAATTTTAATTCCTTTATGAATTAAAAACAAAATTGGTCTAACTCTGCCATGAATGTACTAAAGGACCCAGCTCATCAGCCTAATGCAGTAAAGAATTCCACAGATTCTCTATCTTCTGAAAGAATAAATTCTTCCTCATTTCTGTCTTAAAAGGGTTTATTCTGAGATAGTCTTCTCTCGTCCTAGATTCTTCCAAAAAGGTAAACAACCTTTTTGTATAAGTTGTTGGATGTGTTTCTGACAGTTAGGATTTAAATGTATTTGAAAAGGCAAGGACTAATTAGGGATAGTCACAATGGTTTTGTGAGATGGAATTTCTGTCTCACAAACTTGATTCAGTTTTTTGATAAATTAACCAAGAGAATTGATGAGAGCAGAGTGGACTTTACGTGGATTTTAGTAATGCCTTTGACAAGGTTCTGCTTGATGGACTAATTGGTCAAGTTAGATCACATGAGATTCAGGGTGAGCTTGCCAATTGGATACAAAATTAATTTGTTGGGTGGAGGTAGAAGGTGGTGGTGAAAGGTTGATTTTCGGACTGGAGGCCTGTGGATAATGGCATTCGCAGGGATTGGTGCTCAGCACACGGTTGTTTGTCATTTATATAAATTATTTGGATGAGAATACAGGAGGCACAGTTAGTAGGTTTGTGGATGACGCCAAAATTGGTGATATAGTGGACCGTGAGAAAGGTTATCTAAGATTACAAAGAGATCTCGACCAATTGGATCAATGGGCTGAGAAGTGGCAGATGGAGTTACATTTGGATAAGTGGGAGGTATTGCATTTTAGTAAAACACACAAGAGTAGGACCCTAGGTAGTGTTGTAGAATGGAGAGACCTCAAGGTTCAGGTACACAAGACTTTGAAGCTTGCATCACAGGTCGACAGAGTGATTAAGGTGTTTAGCGTGCTTCCTTTCGTTGCTAAGACATTTGAGTATAGGAGTTGGGACATCATATTGAGGGTGTACTGGACATTGTTGAAGCTTCTTCCAGGGTACTGTGTGCAATTCTGGTTGCCCTGCTATAGGAAAGATATTATTAAACTGGAGAGTGTTCAGAAAGATTTACCACAATTTTGCCAAGAATGGAGGGTTTGAGTTATAAAGAGAGGCTGGATAGGCTGGCACTTTCTTCGCTGGAGCATAGGAGGTTGAGGGGTGGCCTTCTAGAGGTTTTCAAAACCATGAGGAGCACAGATAAAGTGAATAGCAAGTGTATTTTCTCCAGGGCGGGAAATTCAAAACTAAGGGGTATATTTTTAAGGTGAGAGGAGATGAGGGCAAAGTTTTTACACAGTGAGTAGTTCATGTGTGAACTGAACGGCCAGAGGAAGTGCTGAATGCTGTTATGGGCCAGGCTAGATCCCCTCAGAATATTTTAAGAAGGTAGCACAGACACTAACTTTTTTTTAGGCAGGTGGAAGTGGATATTCCAGGAGTGATGCAGCTGGTCAAATCACTCAGCTTTAAACAAAACAATGTATTTAAACACTATAGATGAAACACAAACAAAAGAAAACAAAATTTAAAACACAACTTATTTAATAACCCAACCTACTCTATCACAACTTAACAAAGGAGCTCTTCTAATCCCCGTAATATTCTATAGACACACCCCTTAGCAAATGGTAAATTCAAACACAGGTTCTTGCAGGCAGAGAGAAATTTCAGGCAAGACCTCTGTTGAAGAATGGAACCTCTTTTTACTGTACCTGCTTCTCTAGGTCACAGTTTTTTACTGGCTGCTAAAGCTAAATCAAACTAGAAAAAAAAACTTGAAATGGCAGAACCGGCTACTCCCCTGCCATTGTTTACAAGTAGCCATTTCCATACATATTGGAACCTCTGCCTTTACGACCCCATCTTGAAAAAAAAACAAGGAAAATATAACCATGTGAAAGGGTCAGTATTATTACAATGCAGATACAGTAACACCATTTAAATGACATTGCGATAAGTACATGAACAGGAAGGGTTTGGAGGCAGATGGGCCAAATGCAGGCAAGTGGGACTAGTTTAGTTTGGGAACATGGTCGGTGTGGTCTAGTGGGACCATACTATGACTCTATCACTCTATCTATCCTGTCAAGCAACCTAAGAATCTTGGATATTTCAGTAAGGTCACTTCTTATTTTTCTAAATACCAGCAGGTACAGGCCCAATCTACTCAATCCCTCCTTGTAAGACAGTCTTTCCACACCTGGTATCAGCGTAGTGAAGTTTATCTGGACTGCCTCCAATGCCAGTATGTCTTTCCTTAGATAGTGGCACCAAAACTGTTCATAGTATTCCAGCTGTGGTCTGACTAATGCCTCGTATTGTTTTATCAAACTTCCCAACTTTCTTACTCCATTCCCTTTGACATGATGGGCAATATTCCATTTGCCTTCCTATTACCTTCTGAACTTGAATGCAAGTTTTTTTATGTTCATGTTCAACCCAAATCTTCTCTTCTGTAGCCTTCTGAAGTCATTCTCCATTTCAATAATATTTAGATCCTTTATTCTTCCTGCCTAAGTGCATAACCTCATACTTCCCCAGATTATATTCCATCTGTCAAGTTTTTGCCCAGTTATTTAACATGTCTACATTCCTCTGTAGTCTCTTTGTGTGATTCTCATCACTTGCCTTTCCAACTATTTTTGTGTCATCTGCAAACTTGGCTATAGTATATTTACTTTCCTCATGAAAGTCATTAATATAGATTGTAAATAAATGTGGCTCCAGCACTGAGACTGGTGGTACATCACTAGTTACAGATTGCCAACCTGAAATTGTCTCCACTAACCGAACTCTCTGTACTCTATTCATTTACCAATCCATTATCCATGCTGTATGTTAATGGAAGAGGTCATCAACAGTGTTGTCAAACAGCACTTACTTAGCAGTACTATGCTCATGACTCTCAGTTTGGGTTTCATCAGTATCACTCAGCTCCTGACCTCATTACAACATTGGTTCATACATGGACAAAAGAGCCAAACTCCAAAGCTGAAGTGTGATTGACATCAAGGCCACATTTGACTGAATGTGGAATTAAGGAATGGTAGCAAAATTAGAATTAATGCGATTAGGGGGAAAGCTCTCTGCTGGTTGGTGCCATGCCTCATATGTAGAAGATTGTTGCAGTTGTTGGAAATCAATTATCTCAGTGCCAGGATGTTACTGCAGGAGTTATTCAAGGTAGTGTTCTCAACCCAACCATTTCCGCAGCTTTCTTAATAACCTTCCTTGCATCCAGAGGTAAAAGATGGAGATTTTTGCTGATGATTTTACAATGTTCAGCACTATTTGCAAGTCCTCAGATACTGAAGTCCTCTGTACATATGCAGCAAAAACTGTTCAATGTACAGGTTTGAGCTCACAAATGGTAGGTAACATTCGTGCCATAGAACTGCCAGGAAATTATCTAACCATAAGTATGTAAGTTAGCTCGCTAAGATTGAAGGTTTGTTTTCAGACGTTTCATCACCATACTAGGTAACATCATCAGTGAGAGTCCCCGGTGAAACATTTCACGGGACAACACACACGGACCAAATACTTAACTTCAGAAGCAATCAATCCAACACTAACAAACAGAGCTATATCAAGACATTATTTCAACAAGCTATATCACACTACAGCACCCAAGAACTACAAAAAGCAGAAGAAAAATTCTATACAACATTTTCAACAAAAACAGATACCCAATAACCACAATCTGCCAACTCCTCAGAAACAAACCCAAACAAGCAGGCACGATGCAACCAAAAACTATAGCCACATTACCTTACATCAAAGATATATCAGAAATGATTTCCAGATTACTCAGACCCTTGGCATCATGGTAGCCCACAAACCTACCAACACACTTGAACAGCAACTAATGAACCCAAAGGATCCAATAGATACCACCGACAAAACCAATGTCATTTACAAGATACCATGCAAGAACTGTAAAAAACACTACATCGGACAAACCAGCAGGAAACTTGCCACCAGGATACATGAACACCAACTGGCCACCAAAAGTCATGACCCACTATTACTAGTTTCTATACATACAGACAAAGAAGGACACCACTTTGACTGGGGCAACACAAACATCATAGGACAGGTGAAACAAAGACACGCATGAGAATTATTAGAGGCATGGCATTCTAACCAGAACTCCATCAACAAACACGTCGATTTGGACCCAATCTACCTTCCCTTGAAAAAAAAAGAACCGGACGTGACATCACCCACCTAAAAAACCAAGACCTATATATAGAGAGGTGGGACATACCACCAGCGCTTCACTAGAGACTCTCACTGATGACGTTACCTAGTATGGTGATGAAACATCTGAAAACAAACCTTTAAGCTCAGCAAGCTAACTTATATACTTATCATCAGCCTGATCTACAAATCTTCTCAAAAATCATTATCTAATCATTTCTGCTTGACATTCAATGGCATTATCATTCCTGAATCCCCAACACCATGGGGTTACAGTTGACCAGAAACAAAACTAGACCGGCCATTTAATTTGTTTCTAGATTAGTGGTGCTGGAAGAGCACAGCAGTTCAGGCAGCATCCAAGGAGCTTCGAAATCAGCTACAACAGCATGTCAGGGGCTGGGAATTCTGCAATAGGTAACTCACCTCCTAACTCCCTAAATCCTGCCTTCCTTTTCCAAGCCACAAGTCAAGGGTGCAAAGGGATGCTCTCCACTTGCTTTGCCTCGAAAGGGTCGACATTATTCAGGACAATGCAGCTCTCTTGATTGGCAATACATTTACAAAAATTCACTCCCTGCACTACTGACATAGAGTAGCTGCTGTGTCTATCAGCTGCAAGATAACTGCAGAAATTCATTGGGGTTCCTTAGATAGCACCTTCAAAATTGATGTCCACTACCATCTTGAATGACAAAAGCAATAGATTCATGGGAACACCACCATCTGCAAGTTTCTTGCCAAGCCACTCACCATCCTGTCTTGGAAATATATTCCTTTTCATTCCGTGTCACTGGGTCTTTAAGCTTTCCTTGTAAAAATCCCTATTATTGCCATTTATAGCAAAACTTCACAGTAAACATAAAGATGCACTTATCGTCAATAGTGTAAATGGTAATGTAAACACTTCAGGTGTACACCTTTATTAGGAAATAACATCAAATTAACTGAAAAATGGTAGTATCATAATTTAAAATAAGATCATGAGGACTTGCATACAGACAATGTCTGTCACCAATTAGAAGACTATATACTGATGCATGTATGACACAAGTGAAATAAGTCATCAGGGCTTGTCTGCTCCCACTGCGTTTCTTTTATTCTCTTTTCTTGATTTTTTTCCTTCTTTCCTTTATTTACCTCTTGTCCTGAGCTCAGATGACATCAGTGGCAGCAAGTGGACCCAGCATGGACTTGAGTGAGTCCTACTTATTTTTCTGGAGCGAGCATAGGACCTGGCATCAGACTTGACAGGCACTATATTGGTGGAGGCAAGGTAGGCCCAACTATGAAAGATGGCACCTGAGGATCAGCGACTTCGTCAGTTCGGTCCGGCATTGGTGGTGGCAGAGAAGAATTGACCCAGTGGTGAAAGATGGTGCATGAAGAGTAGTGACTTCATCTTTGCTTGGGTCCAGTGTAGGTGGCGGTGATGTGGTGGAGAAAGGATGGTGGCTCAGATGTTATTGATAATCAGCCGGCTCAAGATTGATTGACTCTCTTTAAGTTGTATCTTTTTTTCTTATTCTTAAAACTATTCTAAATGGTACTGGATTATATTGACATCGAACAGCTTTACTCTTTATTTTACTGTTTTTCTCACTGTAAAGTACATGTGACAATAAAATCATTCATTAATTCATAAGTGAATGAACACATTTACGTTAAAGGATATCAAAGTCATTACTGAGTGCTGCTACAAACTATATATAACTAGTAGATAAATATTCCAGTTCACAAGATCTTTAGAAATGATAAGGAAATTGAGAAGGAAGGAGATTTAACACTATTGACAAAAGGCAGTATTACACCATTTCAAAAAACAGGTATCAGTGAAGACAGTAGAAATACTATAGGTAGAATTGAAAAACAGAAAAGGTACAAGACTTTGAGAGTTGTTAGTGGGATACATAACTGCAGAAATCAGAGAAGTTATATGGGAGATTTTATTTTTCTGCCAAAACAGCTTAAATCTCAACGGCAACAACTTTCTTGAATGTATGTGGGACAGATTAAATCATTTGTTTTTCCAATACTTAAGTGCAAGGAAAGCTGACTACAGTCCTTGTTGACTATGTTTCAGCAATTTGGCCATGAAATATAATACATAATATACTTAGCATCACATGATGCTAAGTCTTAAGTATGAAACTTTAAGACAATTCATGTATGCACCAAAACATCAAAAATGTCTCAAGCAGTTTTCTTGGTTTTTGATCCATCATCCTCACACAGTTGAGGATATTTAACCCTATTACTTCAGTAAATAAATTAAATTGCATAGTACAAAGAAACATTTTTGTTTGAAGCAAGATAGGGAGGTTCCCTTTATACATAGATGAAGCCTAATTGCATGATGCTTTCGTTTTTCTTCAACATGCATAATATTGTGTGCAGTCCTTTGGGAGAGAGTTACAACAGAAGTTGGCTCAAACTCTTAATTTCTCATAAAACATTTTAGATAATGAACATATTGTATTTTATTCTTTTCATGATTTTCCAAAAGCTCTCTATTTTGAAAAAGTGAGTTAATCAAGAACAATGTACTTATTAAGCCTGATTCAATTTTATACATTAGATGTCGACCACATTCTCATTGCTTAATGAAGACATTGAATTTCATTATGTTTTCTGAGCAAATCTAAACCAATTTGTGCAGATTTAGTTCCCACATAATTGCCACAGAAATCGAAGGTTACTGGATTTACATTAATTAAGAACACACACTTTTAGTGTTCAGCTCCTGTCTCTATAAAAATTAATTAATGATCACTTATAATGGAGGAGGAGACTTAACATGATATTTATGGAAAAAACTCGTAATTGTGCAGAATCTTTAATAATAAGTCAAAGCATTGTGGAATAATTCTACTTCTTGTGAAAATGGACTATCGACTGATATGTCATTTCATTAAATTTCATGTGTTTTATGCTGTACGTGAAAATTGCTTTTCATTCCTTGTGCTGTCAAGATTGCAAATTACAACCTTAATGGCTTAACATATTACAAATGAATTATATTGATTGCAGCAAACTTGTGATCATTGGTGGTCTATAAGAAGTCATTTTTGCATGTAAAGAGGAAGAAACTAAATCTTGCCAAAGTAATATGCAGTAATTCTTTGATTTCTTTTAGAAGTAATTATTCCATCACAATCCTGGCCAAACATCCATGTTCCACCCTACACAAATTTAAAGTAATCCAGATTCTGCTGTCTATATGCTAACTCACACCATCCCATTGCCCCACCACCCCTCTGCTCACTGACCTGCATTAGCTCCTGGCAAAGCATGTTTTAATTTCAGCATTCTCATCCTTGATTACAAATCTCTCCATGGTCTCATTCCTGCTCATCTCTATGATTCCTGAAGAAGGGCTTATGCCCGAAATGTCGATTCTCCTGTTCCTTTGATGCTGCCTGACCTGCTGCGCTTTTCCAGCAACACATTTTTAAGCTCTATCCTTCTCTCACTCTACAACGCTTCCAAGATAATTGTCCTCCTTCAATTCCGGACTCCTGTACATCCTTGCATTTAATTTCTTTAACATTGGTAACCCTGCCTTCAACTGTGCCTTGAACTTCCCTTCTTATACCTCGCTGCCTGTCTATCTTGCCTTCTTCCTCAGAAATCTCCGAAAACGGACCTCTTTGACCAAACCCTTGCTCATCAACTCTTGTAAACCCTTCTGTAGCTTGAAGTCATATTTGTTTGATAACGGCCTTGTGAAGCCTTTTCATGCACAAGTAGAGATTGGCAACAAGTACTGGCCTAGCCAATGAAATCCACATGCCAAGAGAAAATTTTTAAAAATTGAAAATATTGAACAAAATATTTAAGTAAGTTTTCATGGTTAGCAGCCTTATCATTGATCTGAAAGAAATGTGTTTTTTTCTAGCCTGACTACATTACATAGTACTTATGGCATGGAAACAGTCCATTCAATTCAACATGATTTTGCCAGTGTTTATGCTGCAGATATGTAGACCATACATCCCAAAGATGGGCAGTTTGACAGCCTGTATTTTTAACACTTGCATCACTGTGTCAATATTAGACATCATTCTGCAATCGAATACCACCATTTTCTCGATAATCCAAGTATGTGAAGAATTACGTTGACAACAAATTTAAGATTGCCAGTCAGCCAAATAGTGTGGCACACGTGTGTACTAGTAGCTATATAAATTAATACACAAGGCCCTTTTTTTTGCAGATAGAAAGAACATCTACAAGTATTGTGTCCGTTACAACTGAATTATATAGGTAATAGCCAGTTGCCATATAGAAACAGGGTAATGAATTGCTTGTCCACTTTACTGTCATCCATTTTCATCTAGTGTTAAAATTTATAATTAAAGGTGACAGACATAGAAGAAACAACATAAAGACAACTAACAGAGTGATATAAGAGTGATATTGATTTACTGTGTGCAATGTAATGTGAAATCTATGCATTAAACAGCAAAAGAATAAAGAATAAAATTTATATCCACCCAGTTTTTAACATTATTGAGTTAGATTTTGTGATTTCACAGAATAATGACATCTTCAACTTGTGCAATTCTTTCAAAACTGTTGAATAAACTAATGTCAATTCTGTATTCTTCAATTTTTCTAACATCATTAACATTACCAACTGTACTGAAGCTGTGATTAAATTGCTGCCTTGTAATCACTCTTGGGTATTTATTAGTCTGTATTGATTTGTTTTAGTCGCAAAGTTTCTATAACATTTTCCCTATGGAGCATGATACATATTATCAGACTTCATTATAATGAACATCACTCAGAGCTGGCAGGGGTTGTTGTATTTGGATGATCATGATAGTAGATTTTGGCAATTTGCTGCTTCAGGAAAAAGACGATATGACAAATTTGAACATTATTTGACTCTATTGAACAAAAAACTATGTAGTATGGATTGCTCCGTGTTATTTTGACTATGTTTTCCAAAGCATGTTGGTTCTGTCTTGTTGAATAGTCCAAAAAAATATTTTGTTGTGACACTGTGGACTTTTGCATAGTTGCAATTACCTATTGGAATTCAACCAGTGAAGGCATTATTGATTCTGTGCCTTCCACATCCTTGTCATCAGAAATTTCCCAAATCTCTCCTAATTCAATGACTCAGTCATTGATTTTGTAATGTCTTCATCATCCACAGCTGTTCACGATGGGACATCTTCATGTATGTTGTCTGGCTGCGGTTGCCTCTTGTTAATTTCCTTGTAGGTGAAAGTGAGGACTGCAGATGCTGGAGATTAAAGTCGAGAGTATGGTGCTGGAAAAGCACAGTAGGTCAGGCAGTATCTGAGGAGCAGGAAAATCATCAGGAAGGGCTTTTGCCTGAAATGTCGATTTTCCTGCTCCTCAGATGCTGCCTGACCTGCTGTGCTTTTCCAGCACCACTCTCTCGACTCTGGTTTCGTTGTAATTGCCCCCTCATGCTTGCTAACTTTGTGCAGATGACAGGAATCCTCATGAGACAACAGATGCATATGCCATGTGGAATTCATACTGCAACAGGTAAACTTAAAACATACAGAATCAAAAAGAATTATTGAAATATCTGATGATTAGTATACAATACAATGTAGCAGCTGCTGAAGAGAACACATTTAAATGATGGAACTAATTTAGTATTAATTTAGTTTGTCAATTGGTTTCAAAACTCCAGGATTTTCTTAATCAGCAAGGTGTGATTGGTAGGACTGAATAATGGCAAAATTGATTAACATGCACCTATCACATTACCTCCTTGAGCATTAAATAAACATTGACAGATGCATTGGAATTGGTACTGTGAATAACCAGTTGTGTGTAACAGTGAATCAATCATCAAATTTGGCTTAAATGATTGTGAAAAGTGAAGTTAATCACAGAAAAATAGCAAATAGGGAGTAAGACTAGTTCTCAAGTTAATATCCACCATTGTAGTAGCTTCTCGAACAAATTTGTGCATTCTTAATTCATGATCTAATGACATTCATGACATATAAGAATTCATGCACTATGAAAATGTGCCATGAATGTAAGTTAATAACTTGGATTTGAATCTGAAACTTAATTTAGTTATGGGATCTGTTGTTTTACGGATAAAACTGAGCTTTCCAAACATTAAACTTGTTTAAAGGAAATAAAGTAATTAAAGCTAATTAAAGCTTGATGCGATAATTAAATTTTCAAAGTTTAATGTTTGAAACAGTAAGTTTTAAATGGAAATTCCCAAATGTCAACGTGTCTCAATATCCCAAAACATTTTGCTCTTGATCAATATTTTACCTTGGCCAAGATTTTACCCTGGTCAAGATTTTACTCTAATCAATAGCACTATAAATGACCTGGTCATTATTCTAATGGGATCTGGCCGACATGCTTGCCTGTATTGCAAGAGTGTTTGCACTTCAAAGTTAACTAATTGATTGTAAAATGTTTGGCCATGAAATGCCCTGTATGAATGTTAGCCATTTATTTTGTTTTAAATGGATAATTTTAGTATGTGGGTAACACTGGTTAAGTTTATTGCCCATTTCAAGTTGTCACAAGGCAGTAGTGATAGGTCTTCCTCTTAAATTGTTGTCTCCTTGTGCTCATTATATCCTCACGATAGTGGCAAGTAGATGTTCTTTGGACAAATGATCAGAGAACAGTAATACAAGCCCAAATTAGAACTGCATGTAACTCAGAAGAAAACTGAAAGTTTTTTTTATTTTGGTAAGATTTTGCTGTTTTTTTCTTGGTGAAGGCAAGAAGTGCTATTTAGCCAAGATTTACATGCTACTTTTGACCATCCTGTCGGCAGTGCATACAGCAACCACAATACACTGGTGGTGAGATGGATTGTGTCCTCAGGGGGTAAGGCCATCCATTGTTGATGTTTCATGAAGATCACATGTTACGCAGAGAAAGATTATTTAGTGCTTTCACAGTTAAGGTCAAGCCATTGTAAGGTATTGTTGGACTTTGGCTCAATCTACCAGCTTACTTTCCTCTATGTGTGAGCCGAGTCCTGCATGTTCTTTCAATGAAGCAATAGGAGAAGATATTCGGTCTCAAACTCTTAGTTTATTTTAGCAGTAAGTGGATAAAGTATACAGAGCTCTGGGTCTAGGTCTTCCCGTCCCTGACAAACAGCAAAGTGTGTCAGTTCACGAAGTCATACCTATTCCTGTCCCTGACACAGTCTTTTATACAGTACAGAACGTCATGCAATCACTGAGGTAGGATTGTTTTCTGAATGGCTGTTGATCTGACACCATTCTCCTCCGCCTTCTTGCGTTCCCGGATGTCTGACCCCATGTGACCTCCTTCTGCGCGCGAAACAGTCTCCACGTGACCTCCTCTTGCGCGCGAAACAGTCTCCACCGTTTGCTCGCACACTCAAGGGCCACACTACACACTGTGCTAGTCAATGGCCAAGTACAGCATTTCACTATAAGCAACTGAAACAAATATATCATCAAAACCTCCGAATGCCTCGAACTAAGCCATATATTTACAAGTCCCCCTTTTGGTCTCATGAAAATGAGACCAACAAACCAGTTTTATACATCACATTCGCTCTCCGATGCATAGTCTTCCCTTCCTGCCAGAGCCATAGTTTCCGTCTCCATCTGTGACATCTGGTAGGGCAGGGGAGCCTTCCCTTCAATTCAGGTATTGACAACCCTATTGCAAGAGGGTTGTCAATACCTGAATGTTCATGCATTTCTTCAGACAAGGTTCTTAGTCCTTCCAGGGCTCTGGTTACCAAGCCATCAGGTGCTGTATTGTTGGGGATGAACGTACAACATTGATCTCCGAACATAGAGCACACTCCCCCCTTTTCTGCTAACAACATATCTAAGGCCATTCTATTTTTTTTTTTTCTTTTTTTTTCCAGGTGTGAGACACAGTAAAAGACAAAATCTCCTGTTTTTTTTTTAGGCAATCTCCTAGTTTTATTTTTTGTCTTTTTTTTTAATTTTAACCCCCACACTACCACCTAAGTGCGGTAGTGCTTATTTTATCCCCAGCACCCATGGTGTGTGTGTGCAGGTGTGAGACACAGTGAAAGACACAAAGTGCACGAATCTTTATTTAATTTCCACCACCAGGAAGATGGGAAAACACCCGGGTGGCCAGTGACAAACACTGCCCTTCACATCAAAGGCCAGTGCTGCGTGATCAAAACAGTGAAGGGGAGGGTAGGGACTAAATCAAAATAGAATTGGAGGGAGAAATGATGCACTCCACTCCCTGCGGCGCCCACCTCTCCCTGAACAACTCCAGGGTGTTGGTGGACACCGCGTGCTCCTTCTCCAAGGACACCCGGGCTCTAAGGCCATTCTATTTTGTACTGTCATCAGTGAGGTCGCTGCCAGTTGTTCAGAGAGTCCCGCCACCGCGTCTCTAGTTCTATTGGCTAGCCTGAGTACATTGTAATGTACATAGTTAATTCGGTCGACGTTTTTATTCGGCATGACTGGGAATAGAACACCGATAATTGGGAGATTCTCAAATCCTGCTGCTACATGGTCTGCCAATTTATATTCATCAGGTACACCGTGGGGAACACCTATTGCAACCATGTAAGTGGTTGAGCCAGAAGTGATATCAAACAAATCCCTGCGTTTTCGTGCATGCGGATTTATTCCCTGTTGTCGTTCTCCTAAGAGGAATAAGGATAACCCTAGCCTGACCATTGCACAGGTACCAGACCAATCTGGAGGTAGACTAACATGCAGTGTTCTATCTCCACAGTACCAAAAAAGATCAGCTCTGGCCCAAAGCATTGTGCTAGCATTCTGCCAACCGGTTACATCAATCGTGTCCTGACACACCAGTCAGCGGGCATGTCTCCCAAGATTGTATTAGAACTTCGAGCGAAACAAGTGTAATTGTTGGTCCTTGGGGTAAACACAGGAGGTAACGTGGAATTCTTTACAGGTGGGAAAATAGCATTTAAGGTGGTACAATTTGGAGGGTCCGCCTGCATGGTTAGTGCCATCATGCAGTGAAATCCTGCTGGGTCTATATTAGGGATCAATGGGGCTGGGGTAGTAAATAGGGTTGGCCTGGCCGAGGAACATGTGACGCAATTACTCATATTCATTGAGGTTGCGGTTGCTGTCATCCAGTCCAGCCATAGGTTCTTATCCCCGTACCCGGTGGCTAATTTAATAATGTCCCTTCTCTTGAGGTTGTTGTAGTCTATTACCACGACTCGTGAACTTGGTTCTACCATTATACTTGTTGTGTTTTCGGTTTGTGGCTGGTTCGTAGGAGGGTCCACTAAGGTTACCTTCACTAGTCCCATGGTATCCACTCCTGATTGATCTACACCTATTACAAAATAAAAGCTTCTGTCATCAATCCCACAGTAAATCTGTACCTCTTTGGGACCAGGGTTAATGTCAAATCTTGTCAGGGTTAACAAGAGTGGATTTTTTAGCTTTGAGGAATGATCGAGTTGCCCCTTAGTCAGGCTCACATGGTCTTGAACTTTCCATCTATTATCCGAGGGTGACGACTTCTTGGGTGTCCATCGTACCCCAGTCCATGTTAATACATGATCCCATGACGGGCATGGGTCATAGTAAATGGCGTAGATGTAAAGATATACATCATACCCCCTCCAGCTCCCTGTATCTTGGCCACAGTCAATTACTTTGCATAAGTCAAACTGGTATGTTGTACCACACTTTTTATCATGTCTGATGTGTACCCGGCTCCCCACCTCCCTTAAACATTTGTCTGCCTCTTGTCCTGTTGATCTTTTGTTCCTGGGACTTTCTCCCTCGCCTGTGTGTTTGTCCCTCGTGGTTGATACCCCTATTAACAGCAGCATAACACTTATACATAAAATAATAGCAAAAACTCCCAACCACAACAGCCTAGGGTAGTGTGGGCTCCTTAAAGAGATGAACATTATGTCCTTTACACAACTTTCCTATATGTTTTAAACAAAATCTTCTTGTATTCCGGTCCTGTCCTCACTTATGCTCTCCAGAAAACCTTTCCTTGGAGATCTTTAGAACCTCTCCCTCTTTTTCCAGAACCCTCTTCCTGGAAATGTTAAAAGTTTAAGACCCTTCTACTCTTTTACTGTTCTTATTTGTTCTAGAGTTCTCATTGGCGGTTCCGTGGGTGCACACTGGCTCCAATGGTACCAGCTTTCTCCTTTCCCCTGTAGTCTGACCGCATGAGATGTCCTCTCCACCACCTTGTGAGGTCCTGTCCACCTTGGCTCCGACCACTTCTGTTTGATCACCTTCAGCAGGACCCAGTCTGTGGTAGATGGCACCTGTCTCTGTAGGTCCCCCTTTGCCGATCCAACCTGTTTGGAGAAAGCTAACACCAAAGCTGTTAGTTGGTCATAGTAAGGTTTGTACCTTAGAGAGGCTCCTCCTCCCTCTAACATCTGTATTCCAGCTCCCAGTCCCAGGAACTGCTGCCCTGTTGTTAGCTCATACGGGGTGAACCCTGTGATAGAGTTTACTGAGCTTCTAATGGACATTAAAGCTAAGGGTAGGGCATCCACCCAGCTTAACTTTGTTTGTGCACACACTTTTCCTATTTTTCCTTTTATGGACTGATTCATTCTTTCCACTTTTCCCTGTGACTGAGGATGGTACACTGTTCCAAACGCATGTTTCAGTCCTAAAGCTGCTTCAACTTCTTGCAGGTCTTTGTTCTTGAAATGTGTGCCATCTCATGCGGTCAGACTACAGGGGAAAGGAGAAAGCTGGTACCATTGGAGCCAGTGTGAAGCCACGGAACCACCAACGAGAACTCTAGAACAAATAAGAACAGAAAAAGAGTAGAAGGGTCTTAAACTTTTAACTTTTGCAAGAAGAGTTAAAAGGGGGAGAGGTTCTAAAGATCTACAAGGAAAGGTTTTTCTGGAGAGCATAAGTGAGGACAGGACTCTCTTTGGAAACCCATGCATTGGAATGTATTGGTTTATCAAGAATTTGATCACTGTTTTTGCATCTTCCTTTTTCACAGGTATCGCTTCTGGCCAACCAGTGTATGCATCCACTGCTACCAAAAGGTACCGGTATCCGTTTCCTCTCTCTATCATGTCGGTGTAGTCAATCACTATTTCCTGACCTGGCATTCTTGGGAGAGGGAATTTTCCCTTGTGTGGTTTCACTGTTGCTTATACATTGTATTCTGTACACGTTTTACATTCTCTGATGTAATTTTCAATCATTGCCGGCAAGAACGGATGCCACCAATGTGTCAGATACCTCTGCATCTGTGTTTTTCCACAGCGTGTCAACCCATGAGTTTCCTGGAGCATGGAAGTTATCAAACCTGGGGGTAGCACTGGTCTACCATCCGGTGACCTCCAAATCCCTTCTGACTCTGTGGCCCCTCTCTCTCTCCATACTGTCAGTTCATGAGGAGAGGCTTTCTGCTGCTCTTTTATTAACACATTTGCATCGCAGGCGGGCAGCAGGTCATACACTGTTCTCCCTGTTTGCATCATTATATACTGGGCTGCATATCCTGCTGCTTTTTTTGCTGCTAAGTCTGTTTCCTGATTGCCCTTAGCTACTATTGTATCAGTTTTGTCATGTCCTCTACACTTGATCACCGCCACTTCTGCAGGTTTCATTCGGGCCACCGCTAATCTTCTCACATCTTTTTCATGTTTAATTGGGGTTTTTGCTGCTGTTAAGAATCCTGCTCTGATCCATTGACTGAGTTCTACCCGTATAGCCCCTACCACATATGCAGAGTCAGTGTAGATGTTTACTCTTTTTCCCTCTGACCATTCTAACGCAGCTATAATTGCCTGTAGTTCAGCCAATTGGGCTGATTCTTTGCCTGTCACTTTTCCTGTCAACACTTGCTCAAATCCCTCACTTGTCTGTTGCACCACTGCATAGGCTGCTTTAAGTCCTTCAGTTGGATGTCTGTAACAGCAAACATCTGTGAACAGCACTTCTTCTGGGTCTATTAGTGGTTTTGCCTGTAAATCTGCCCTAACTTTGACGTCTCTCTGTACCCTTTCCTCACACACGTGTGGTTCTCCTTCTCCCATGTTGTCAGCCATGTTGATTCCTTCGTGTGTGAAAGTTATATGTGGTGCATTCAGGGTTTTCTCTAACCTGGTTTGCCGCAGTGACGTCATTGTGAAGGCTGTTGAGCTCACATAGGCCACTATACTGTGTGTCGTGAGTACCGTCAGTGAATGGCCCATGACTATAAGTGCTACCTTTTGGAGAATTTTTGCTACTCCTGCTGCATGTCTTGTACATAGCGGGTGTCTGTCCTCTATTGGGTCAAGGGTAACACTTACATACATCAGCACCTGCCTGCCTCCCGCCTTTTTCTGAAAAAGAACACCATTTATTGTGTGTGATTTTTCAGAAACATTGAGGAAAAATCTTTGTAATCCAGGACCGCTAAATCAGCAGCCCGCGTTAGGGCCTGTTTGAGAGATATGAAACTTTCGTCTGCCTCTGTGGTCCACTGCAAATGGGCCAACAAATTTCTCATGCCTTGCTCATTGCAGCACGGTGGCACAGTAGTTAGCACTGCTGCCTCACAGCGCCAGAGACCTGGGTTCAATTCCCGCCTCAGGCGACTGACTGTGTGGAGTTTGCACATTCTCCCCGTGTCTGTGTGGGTTTCCTCCGGGTGCTCCGGTTTCCTCCCACAGTCCAAAAATGTGCAGGTCAGGTGAATTGGCCATGCTAAATTGCCTGTAGTGTTAGGTGCAGGGATAAATGTAGGGGAATGGGTCTGGGTGGGTTGCGCTTCAGCGGGTCGGTGTGGACTTGTTGGGCCGAAGGGCCTGTTTCCACACTGTAAGTAATCTAATCTAATTTACCATGGCCCTCAAAGGGAAAGTGAGCTCCCCATATGATGCAACGAATTGTCTGCTGTATCCTGCCAACCCAAGAAATGAGAGCATGTCTTTTACAGTGACTGGTTTGGTATGATGCAGAATGGAGGATCTATGGGACGGAGAACACCTGTTCCTTTAGCGGAAATAACTCTACCCAGAAAAGACACCGTTTGTCTGCAGCATTGCAATTTAGCCCGTGAGACTTTGAAACCGACGTTATACAGGTGAATCAGCAACGACTTTGTAGCTGCCAGACAAGAAACATGGTCGGGTGCCGCCAGAAGAATGTCATCCACATATTGGATCAATACCACCCCCTTTGGGAGCGTCAGGTCCTTCAGCTGCTGTTTCAGTACCTGATTAAACACCCCCAGCGACAAAATGAACCCTTGAGGGACCCTTGTGTAACGTAGTTGTTGGCCTTTGTAGGTGAAAGAGAAAATGTCCCTCAAATGATCAGCTAGGGGCAAACAGAAGAATGCATTGGCCAGATCAATGCACGAGAACCATTTATGGTCAGGGGTCAGCACAGACATCGCAGTGTATGGGTTTGGAACTGGAACTGTTGGAGTAGAGACAACACTATTGATCTGTCTAAGATCATGCGCCATCCCATATTTACCTGTATTCTGCTTCTCTACAGGTAAGATAGGAGTGTTCCAGGCTGACCGGGAGGGTTCTAGCACCCCTGCTGCTAACAATCCTTCAATTGTGTCGGCAATGCCGGCTTCAGCCTCTAGTTTGTGTGAGTATTGTCTCTGCCAAATCAGAGTGTGGTCTATTAAATTGAATGTGATTGGTGTGACGTGTTTGCAGTGACCAACGTCCGTTGGACCTGCTGACCACAAGATATCTGGTAGAGTGTCAAGCATCGCTGCAGCCTGTGGATGGTCTGTTCTTTCCCTGCCGTGAAACCTTTCAATCTGCCTATGTTCCAGCAGTACCTTGTCAGTTGTCCTGTACATAATTCTGTAGGCTTCCTCTGATGGTAAATATTGTAAAACGGGCAGCTGAGTCCAAACCCAATCAGTTAACACCATCAAATGTTTGGACATAGGTCCCAGATCCTTGGCCTGATGTTTAGCATGCACGGCCAATGTGACATGAGGTATAGCTTCTTCAGACATCTCATACCATTCCAACTGTTCTGCAGTTAGTTCAACAACACCCACCACACCTTCTTTCCCTCGCAGAATGCAACTGGAGGAAATATCCCATTGAGTCCCTTCTAGGTGCTGATAGAATGCATGCTGATAGATTTCATTGTCGTCTCTATCATAATATAGGGTAACATGGAGGGGATCTGCAGGAGGAGTATAGGGATGCAGCATCTGAACCCAGGGTTGCCATTGGTTGGATAAAGACTGTAAGCCATTGTTCTGCCTGCTTTTGGGTTCTAGGAATCCCCAGTACATATCTGCCCACTGCCCTTCTGCCGTTGGTGATGTGTCCACTGATAGCATCATTTGGGATCCAGAGTGAATCATTGTCATGGAACAGTTGACAGAGTAGCCATTCAGAAAGGTCACTACCAGTCCATCTGGTCCGCACAGAACCGAGGCCCCGCATCTCACCAGCAAGTCGCGGCCCATCAGATTGACAGGGCATGCAGGTGATGAAATATACCTGTGACGGAAGGTCTGTCCGGCCACTGATGTGATCAGTGGCGATGTCAAAGGCAGATTTTCTGGTTTACCCGAGAACTCTACTAACTGGACGCTGGAGGATGACATGTTTGACCGAGGTATGTCACAAGTGATGGTAGAAAATCTTGCACCGTGTCAACCAAAAAAGACAGATTCTTGTCCATTACCCTCATTTGCATGTAGGGGTCTGCCAACCCCACATGTCCCTGAGTCCTTGGGCCCCGTCAATATTCGTACCCCTGCCCTTCCGGCATGGTTTGGGGGTACTGACCTTGCACCGGGACTGCAGCTGCTTTTGGGACTTGGTAAGGCTGAACAGCCTGTTGAGAAGGAGGCTGACTTGAGTGGACATACTGTCCTCGGATCGATCCCTGGCCTCCCTGGGGTCGCAACAGCATGGGACAATTTCTTCTCCAATGCCCGGGTTGGCCACATTCAAAACAGGTGTTGGGTGGCTGACCTCTGAGTCCTCCACGGCCCCTTCCTCTACCATGCATTCCTCCTGCTACGCCTATAGGCCTGCCCCCATAGTGGGGGTGGTGTGGCATCCAATCAGGTGTTGGGTCTAGACTCGGAAGGTTGTTTTTTAGATTTTAGATTTTTTAGATTAGATTTTAGATTACATTACAGCGTGGAAACAGGCCCTTCGGCCCAACAAGTCCACACTGACCCGCCGATGCGCAACCCACCCATACCCCTACATTTACCCCTTACCTAACACTACGGGCAATTTAGCATGGCCAATTCACTGACCTGCACATCTTTGGACTGTGGGAGGAAACCGGAGCACCTGGAGGAAACCCACGCAGACACGGGGAGAACGTGCAAACTCCACACAGTCAGTCGCCTGAGGCGGGAATTGAACCCGGGTCTCAGGCGCTGTGAGGCAGCAGTGCTAACCACTGTGCCACCGTGCCGCCCGTCGTTTTGTGGCAACGGCTGCTGAACCATCTGATTAGTCGTCTTTTGGGAGGCCTTCTTTGTAAGATTAGCCTTCCTTCTAGCCTCATCGAGCTGTAACTTCAGCAACTGCACTTGAGCTGACTCATTGCTCTGTTTATCTTCATCCTGTTTTGTCCTGTAGCACTTCATGTGGTGTGTCAAGTGTTTTTCCCACTGTTCTGTAGAACAACCTGGGATGTCGGGATTACTCTCCATTGCCTCTTTTACTTCCTTAGGCATCCCTGCCATAACGGCATTTCTAAATAACGTGGTCTGTAGCTGACCTGACCCTGGATGACTCCCCGCAGTATCTGTCCACATGCCCTTACATCTGGCCAAAAAGGCAGGCATATCCTCACCCTCCTTCATTGTGAAGGTGAGTGAGTGCATCGCTCCCGGTGGAATCGGAAATCTATCCCTCATTGCCCTTCCCACACAGGTGGCATGCTGCGTGAACGGGTCTGAATCAGGTAGTATGGTGGTCCCCGCAGAAGCTTCAATCTGCTGTATTTCCCACATACTCAATTGCTTGCCCAACAATGCTCTCCAGTCGCCCATAGCTAACTTGTGGCCTAGTGTATATTGGCAAAATTTAGTCATCCAGGGCCCACCTCCCTCCGTGGGTGGGGGCATTTTATCCAGGATGCAGTTCATGTCAGTAAATGTAAAGGATTGATAAACATCCACCATATAGGAGCCTCTGTAAATTAATGGCATTTGGTGGTGGTGATACTTTGTGGGCTGTCGTAATGTGTCTCTTTGACGCAGGTTTTATCTTGTTTCAGGTAGGGGCTTCAGTGGAGGGCCATGTTCCGTGTGCATTGTGAGTGAGCCTATCAAAGTGACGGGGTAGGTGTGTGGGTCATCATCTGTCAGGGATTCTTCGTCCTCAATTTCCATACTATTTTGAGATACCTCCTCATCCAATTTCTCTCTGTCTCTTTCTTCCCTCAACTCTCTCCTTCTTCTGTCTGAGAACCCGTCATCTAGTAACTGACCTGAGTCATGTAATCTTCCCCTCTTTTCACTCTCAGCACTATACGGTGTCAAGTGAGCATCTGGCTCTTGCACTGATGAATGTCTCCCCTGTTTTGGCTGTTCTTTGTTTCTGCTGTGCATCATTATCACCCTGCTTGCTTCCTCCGCTTCCTTAACTGTCTGTTTGGCTTCTAGTCTTAGGTTTTCAACTTTTCTGATGCTTTCTTCTACTGCTTCCGCCAGTCTCTCTTTTGCTACGTTGTACTCTCTTGTTTCTACTTCTTGCACATCTAACACCCCTTCTTGAACATACATGAGTGGAATTTGTGTTACAGGATATGGGGGCGGTTGTTGTACCCCAGGCAGTTTAGGATATAATGGCGCGGATGGTCCTGCCTTTTCTGTCTCCTTTGCCAGTTCTGTTTTAGAGGTACCACCTACTCTCTTTTGTAATGTTTCTACCGCTACACAGGCTAACGTCATGTTGTGCAGATGAATCCTCCTCTCTTCTTTTTCCTCGCCTTCTTTTGTCCACTTTCTTCTAACCAATATTGATCCTTTCATTCCCTTCATGTGCTCTTCTACTTCTAGTTTAGCTTGCTCTTCTGCTTTTCGTAAAAATGGCGTCAATTTCTTCCTCTCCTCATCTTTAGGGACTTTGCCCTGTTTTTGTAATCCTTCCCAAACCTTGTCATATTTCTCCATCATTGTTTTTTGTTTGTTCTTTGCAAGCTCACTGACTAACTGACTTCTGGCTTTACCCCACTGATGTTTTACGGGCAACATTAAGTTGGAAGAACTTCCTCCGTATTCTTCACACTCTTTATCAAATTCCCCTTCCATTTTATATGTTATTTTTAATCCTCCCGTCCAGTAGTCAGTTGGTTTGGATGTAATATAACTGAGCAACCAACCCAATCAGAGACAAATCCGGTGGCCAGTCAGTTTGTATGGAGTACACCCGAGCAACTGACCCTTTCAGTGAGAATTATCAGCAGTTTCGTTGTCACTGTTAGGTTTCCACTGCCGACTCTCTCTCGCTGAGACACCACCGTCTTTGTCTCCAAGACACTACTGGCTTTTCTGCCACCTTCTGTACGTTCCCCAATATAATTTAAAACTTACAACACATCAATCATAAACCAAAATTTGTGAGCGTTGCTTTTATGAGATCCTGCTCAATGGACTTTAAACCTCCTCACACTTACGTACCTTGTTGCTTTTATGAGGACTCTAACCCCATGGGACTTTAAACCTGTACGTATCAAACTTTGTTGCTTTTATGGGGACTCTAACCCCACGGGACTTGAAACCCGTATGTACCTTGTTGCTTTTATGGGGACTCTAACCCCACGGGACTTTAAACCCGTATGTATTAAACTTTGTTGCTTTTATGGGTACTCTAACCCCATGGGACTTTAAACCCGTACGTACCTTGTTGCTTTTATGGAGACTCTAACCCCATGGGACTTTAAACTCGTACATGTTATATCAATACTTTATCCACTTACTATTACTAGGACACTTTCAGTATAATGACAACAATCAATTTGGTATCTCCAATTGCAGAACTTCGATATAAACAGGTGTCTGCTCACCTTTTTATGCGGCGCGCTTGTTGTTGTCATCAGACGTCAATTGTCCGTTGTTTCTATTTTTCTCTCTTTTCCGTCACTTCTCTGTCTTCATCACGTCGGGGTCACCAAATTGTTGGACTTTGGCTCAATCTACCAGCTTACTTTCTTCTATGTGTGAGCCGAGTCCTGCATGTTCTTTCAATGAAGCAATAGGAGAAGATATTCGGTCTCAAACTTAGTTTATTTTAGCAGTAAGTGGATAAAGTATACAGAGCTCTGGGTCTAGGTCTTCCCGTCGCTGACAAACAGCAAAGTGTGTCAGTTCGCTGTCCGACCTATTCCTGTCCCTGACCCAGGCTTTTATACAGTACAGAACGTCATGCAATCACTGAGGTAGGATTGTCTTCTGATTGGCTGTTGATCTGACTCCATTCTCTGCCTTCTTGCGTTCCTGGATGTCTGACCCCATGTGACCTCCTTCTGCCCGCGAAACAGTCTCCACGTGACCTCCTCTTGCGCGCGAAACAGTCTCTACCATTTGCTCGCACACTCAAGGGCCACACTACACACCGTGCTAGTCAATGGCCAAGTACAGCATTGCACTATAAGCAACTGAAACAAATATATCATCAAAGGCCCCTGAATGCCTCAAACTAAGCCATATATTTACAGCATGAATGAATTGAAAAATAAAGACTTTTCGATATTGACTGCATCAGTGTTTTAATGTTTTTGATAATGACCACACTTCTTGGCAAATTGGATTATATAAAGACTTCCTCAGCTATCTTGAAGCCCACTCAACAAAAATGTGTCAGCGAGACCCCTGTGATTAAACTTATTGCAATGTTATTGTATATTAGGAACATTTTTCCCCTTCGTAAAGAAACATCCAAAAGCCTTGGAACCCATCCTTTCCCACATTATTCAATTTTCAGAGCACCGGTACTGCCTACATAATCGCTGTCACAATACTGTACTGCAACTACAATGCTCCGCCCGTTTCAGTAATATAGGCGTTGACGACAACTAGTACCCTGCCTACTGGTTGACATGTAATTAATGACGAAGACAGTTTGCACTGGCTGCTTACAGCAATCATCCAAACAACCAGACAGCACAACTTTGGCATTATATTACTTTGTGGTTTACTGCGCCTTATGATCCCGGCACCTGTTTCGAGTCGTTATTCAATTTAGGCCCATAACAAATGAGCTTGCAAAGTCTCCTCATAGTAATCCAATGGATAATTTTAGTTAAATAATACGGGAGCTGCTATAATAAAATAATAATTTAAAACACGCGATTGTAATTTACATAGAAATAATAGTGCAACAGATAAATCTAATATTCTTGTTCTAATCCCAGGTCAGACTCAATCCTTTATCCTGCAGCAAAGCCCAGTGCCTTGCAAAACTAAAATCGGTGTCCCTATTAAAATACGGAAGTAAGGGACTGAAAATTGTGTTCAAAGATTTCAAAAGTACCTTGATTTAACGAAAAGACGGAAGCAGGATTATAAACGCCTGTTGTGGTTAAAAAATACTGGCTAATTTTCGAAGGGTGTTGCACAATTAGCCAGATTGTACACAGTAACATTAAACATTGCGTTTTTGTTTGTGGTGAGTTAAGTGATAGCTTATGATTTACGTTTAAAAAAAAACACTGACGTCCCACTTTGTGTGCTTATAAAGTCACGACCTTGATTAAGTCATTAAATTTTAAGGGCTGTGGTGGAAGGGGTGGGGCTTGTGGTTGGAAGAGCTGCTCGCTCGGCCGCCTACTTTGGTGAGAAGGTGCTGCGCCTAGTCTTCCTTTCAACGCTCACCTGTCGCGGAGGTGGGGAGCGCGCGTTCAAATGACAGGTGTTCAGGGGAGAGCGCGCGCTCAGGCGACCGTTGTCCGGGGGGGAAGCCAGCGCGAGGGACAGAATGCAGGTGTTCGTCTCTCCTAATGTGGGCCGAGCTACGGTTAGTCGGCTGTTTCGAGATCTCTCTTCCTGATTTATGGGTGCTTATTTAACGACGAAAACAAAACATTTTCTTCAATTGTATGCAATGTTTCTAATTTTTACTCTTAAATGTTGGTGTTAACTAAATGCACCCCCAGTGGCGGGAAAGATTGATATGAGTTTTATTTTGAGGCCGAACGTTCTAGAGTTGATGCCTAACTAAATTTTTGCACTGTTTCCAGCTCAAGTGTGGATACTTTCTCAATTGATCTGAGAATTGCGTGTAACTAAGAGCAAATCCTCCAATGAAAAGAGTGCTTTTGTTGAGTCTTTAAGAAGGGCCGGCCGGTCCAGACCCGATGGGTAGAGTGGTCTTCCTTCTGTGCCGTAGATTTTTCTATACTTCCTAAACATCTGAAAGGAGAAAGGTTCAGGAGCAGTTTACTGTACCTTGGAGCCAGCACATGCGATGCGTTGAATGGTATTTCGTTGTGCTATAACTATTCTAATATCTCCAGTACTCATCTACAAAAGTCGAGGTAAACGCACTTATTCCTGGAGAAACTCCAGGTCTGGCAGTGTATGTGGTGAGAGAAGGAATTTGTTTGGAGTCCAGTATGGTTTGAAATGAAAACACACAGAACAGAGTCTGGTTTTGGTAGTGGTAAATAGTGGCCTAGGTATCACAGCAGGATTGCTACTACACTCAATTTTTTGTGGTAGAACTGAGATCTGCAATTTTGCCTGGCTGAAGTTCTGGCCTTTGCTCCACCATGCAATGTAGAAGTTCACCTGTTCCCTTTGTGTAAGAGTGTTTGGGGGAAGTTAAACTATACCCCCTTTCTCATGGCATTAAATACTGCATCCTATGATTTTTAAAAAAACCAGCAGCATAGTCTGTCACTTGTGAAGTTCCTGTGAAAGGTGGTGTGTAGCTGTGTGGAGGTATGGTGTCAGTTGTGTGATGGAATGTTGTGTAAATCAGGGTTGGTAGGGGATTGGCAGTTTCTAGATTAGTGATGCTGGAAAAACACAGTAGTTCAGGCAGCATTCGAGGAGCAGGAAAATTGATGCTTTGGGCAAAAGCCCTTCATCAGGAATAGAGGTGTCAGGTCTGTATATGAGGATGTGATATGGGTCTATTCCAGTGGCAGGATATGTTGTTCCCAAGGTGGAGTGAGGAATCTATGGGGATGGAAAGGGGGAGGGTGGGTACTAGGAGTCACGTGAGGTGTGTATGGGTTGGTGAAGATGGGTCATTCTGATTTGGGTGTTCAACAGTTAATCAACAGATGATCAAGTTTCTAAGCCTCTAATGTTTTTCTTGGGTAACTACTAACATAACTAGAGCAGAGCCCTCTGAATTGTCTGATTTTTAGTATATCCTTTTGATGGGTTCCAGATGCAGCAGAGTCTCTCATTACAATCAGCAATTTCCACAGTCTGTTGCATCTGAGATTCTGTGCTTCCTATATGCAACTCCATTTTAGCTGTTGGAAATCAGGACCAGTCTTTGGACCTGCATGAAGTTGTAGCTGTTAACATAATTGGAGGGATTCCTGGTTAAGTTGTAATTAATGGAAAGTTTAGCTGGAATATAGCAAACTTTTCACTTTTTTTCTTGTGCATATGTTACTGGCTATGTTCTACCATAAATCTCAATTGTTTTTGGACTTGACCCAATAAACTGCTCATCCTCCAATGAATAGTTATTTAGCAAATGAAGTGTCCAAACTGGTCTAATGTGTTGACTTGCCTGAAGAAAATTTGATTGAATCAAGATCAGGTTTAAGAACATTAGTTTAAAAGCTTGGTACTAAGGGACCTCTGCAATGATTGTTGACATAGCATAGTTGAAAACAGCAGCAACTCTCACTTTCACATAACAATGCCTTTTTACTATAGGAAAACTTCTTGAGGTACTTAATAAATTTTTCATTGGATTACAATTCTATACCAACCCACAGGAATAGATAATATAGGCTAATGACTAAAGTTGGTCAGAGAGGTTTTATAGTGAATCTAAAAGGAAGTTAAGGTTTCTGTGGAATTAGTCCTCAATGTCTGAGGAACAGAGGCATAGCCTTCCTGTGGATACTGCTTTGCTCACCATCTCTGCACTAAATAATTAAAAAAAAAACAGATAATGTTTAAAAGCATTAAAACATTTTCATAAACAGATTATAATACAGCACACTTTACAGGGAAGAAGCAGCTAGAGGGTGAGTGGGAGGACATTGTCTCTTTAAAAATAAAAATACCAATCCAAAGGAGGATATATAAAGAATTGTACTCTAGCACAATTTGCAGTCTTATGGCCTAGTGTTATTTCTCTCTACCATGACTGTCAAGCTAGGGTATGATTAGATTACTTTAGTATGGAAACAGGCCCTTCGGCGTAACAAGTCCACACTGACCCACTGAAGAGCCACCTGCCTAAACCCATTCCCCTACATTTACCGCTTCACCTAACACTATGGGCAATTTAGCATAGCTAATTCACCTACCCTGCACATTTTTGGACTGTGGGAGGAAACTGGAGCACCTGGAGGAAACCCACGTAGATACGGGGAGAATGTGCAAAATCCACGCAGACAGTTGCCTGAGGTGGGAATTGAACCTGGGTCTCTGGTGCTGTGAGGCAGCAATGCTAACCACTGTGCCACCATGCTACCCATTAGATGAGTGGGATGAACCTTGATTTAATGGAGAGTGCAGAGGCATACCTAAAAATGAGGTGTCAACATGTGTTGACACAGCTACCTGTGTGCTAAATGGCATAAGCAACAAGTAATAGACTGTAGTATCATTTGGCCCAACCAGTGACTCCGATCTAAGTGCTTTCTTGCTAGCCATGGATGATGGTGGACAATTCAAACAACTCATTGGAGGAAGAGAAGCCACCAGTATCTCCATCAATGTAACAAGAACCCAGCACATCCTTACAGAAGATAAGACTGATGCATTCACAAGATTCTTCAACTAGAAGTGCTGAGTAGATGATCTGTGTTGGCCTACTCTAGTGGGCCCAAGAATCACTCCAGTTGATATCAAGAAATTGGAGGCACTAGATACTGCAAGGGCTATTGACCTTGACAATATTCCACAATAGTGTTGAAGACTTGTTCTCTAGCACTTGCCACACTCTTAGCCAAGCTTTTCCAGTACAGTTGCAACACTGGCATCTACTGGAAAACCTCCCAGATATGTCCTGTAGAGGAAAAGACAGAACAAATCCAATCTGGTCAATTACCACACATTTGTCCACACTCCATGGTTAGTAAAATGATTGAAAGTGTCATCAAGGTGCTGTCAAGCGGCACTTACTCAGCAGCGTGCTAACTGATGCCTAGTTTCGCTTCCGCTACATCCACTTAACTCTTGATCTCAGTACAGCCTTGGTTCAAGCATGAACAAAAGAATAGCATTCCAGAGGTGAGGTGAGAATAGTAGCCCTTGGCATCAAGGCCAGATTTGACTGTGGCATAAAGATGCCCTAGCAAAACAGGAATCAGAACTTTTTTCAATGGTTGGAGTCATACCTGGCACATGTTGAAGTCATTGAAAGTCAGTCATTTTCGGTGCAGGACATTTCTATAGGAGTGTCCTAAAACAGCTGAAGGTGGCTGGCCTTGTCAATGACCTTCCCTCCATCATAAAGTCAGTAGAGGCATTCATCATTGATTGAACAATATTCACCATTCACAACTCCTGGGACAGTCCATGTTCAAATGCAACATAAACTGGACAATTCCCAGGTTTGGGCTGAAATGTGGCACATAATATTCACAGAATCCCTACAGTGTGGAAATAAGCCATTTGACCCAACAAGTCCATACAATCCTTTGAAGAGTATCCCACCCTTTCCCATTTCCCTACCCTATTATTCTATATTTCCCCTCTCAAATGCACTTAACCTACACACTCATGAACACTATGGGCAATTGAGTATGTAGAACATTGAAAAGTACATCACAGAACAGGCCCTTTGGCCCATGATATTGTGCTGAGGTTTAATTCTAATGTAAAATATAATGAACCTATGCACCTCTCAATGCACTGCTATCCATGTGCATGTCCAGCAGTTGCTTAAATGTCCCCAATGACTCTGCTTCCACTACCACAGTTGGCAATGCATTCCATGCATTCACAGTTCTGTGTAAAGAACCTACCTCTGACATCTCTGATATACCTTCCTCCTAATATCTTCAAACTATGTCTCCTCGTACCAGTCAATCCTGCCCTGGTGAAAAGTCTTTGGCTATTGACTCTATCTTCTAGGAGAAAGTGAGGACTGCAGATGCTGGAGATCAGAGCTGAAAATGTGTTGCTGGAAATGTGCAGCAGGTCAGGCAGCATCCAAGGAGCAGGAGAATCGATGTTTCGGGCTTGACCCCTTCTTCAGGAAATTGTTTCCCGAAGAAGGGCTCATGCCCGAAACATCGATTCTCCTGCTCCTTGGATGCTGCCTGACCTGCGCTTTTCCAGCAACACATTTTCAGCTATGGACTCTATCTATTCCACTCATTATCTTGTACAGCTTGATCAGGTCTCCTCTCTTCCTCCTTCTCTCCAGATAGAAAAGTCTGAGCTTATTCAACCTTTCTTCAGAAGGCAAGCCCTCTAGTCCAGGCAGCATCCTAGTAAACCTTCTTTGCACCCTCTCCAAAGCCTCTGTATCTTTCCTATAGTAGGGCGAGCAGAACTGGACACAATATTCAAAGTGTGGTCTCACCAGGGACTTGTGGAGCTGTAGCAAAACCTTGTGCTTTTAAACTCGATCCCCTGTTAATGAAAGCCAAAACACCATATGCTTTCTTAACAACCCTATCCACTTGGGTGGCAACTTTGAGGGGTCTATGTACTTGCACACCCAGATCCCTCCGTTCCTCCACACTGCCAAGAGTATGGCCAATTCACCTAACCTGCACATCTTTGGACTGTGGGAGGAAACTGGAGCCTCCAGAGGAAACTCATGCAGACACTGGGTGAATGTGCAAACTCAACATGGGCAGTTGCCCGAGGCAGGAATCAAACCTGGTCCCTGACTATTTGAGGCAGCAGTGCTGAGCACTGAGTCATCGTGCCAGGAAAATGCCAGGCAATGACCAGCTCCAATAAGAGACAATCTGACCATCACCCCTTGACATTCAGTGGCATTATCATCACTGAATTCCATACTATTAAAATCCTGAGAGTTACCATTGACTGGAAACTCTCAGAATTGCCACATAAACATAGTGGCTATAAGAGCAGGTCAAAGGCTAGGAATGCCACGGCGAGTAACTCATCAGCTGATTCCCCAAAGCCAGTCCAACATCTACAAGGCACAAGTCATGGGTATGGTGCCACTTGCTTTGACAAATGCAGCCCCAACAATATTCAAGAAGCTTAATATTCACTTTCTCCTCTACCTAAGCTCCATAGCAGCACTGTACACTATCTACAAGATGAGCTGCAGAAATTCACGAAAGATCCTGAGACAGCACTTTCTAAATCTTCTACTACCTCTGTCTTGAAGGACAAAGGCAACAATTGCATGGGAACACCATTATCTGCAAATCCTCCAAGCTACTACTCATCCTGACGTAAATATATCATGGTTCCTGCACTTGCTGGGTCAGAATCATAGAATTTCCTTTCTAATAGGATGGTGGGTGTGCCCATGCACATGGATTGCAATGGTTCAAGAAGGCAGTTCGCACCATCTCATATGCAACTAGGGGTAGGCAATAAATGCTGGCCAGCCAATGGCATTTGTGTCTGACGAGTTTTTTAAAAAAAAATCATAGGTAAACAAGGGGATGACATAATGTCAGCATAAGCAAGAAATGCAGATTTGAGATCAGTCAGATTTGTCATGAATGGCTGAGCAGATTGGTGAAAAGTCAAGAACCTAAGCCCATACATCTTCAGCTGCTTCAATAATTACCGTCCCTCCATCATAAAGTCAATGATATTTGAGTATCGAGAAAATAACAAGAATAGTGGTAAAATATGTTAAGAAACACCAATATTTTGGAAATCTTTAACGCAAAAGTGCTACCTGCAGGAATGAGACTTTTCAGTTTAAATTCTTCCATTACTACTATATGAGAGTTAGAGGTAGGTCTATTGCTTAAAAATGTGTTGCTGGAAAAGCGCAGCAGGTCAGGCAGCATCAAAGGAGAAGGAGAATCGACGTTTCAGGCACGTCGATTCTCCTTCTCCTTTGCTGCCTGACCTGCGCTTTTCCAGCAACACATTTTTAAGCTCTGATCCCCAGCATCTGCAGTCCTCACTTTCTCCTAGTAGGTCTATTGCTGGCATGTTCATGAAAAGGGTTACTCCTTAACTTAGTGGCAAGTTGAACTTGTTTCATAATAGTGCCTATGCAATAATAATCTGGGGAATTTTGAGATAAACTACTGCTTTTGTCAAAGCTAATAGCAGATTGATGCAAATCCCCAACCAATTTGAACCAACTTGCTCCAATTATTTACAAATTGCACACTGCCATTTATCATTTACTTTTGGTATTTATTGGTATTTGATTAAGTCAAATGATAAATGAGTATATCGTGTTTAAGCCAGCAATGCATGTTGCTACTTTTTTTTTTCAAATCCTGGTCTTGAAATGATTAGCAGCATATTTTAGCAAAATCCCCAAACAAGCTTCAGTTATTTAAATAGTACAGTGACATCCAAATTTAATGAATGAAGGGCAATCTAAGAAGTGTTAGGCTGAATTTTTGTTGTTACCCATTGTAGGTTGTATTCCACAAGCTGGTTCAAGGAATTGCTTTCTGAAGGTCTGATACAATATTTTTGTTAAAAATTTTAACATTCTTAAGGGCGTCAGTACCCTGAAAACCCACCCTCTCTGTTCACACATACTGTTATGTAATTTTAAATTGCTTATGCATCATATGAGATTATGGCTCTTTTAGGCTTTCTACTTCCTCCATGGCGATAATTCTGAATTTTGAACGTAAAAACAATTACCATAAAGCACCACTGGATGGTACTAGTGAACTAGTTTGAAGGATTTCTGCAATTGCACTTTGAAAACAGACTAGATGTAATATTTATCTTGCTTTTGTAAGTCCATGATTTTTGATTTTTTTTTTTTGGGGAAAAAAAAGAGCATGCTAAATTTATTCGACCAATACTTTCACTAATGAGCAGCACTTTAGATAACAGATCAGTTGATGCAGATATGTAACTTCCCATAGAGCCTGCTTACAGTGAAGCTTCTGTTAGAGGGAAGAACAATGTATTATCCTAGGTCACTCTCAATGGAGCTGAATTGAGAAATGTTTTCGTGTAGGTGGATAGTAATTTTGCTATTTTAAAAATATTACTGTTGGAGCATTGCTATTGTTTTCTCGGTAAATGTACCATGTGATTTCATACTGTGCTAAATGGACAAGTTCACAGATTTCTTCCATTTAAATCTGGTAAGAAGCTAAATTGTCGTTGATCTCTTGTGGAGGGGAACTATCTTCTCATTGTCATGTTTGCTATAACTATGATTTTTGAAGGACAGAAAGGCATTGAGCACTCCCTTAAGAGATTAAATTGATTTGAATTATTATTGTCACAGTGAAAAATATTGTTTTGTGTGCTAACCAGACAAACTGTATCCTACATAAGAATAGCAAACCAGAGAGATTCAAGGTGGCGGCGACCCAGCATGTCTGAGTCTGTAGTGTTCTGCCTAAGACTCTGGCAAAGTGGGGCACCCGCCTTCATCACACCCTTTTTAAATAATTTTAAAATACCTTTTGCCAAGCATTGTTAGTCATTTTACATCAAACTTAAACAGTTTGGTGTTGTTCTTAAAATGACAAAGGGCAAAAATTCCCGCAGTTTGCTACAGGCAGGGACCCCTCCCCCACCCCCTCCAGCAACAGCGGAGACGTCCGCGGCTGTCTCGGGGGACTTACCTACGGAGGCGAGCCTGATCTCTGGGATTAACGAGCCACAGGAGAAGATCGATGCCTTCATTGAAGAATCCAGCTCCAGGTGGGAGTCGTTCTCGGTCATGTGTGACTGAGAAATTGAAAAACTTGAACAGCATGTCAGAGGGGCGGAGCAAAAGGCCACGACCTCAGAGACTGCTGGCGAGTCGGCTATAGGCCAGGTCCTGGCTCTCGAGCAGAGAATCTGGACCTTGGAAGAGCACATCGACCTCGACAATCGGCTATTCTATTTCGGTTCCAATTTTATAGAGAGAAGCAGATGCTCCTGGAAGCTTCCAGAATCCTGGGAAGGACCCCCAGGCCATGATGCACAAGGGTTCCAGGATAATGTTATTCCAGGATTTTTCTCCAGCCGTGGTCCGCATTCGATGAGGCAAAGAAGTGTCTAAGAGACCAATACTCCTTGTGTTACCTGGCAACGCTGCGCTTCAGCCATGAAGGATCCGTACATAACTTTGGATCACCGGAGAAAGCTAAAGAATTCTTGGACTCTCTCTTAAATAGACTGTGAGACTTAAACCGTATAGATGACTATTTTATTTTGCTTCCTTTCCCCCCGCCCCCCCGCTTACCCTTTTTTTTTTCTCCTTTTTCATCTTTTTTTCATTATCTTCTCTGGGGGGGTGGGGAGGGGGGCTTATTTGTTATTCGCTATGTGATTTTTTTTTTTTAATTAACAGGTCGTGTGAGAGGGTAGTTTGTTTTGTTCTACCTTTTTAGAGCTGGGTTTTCTTCTTCTGTCATTTTACTTAGTTTTCTAATAATTGCTGGGATTGTAACTTTGTAGTTTTATATGTTTATATTTTGTATTATGCTTGCTAAACACACCTAGGTGGGGATGGGGGGTCACTCACTTTTAACTTTGGTTTCATAGAACACTTAAATTTGTCTACTCCATTTTATAATGCCTGGGCTGAGGGCAGGGCACTAGTTAGAGGTTATGGTGAGGTTATTGACAGGTAGTTACGCCCCCTGGGAGCAAGGGGGAAAATCTCCTTTCAAATGTGTTTTGTATTGTTTTCTTAGGAATAGTTTTTAATTGTGTTTGGTGTAAATGTCTTAAAGAATTTTTGCTTTTGTGAATTTTCCATAGTCTTTATTCAAGGTGTTTTGGGTGGGGTTCTCCCTCCTGGGGTGGTCTCGGGCTTGCCTGGACAATCATGGCTAGCCATTCGCTTAGGTGGTGCACCTGGAATGTCAAGGGGAGTATTTCACCAATCAAAAGCAAGAAGATATTATCAAACCTCAAAAAAAAGGGTTGATCTAGCTCTTTTACAGGAAACACATCTACTTGGCAAAGAGCACAAAATTACAACAGGGTGGGTTTGACCAGGCTTTTTTCTCATCTTTTAGTTCAAAAAGTAGGGGAGTAGTCATTCTCATCCAGAAGAATCTTCCTTTCCAAATATTAAGCCAGATAAAGGATGAGTCTGGATGGTATATACTGGTCAAAGCACTAATGTATGGAGAGGAGTATGGAATTTTGAATTTTTATTGCCCCCTGGCACACCCCTTCAAATTTGTGACGGAAGTGTTCTCCAAGTTGATGGCTTTTGGGGCCCACCATACAATTATAGGAGGAGATTTTAATTGTATTATGGATTCAGAGACAGATAGGATACCTAAGAGTACTATGGGTATATCTCTCAGATCTGAATAAGGAGCTAGGGCTAGTAGATGAGTGGAGGTGCCTTCACCCCCAGGACAGAGACTTTACTTTCTACTCTAACCCACACAAGTGTCATACTAGAATTGCTCCCTCGACCCTTTTGAATTTTGTATTGTCTTGCAAAATAGGTAATATAGCAATCTCTGATCATGCTGCAGTATGACGTTAAGACTAGGGGACAATGGGACAGGCCCCCGACATTGGCGTATGGATTCTTTCTTAATGAAGGATAGCAAATTTATAAAATATTTTTCTCAGGAACTCAAAACCTTTTTGGAAATTAATTCAGGTACGGCCAGTAACCTGTCGATGACGTGGGAGACCATTAAGGCTTATGCGTGAGGTTTGATCATCTCATATTCTGCGACCCAGAAAAGACAAATGGGAGAACAACAGCGCCTGCTCGAGGCTCACTTGAAGGCAGCTGAGACAGTGTATGTTGATAGGCCCTCTATTACTAAGCTACAAAAGATCGCAGCCCTTAGGGCAGCCTTGAATACCGCACTTACCCAAACAGCAAAGAGGGAAATATTATTTGCAAAGCAAAGAGTATATGAATATGGTGACAAGCCTGGCAGATACCTAGCATATCTTGCGAGGGGGAATAAAAAGGCTCCTCAAGCTATCACGTCCATTAGGGAAAGTGCTGGTACTCTGACTTGTGATTGTAAAAGGATCAATACAGCCTTTTAGAAAGTTCTATTTTGAACTGGTATAAATCGCAAGACTGTGAGGATAGAACTAAGAAGATGGAGTCGTTCTTTAAAAACCTGGCCTTTCTGGACTTAACCTCTGAGCAGGTGTTGATCCTGAATGCTCCCCTGACAACCCAGGAAGTACTTGATGCAATTAGACAGCTTCAGAGTGGCAAAGCGCCTGGACCAGATAGATTCCAGGTTGAGTTTTATAAAGAATTTATAGGGGAATTGGCTAGTCCACTTATAGACATGTATAATCACTCTCATAGTCAGGGCTGCCTCCTGCCTTCGTTGAGAGAAGCAAATATTTATTTCATGCTTAAAAAAAAAGAAGGCCCCAGAAGTTTGCTCATCATATAGACCAATATCCTTACTAAATGTGGATTTTAAAATCCTTTCTAAAACATTAGCATGAAGACTGGAGAGGGTCTTACCATACATTATAAAAGAGGACCAGACGGGGTTTATGAAGGGTCTTAGGTCAACTAACAATATTAGAAGGTTCTTAAATATGATACAAGCCTGTCAACAGGGAAGATACCGGGTTTAGTTGTCTCCTTGGATGCAGAGAAGGCATTTGATTGGGTAGAATGGCCGTATCTTTTTTATATGCTGGAAAGGTTTGGTGTCGGAGAGATATTTTCTAAATGGGTCTCTATTATACAATGACCCCAAAGCAGCTGTGATCACCAATGGTTTAGTTTTGGATAGCTTCAGTGTTGGTAGGCTGTCGTCAGGGATGTCCTCTCTCATCCCTGCTCTTCACGCTAGTAATCGAACCACTGGCGGAAGCTATACGAACCGACTCTAACATAGCGGCACCGAGGGTTGGTTCAGGTAAACGTAAAATCGCTCTCTATGCAGATGATGTCCTCCTTTTCTTAAATAATCCTTTGATATCCATGCCCTGCCTAATTCAAGTAATCAATCTATTTAGTATGTTCTCAGGCTATAAAATGAATTTTATGAAATCTGAGGCCATGCCGTTGGATGGTCTCGCCAGTATATCCAATTTATTGGATGCATCTTGCTTTCCCTTTCAGTGATCACTGGAGGGTTTTCTATACTTAGATATTTTTATCACTCCAGTATTTGGTCAGATATATAAAGCCAATTTTGTACACCTACTAGAGAAAATAAGGCAGGACCTTCAAAGCTGGGGAGATATCCCAATATCCTGGTTAGGCAGAGTAGCTCTAGTTAAAATGAATATTCTGCGTTGTCTCCAATATCCTATGAAAATGGTCCTTCTGATGTTGCCGAGACTGTATTGCATAAGCTACGCGGCTGGTTTGGTTCCTTTATTTGGAATCATGGACGGCCCCTTATCAAATTAGAAAAGCTGCAGCTTCCACAGGCAAGGGGAGGACTGTATTCTCCAGACTTTAGGAGGTATCAGTTGAGCTCTTTATTATGCTGTATAGCTGATTGGATCCCTTGTGAGTCTCAAGAGATCCAATTTGGTTAGACATTTGAGACCTCCCAAGCAAAATGTCCCCTCATCAATCTTTTATTTTTAGATAAGATGAGAGCTATTATGGACTATTGCAAAAACACTATTGTATTAAATACAGTTAAAGCCTGGAGGATAATGTGGCAAGATTAGGGTAATCTACAAAAAACTTATCCTAATACTCCTATAGTGAGAACATCGGGTTTTCAGCCAGGGCTGACAGACGTGACATTTAAAACCTGGAGGTCCAGAGGTATCTCCTGCTTGGGGGACCTGTTCGTTGGGGAGGTTATGATGTCCTTTGAGCAGTTGCACCAGAAGTTTGGACTGCCTAATGGAGACCTTTTTCGGTATTTCCAAATACGAGATTATATACAGAAGAAGACCATGTTATTAGACAGTCCGTACAAATTGGATAAGGAAAGAAGAGTGCTATGGCCAATGGCTCCACCCTCGGTTAGTACTCTTTATCATTCATTATGTAATGAGGTATCAAAAGACAATGGAATGACGGTTTGTTTAAAACATGGCACCAAGAATTGGGATTAGAAGTCTCTTTAGAAATGTGGGAGGACATCTAGGAAAATGCCAGAAAGATCTCTGTTTGTAATAGAACTCAAGCTATTCAATTCAAGATACTCCATAGGGCTCATATAGCACCTGAATGACTTGGAAAATTTAAGGTAGGAACATCCCCAGTGTATCCTACACAATGTATCCTACATGCAAAATAGAAATGGGCACTCTCACGCATTGTCTATGAACATGTTGCAAGATCCGTAGGTACTGGGACACAGTAGCGAATGCTCTGACAGAGATCTTGGGAACGGAGATTAGATTGGATCCGGTGTTTCTTCTCCGGGGCTTTTCAAATTTTCCCTCCCTGGACTTGCACAGGAGGAAACTATTTTCTATTCTTTCCTTTTGTGCAAGGAAAAATATCTTAGTGAATTGGGTAGCTGAAGGCCCTCCAGGACTTTCGAATTGGCACAGGTTACCATGGAATATATCCCCCTTAACTTCCTTACAAATATGGTGCACCAAAAAACTGAATTATTCTATAAAATATGGCAGCCCTTTCTGAACTATATCGACACAGATATTTCAGCCATACTGTCAAGGGCTTTTGTCTGGCTGTGGTAGTGGTTCTGGCTGGTCTGGGGGCCCCCGGGAGGAGAAATCCCGTATAAATACGGATTTTATTATGACTATGTTAATTCATTTCGAGTATGTACTTAATGATTTAATTGTTCTGTTATTTTTTGCTAGTAATGTATGATATTCTATTTTATGTTTTGGTTGTTTGTAGGATAGATTAGTAGTTGGGTTTTTCCCTTTTTTTTGGTGTGTTTTGGTTATTATTTCTTTTTATTCATATATTGAATATTAGTGTTTATACTTGTTTGTATTACTTTGTAATTTTGTAAAAATTAAAAAATTTCCTTTTTTTTTCAATAAAAATACCTATATATTTAAAAAACGGCAAACCATACTTTACATAAAACACAAAGGTAATAGCACAAAATGCAGAGTATAATGTTACACCTGCAGAGAAAGGTCAACTCTAATATGAGGTCCATTCGTAAGTCTAACTGCGGGGAAGAAGCTATTCTTAAATTTTGTGTTTTCAGACATTTTGTATCTTCTGCTTGATGGAAGAGGGTGGCAGGGCATATAATCGGGATGGGAGGATTTCTTGATTTATATTGGCTGATTTCCCAAGGCAGTGGGAAGTGTCAACTAAGTAAATGGATGGAAGCCTAATTTTAGTGAATGACTGGGCTGCGTTCACAACACTTATTTCTTGCGGTTTTGGCAGAACAGTTGCCATACCGAGCTGAGATGCATCCAGATAGAATGCTTTCCGTGGTGCATGTATAAAAATTGGCAAGAGTCATCCTGGACATGTCAAATTTCCTTAGCCTTCTGAGGAAGTAGATGCATTGATGTGCTTTATTGACTGTGGTATTGCTGTGGATGGACTAGGATAGATCGTTGGTGATACTGATTTTGAGGAACTTTAAGCTCTTGACCACCTCCACCTCAGCACCATTGATGCAGACAGGGTTCCTGAAATCAATGACCATGTCCTTAATTTGCGGAAGAGATTGTTGTCTTTACACCATGCCACTAAGTTGTCCATCTGTTTCTGTACTCTTGTTTTGAGATCTGACCCACTGAAGTGGTGTCATCAGCAAATTTCTAAATGGAGTTAGAGCTGAATTTGGTCCCATAGTCATGAGTGCATATGGAGTATAGACTGGTGCTGAGTACGCAGCTTTGCGGTGTTGAGGATTATTCTTCATTTTCCATAATGAGGTTTATTATATTTTAGGGCCTCAACTAGAACCACTTGCTGCATTGTTCCTACTAAGGAGATTCAGAAGCCTTCAGTGTATCCAGGTCTAATAGTTCACCCTCTTTGTATCTACTCAGCTCCCATCACCCTCCAGATGGACTCTGCCTTGGATTCCCATTCTTGGCCTGCGTGTGTGTTGATAAACATAAACAGAAAATTCTTTTAGAAAGAATTGGTGCCTATTCTTACTGGTTTGCAGTCTATGGGTCAGGAAGTCAAGGATCCAGTTGAAGATGAGAGAGCAGAGTCCTAGGTCGCGGAGTTTGGAGATGAGTTTTTGTTGGAATTATGGTATTGAAGGCAGAGCTATGGTCAATAAATAGGACTCTGACATAAATATCCTTGTTATCTGGATAGAACATAGAACAGCGCAGTACAGGCCTTCGATCCTCAATAGTGTTCCAGCCTTCTATCCTATTTTAAGGTCAAACTAACCTACATACCCTTCATTTTACTGTCATCCATGTGCCCATCCAAGAGTTGCTTAAATGTCTTTAATGTATCTGACTCTACTGCCACCGCTGGCAGTGCATTCCAGGCACCCACCAGTCTGAATAAAGAGTCTATCTCTGACATCTCCCCTAAACCTTCCTCCAATCGCCTTAAAATTATGCCCCATCCTGTTGGCTATTTCTGCCCTGGATAGCCACTCATCATCTTGTACACCTCTATCAAGTCGCCTCTCACCCTTCTTTTCTCCAATGAGAAAAGCACTAGCTCCCTTAACCTTTCTTCATAAGACTTTACCCTCCAGTCCAGACAGAATTCTGGTAAATCTCCTCTGCACCATTTCTAAAGCTTCCACATCCTTTCTATAATGAGGTGACCAGAACTGAAGGCAATATTCCAAGCTCTATAGAGCTGCAACATAACCTTGTGGTTCTTAAACTCAATTCCCCTGCTAATGAAAGCCAGCACACCATATGTCACCTTAACAACCCTAGCAACTTGGGTGGCACCTTTTGAGGGATCTATGGACATGGACCCAAAGATCCCTCTGTTCTTCCTCACTGCCAGCAACCCTGACTTTAACCCCATATTCTGCATTCAAATTCAAACTTCCAAAATGAATCACTTCACACTTTTTTTCCTGAACTCCATCTGCCACTTATCAGCCCAGTTCTGTATCCTGTTAGTGTCTATTTGCAAGCGACAACAGACCTCCACACTGCCCACGACTCCAACTGTCATCGGCAAACTTACTAACCCACCCTTCCACTTCCTCATCAGTCATTTTGTAAGAATTACAAAGAGCAGAGGTCCCAGAACAGATCTCTATGGAGTATTACTAGTCAGAGCTCCAGGCTGAATACTTTGCATCAGCTACCACCCTCTGTCTTTTATGAGCCAGCCAATTCTATATCCAGACAGCCAAATTCCCTGTATCCCATGCCTCCTTACTTTCTGAATGAGTATACAACGGGAAACCTCATCAAATGATGTTCCAGGGATGACTGTAGATCCAGGGTAATGGCATCTGCCGTGGACCAATTGTGACATTCTGGAATGATTTTACTTGTAACACCATAAGATGTAGGATCAGAAACAGACCATTTAGCTGACTGAGTTTGCTCCACCATTCAATCAAAGCATGGCTGATCTGATGATGAGCTTCACTTTCCTGTATTATCCCCTTGACTCTTGATAACCTTACTGTTAAACTTTTGTCTGTCTTAGCCTTGTATATGCTTAACGATGCAGTCCTCTGCAGTAAAGAATTTCACAGATTCCGTATCCTCAGAAGAAATTCCTCCTCATATTTGTCTTTGCGATTATGCACTTTGGTCCTGCTACAAGGGGAGCCAACCTCCTTGAATTATAAGGATTGTCTTATTTTAATGTCTTTTTTTTTTAAACTGTGGATTGCAATGATGAAGAACTGTTTTTAAAAATCAGGATTTACCAGGATGCCTGCATAATTTCATAGCATAGAATTTAACATTTATTGCAAACTCTGCAGGGACCAACAATGTGGAGATCGTCGGGAGCCAAGGAGTGTTTTCACAAGTGGAGCTGTTTGGTTCTCAGCTAATGGAGCAATTTGGAGCTAGAAACTAGTTACAATGACACAGATGCGGTGTGTGTAGCTGTTCCAGCGGAAACTGAATTTCTCTGTAGTAAAAGACTCACTTTAACTTAGGAACAGGAGCAGGCCATCTGTCCTGCCATTTATTAAGATCATAGCTGATCTGTGGCCTAACTCCATACCACAATTCTCTATCTTAGATTAAAAACTAACAACTGAGTCAGCATCCTTTGCCATTTGTGGAAGAAAGTTCCAAACATTTACCAATCTGTGTGTAGAAATGCTTCCAATATGTCTCCTGAATGATCTGGTTCTAAACTTTAGATTCTGTTCCTACTTTTCGATTCCCCAACCAGTGGAAGTATTTTATCTTCATCTACCCTGTCTTTTCCAATCAACAGGCAATACAGCACAAGAACAGGCCCTTCAGTTCACCAAGCCAGCACTGATCCAAATCCTTATTAACATCCATTATTTATTGGCCATGTACAGTTTCTATTCCTCTGTTTGCCTCCCATTCATGCATCTGTCAAGATATGCCTTAAACGGTGCTAATGTGCCTGCTACCACCACCTCTCCTGGCAATGCGATCCAGGTATCCACCACCCACTGTGTGAAACGTTTTCTTGCACTTTTCCCCTAAACTTTCCTCCTTTCACCTTGTACTTGTGACCAATTGTAGTTGACCTTTCCACCTGGGGGAAAAAGCCACTGATCATTCCATCCTATTGAAGAGGTCTACAAAATTGAGACACAGTCAGGTCACTCTTCAGCTTCAGTCTTTCCAGTGAAAACAACTAAAGTTTTGTACAGTTGTAACATAACAAACCGATTCTACATTCGATGCTCCAGCTGATGAAGGGCAGGCATGCTGTATGCTTTCTTAACCATCTTATCCACCTCTGTTGCCACGTTCAGGGATCTGTGGACCTGTATACCCAGATCCCTTTGCATGTCAATGTTTCTAAGGGTTCTGCCATTTATTGTATAATTTACACTCTAATTTGATATTCCAAAATGCATTACATTGCATTTATCCAGATTAAACTCCATCTGCCATTCCTCCATCCAAATCTGCAGCCTGTGTCCTGCTGTATCCTTTCACAATCCTCCACACTATCTGTAACTCATCCAATTTTGGTGTCATCTACAAACTTACTAATCAGGCTACCTACATTTTCCTCTAGATCGTTTATGTCTATTACAAACCATAAAGGTTCCAGCGGCACATCACTATTTATTAATCTGCATTCTCAAAAGCAGCTTGGCACTGCTACTCTTTGTCTTCAATGACCAAGCCAGTTTTATATCCATCTAGCCAGCTCACCCTGAATCCCATGGGAATCTACCTTCTATACCAGCTGGCCATGAGGTGCTTTATCAAATACCTTACTGAAATCAACATCACTGCCCTTCCCTTATCAATCATTCTTGTCATCACCTCACTGGTGAAACATGACCTTCACTGCACAAACCCACGTTGCCTATCACTAACAAGTCTATTTGCTTTAAAATGTGAGTAAATCCTACTTCTCATTATTACTCCAACAGCTTCCCCACCACTGACATCCAGCTCACCAGCCTATAATTACCTGGATTACCTATGTTTCTCTTCTTAAAGGAAAAACATTGGCCATTCGCCCTTCCTCTGAACCTCGCCTGAAGTCAGAGAATGCAAAAATAGCTGGGGCCTCAACAGATATTTGCTACTTGCCTCCCACAGTATCCTGGGATAGATCTCACCTGGCCATGGAGTTTGTCAGCCTTGGTGTATTTGAAGACACCCAACACTTCCTCCTTCATTATGTTGACCTGCACGAGAGTATTCACATAACTTTCCCTAACCTCATACCATGAGACGTAGGATCAGAAACAGGCCATTTAGTCCACAGAGCTGTTCCATGTTGATTGTAGCATCGACTTCCAGGTTCTAGAAGTTGCTATCATGTATGGGCCTTGGAGGCCTATGTAGCAGTATGAAAATTTAGAGGGAAAGGCTGACAGCATCTGTCAAGCCTCCTAAGAATCTTGAGTCTTAAGATCTCCATTCATTCTTCTAAACTGCACAGAATATTGTTAAGAGAATGTGGTGTACTGTACCTTTTAAGAAAGTTAAACGCTAGCAGAACTACCTGACAGCTCCAAGTGTTCTCAACAAGATATAATGTAATATGTGGTCCAGCTACTGGGATAGCTAGGGTAGCTGGTTGTCTGGAGACAAAAACAGATTTGAATTAAGCCAATCAGATTAACCTATACCCCAAAACATACCAAACTCCAATCCAATTTGAATTTAGTATATTGACAATCTTAAAAGCCAATGACACAATCTGATGCTTTGGGGGTATAAGACCAGGGAAAATTGAACAGTTGAGAAGAGAACTTCCATGCCACCAGTATGTAGAGACTACCTGAAAAATAGCTATCTTAAAGGTACTTTATCAATCTGTGACCTGTGAAGCATAATCCCTAAGAAGAAAAGAAGACACAAGAAGATCCAAATAGAAGATTCGACAGCTGGCTGGTTTTGAAAATTCTAATGTTTGGTAAATCTTAAACCCCCCCCCCCCCCCCATTATTATACTAGTATTGTAAAAGGGGAAGTAAGATAGGTTAGAGGAAGGATTTGTAAATAATTGTTGGTTCATTAATCTCTGTTATACTTTTAAGAAATAAAGTTGTTAATTTTTACTTTAAATAGTTCTTTCAAATTTTCAGATTCCTGCATGAGATAAATCTCTTGTGTTGCTGGTTTAAATTAAACAGGAGGGTTTACCCTGTATCGTAACAATATAGTCGGAAGCTCCTGTATAGACAATCTCTCCATGCCTGGGATCAATGTGGTGAGCCTTCTGAGTTTCTTTCCTTGGATAAAGAGCAAAACATGTTCATAGTATTCTAAGTGTGTTATGATTAGTTGTCCATTTGGGGAAAAAAAGATGTTTTGGATACTATGCTTATTGCTTCCTTTTTAGCATCTTAGTGTGGCAGAATACGTGCAAAAGATAAATAATTTGTTTCTCTCAACCTGAGTTAAGGGCATAGATTGAAGTGTGGAATTGCTGTGTTGTCACCACAGGAATGTGGTTGAGGGAGGGGAAGGACTGGCAACTCCGTATTCCAGGTGAAGGATCTTCAGGTAGGACAGAATGTTTTTAAAAAAAAAGGAAGTTCTGTCATACTATTAACGAAGGAATTAGTTACTGCAGTAATGGGTGATAGTATCTTGGAAGGGTCTTCAAATGAGGCCTTGTGGATAGAACTTAGGAATAAAAAGGGAGCAGTCGCACTGCTGGGAGTATATTATAGACCCATCCCTCCACCCCCAAACAGTCAGCAGGCAATAGAAGAGCAGATGTGTAGACAATTCACTATGGTGTGTAAAACCTACAGTGGGGATTTCAACTTCTACAAAATTAATTTTGGTATTCACAGTGTAAAGATTTTAGTGGAAGCAGATATCTTGAAATTTATCAGAGTTTTTTAATATTCGCGTAGGTCTAACAAGGGACAGCTCAATGCTGGCATGAATTCTGGGAAACTAAGCCAGATAGGTGGCATTGGGGAATCATTTTGATAATAGCGACTACAGCAACAAGTTTAAAGTTTATGAAAAGGAAAATGGTGACCTCAGAAAATGATTTTGGATTGATGAAAGGCAGATTTTACAAAAATAAGAACGGAAATTTCTGGAGAAACTTAGTAGGTCTGGCAGCATCTGTGGGAAGAAAGCAGCGTTAATTGATTTCTCATCTGGTGACTCTTCATCATAACTGTGTTCGTAGCTAGGAATATGTGGTATTTATGCTGAAGCCAAAGTTGGGCAAGGAAAGGGAGAGGTGGAGTGGAAGGTGGAGACTGAGCTCAGAGTCAAAAATATGAAAAGGGCATGTAAATAAGGAGATAAAGAATAACCGATCACAACAGGGGAAAAAAAAAAAAGCTGAATAAGTGATATTGAAGAGCTATGAGTGAGAAAATGGGTTAGCTGTGCTGAATACAACCTATATAATGTGACAATGGACTGAGGAGGATGTGGGATTGGGTGACTCTGCTAAAATCAACCCATGTCTTTATAGAACCAGGTGTAGGGTGGTTAATGGAAAAAAAATGGAAGGGTGAAATCAGGCTTTAAAATTATTTAACTTTATTTGAGTTGTAGAGGCTGCAGGGTCACCAAATGGAAAATGAGATGTTGTTCTTTCAGCTTGTTTTGAGGGTAGCTGGAACATTACATAAGGCCTGCGGCAGAAATGTTGGCTGTAGTGGTATGCTGAAGTGGCAGGCAACTGGAAGCTCAGTGATTTTTACGGAGAGAACTTGGGTATTCTGCAAAGTGGTTGCTCAACCTGTGTTTTGCCTCCCAAACATAGAGGAGACCTCATTGTGAGCAGCAAATATAGTAGTCTAGATTGAATAAAGGACAGGAATTTTGTTACTGTAACTGGAAGCGTGTCTGGAGCCTTGGATGATGACAAAGGAAGAGGTAAACAACCAGATGTTACGCCTCCTCTGATTGCATGGGAAGGTGCTGTGGGAGTGTGCAGATTCCTTGGGAAAGGAGGTGGAGTGTACCAGAGGGAAAAGCCATGCAGAATGCTGACAAGGGAAGAGAGGAAAATATGTCTAGTTGTGGTATCCCATTGGAGGCAATGGAAATGGTGGCTTACAATCCTTTGGATGTGGAGGCTGGTAAGTGAAGACCAGAGAAACCCTAACATTGGTGAGGGAGGGAAGGGAAAAGGGTAAGGGATGGGATGTGTTGAATGTGGCTCACAGTCCTTTTGACCATAGTTTTATTTTGTTTTACTAAATAAGGCAGGATTTGGCAAAAGTAGACTGGGAACAACTACTTCTGCGTAAATCCACAGCAGAATGGTGGGGAGCATTCAAAATGGAATTAGCGAGAGTACAGGCCCAACATATTTCTTAGGTGAAATGTAGGAGTAACAAAGCCAGAAAACACTGGATGTCTACAAATATCAGGACTGGATAAGAATGTATTATATGGGAGACTGATTTTTAAAAAAAGTTACAACACATGGTATCAAGGATAACTTTGATTCAAAGCTAGCTTAGTGGTAGGATACAGGTTGGTCCAGAAGGCTGCTGGTGTGCAGTGATCTACTACTGGGATCAGTGCTGTGTCCTATTGTTTATATTGATCCCAGACACAATCTAGAAGAAATTATTGGTGTGGTGTGGGTGGGAGGTTGGAGGTAGGGAAGTGATAAGTGGGTTTGTATATGACATTAAGGTTGGGTGATTGACAGTGAGGAAGAAGGTTACAGGAGGATATAGACTGGGCAGATCAGTGAAGATATAAATTTTTAACCCTGGATAATTGTGAAATCATGTACTTTGGAAGAAGTAACAAGATAAGGGAGTACTCAATAAATGGTAGGACACAAGGATGTTCAGAGGAATCTTGGGGTGTTTGTCTTCAAATCCTGGCAGGATTACTAACCCCCAGGTAAATAAGACAGCTAAGAAGGCATACAGGACACTTGCTGTTAAGTTGTACTAGTTTGGCCACAACTGGAGTTTTGTGTGCAGTTCTGGTCAGCACGCGAGGAAAGATGTGGGAGCAAATTGCTGCAGATGTTGGAATCATCTACTGAAAACCAAAAATCTAGAGATCATAGTGTCAAGAAGCATCCATGGAGAGACAGCAAGGTAATGTTTTGAAAAAGGTGACTCTTTACTGGCAATTTTGATTGCATTGGAGGGAGTGCAAAGGAGATTCATCAAGATGTTGCCTGGAATAGAGCAGTTTAGCTATTTGGAGAGGCTGGATAAGTTCTGGTTGTTTTCTTTAGAGCAGAGAAGACTGAGAGGAGATCTGATTGACACGTATATGATTTAAGGGGCATGAGCAGTCAGATAGAAAGCAGCTGTTACCCTTAGTTGAAGGATCAATAACAAGAGAACATTGTTTTAAAGCAGGTAGGTTTAGATGGGATTTGAGGAAAACATTTACACCCAGAGGGTAGTGGATGTTTGAATACACTGCATGGGAGGGTAGTTGAGGTAGGAAACCCTCAGAACCTTTAGAAAGTACTTGGATGAGCATTTTGAAATGTCATAACATAGATCAAATGCTGGAAAATGTGACTCTTGTAGATAGAGTAGTTTTTTTCATTTGGCGCAGACTTCATAGGCCAAAAGGCCTCTTCTGTACAATTCTGTGCACCTCGACATGTTAGAAGAAACTAAAATCATTACTAATCGAGGTGATAAGCATGAAAATCTTGATATGCTTTGGGTAAAGTGGTTTGATTTTGGTAAGCATGAAATGCAATCTTTCAGATTCCCCCAGTTTGGCATCCTGTCATTAGTCTTCGTGGTGCCTTTCTGAAAGAGATTTCAACTCCATTTCATTATCCCAACATTTTCTTAACTATGAATGAGTTGTTAAATTTATTTGGATAAATATTTTAAATCTGTCCCAGACTCCTCCAAAACTATTATTTCTAGTTGACCATTCAGTGCCTTGTATTCAGGTTAGAGTAAATTGTCCTCCGTTCTCACTTCGTGCTCATGGCAAGGATCTTAAGCTTATACTAATTAATTAACAATCAACAATCATCCAATCATTTTTTTAAAATTTTACTTTATCAAGATAGTCATTAACTTTTTATGCCATGCAGATTCCCAATTTGTCTTGTCTTCTCTTCAAACTGAAGGACCTCATCCTTGGGGTCATTTTAGTGAAATACTCATTTTCTTTGCTCTTGATGTTTTTCTAACAACATGCTTTAACCAGTAATAAATTTGTTTTTTGTATGTATATATTAGATATCTATTAACATTTCTACTTTTTGCTTTTTTTACTTGTCGATACCTCTACTACCAAACAACATTTTTGAAAAAACATTTTTTAAATGTTTATGTTCCTGATCTGGCCATGTTTCTCTATGCCTTGTAAAGATTTACAGTTTAGAGTAAATGTTGTCCTGCTTTTAAAGTTTCTTTTGCCTCCTGCTTCTCTACTTTGTTTCACTCATCTGCCTTTTAAAAGATAAACTGCATGGAAATATTGAGGAATAAGAAAATAGGTATGTAACTTGTCTTAAATTCTTCATGTCGTTTTTTTCACTTATGAAGTCTGTAGACAAATTGCAGACAATTTTTTATATAGCAATTTGTTTTATGGTTGGAGATTTAGGTAAATTCAATTTTGAGGAATTGCATGTACAGCTCTTTGCTGAAACCTGCTTTCCTTTAACAAAATAAAAAAAGTGAAACCTGGGATCTAGTATGGTCAATGTTTTTCAGAACCCCAAAAACGAGCATGATATTGAAAAACAAGAGGATACCACTGTTTGTTTTGCAATTCTGAGTTAGCCATGTTGTCAGATACTGGCAGTGTCATAGAATCATCAGAGAATTCCTACAGTGTGGAAACAGGCCCTTTGGCCAAACAAGTCCACACTGACCCTCTGAAGAGTTGCCCACCCGGTCTCATGCCCCCTACCCTATGTTTACTCACAACTAATGTACCTAACCTATACATCCCTGAACTCTATGGGTAATTTAGTATGGTCAATGCAAACTAACCTGCACATTTTTGGACTGTGGGAGGAAACTGGAGTACCCGAAGGAAATCCACACAGACATGGGTAGAACGTGCAAACTCCGCACAGACAGTCGCCCGAGGCTTGAATTGAATCCGGGTCCCTGGTGCTGTGAGGCAGCAGTGCTCACCTCAGAGCCACTGTGCCACCCCAACGTACAAGGACTGGAGGCAACTGTGCCATTTGGTTTGGGTTTTCTTTGAGACAGAGCCCATTAGAGAGGGGAAGTAGGACTGTCACAAGATTTTACACTAGCAAATGGTTTGTGGCAAAGGAAACAATTTGGGTGTAAAAGTTATTATGGATATTTGTTTGAGAACAAGTAAAAGAAGAGAGTGGATGAACAGGCAGAGGTTAAATCAGAAATGAAGAATAAGGAATGTGAAGGAAAAGGAACAGAAGATCAGGACAAGTGGGAGCCAGTACAGATGAGTGTCAGACTTCATTGTTAAGGCAGTGAGTTTTACTGTTGGTCAGTGTTTAGTTTAAAAAGAGTTAAGTTGAGTGTCTAAGTATATACTGAGGAATTTACCATGTTCCTTATTAAAGTGTTCAGTAAATCAGAGTAAATAAATGGAAGTAAAAGTAAGTCACAGCAAGACAGCTCAGCCAGGGTGGAATGCTTGATATAAGAAGTTGTGAACACTTCTGTTGTCCAAGGTTACCATGTGCAGAACATGTGTCAGGCTGCAGTGACTGGAAATCCGTTTTGATTCTGGAGTGGTGGTTGGAGCAAGGAACATAAAAATGGACTGTAAAGAGCTTCTGTGTTTTTTAAAAATTTTATATATGGGCCGAGTGGTCTAGTTAATGTTGGTGGGGGGAGGTAGTTACCTTTATTCTATTTTACTTCAGTCGCGAGGAGTGGGGTTGTTTTCCCTTGTTATTTTGTCTTATTATATTTAATTATTACTTGTTGAGGTTGTAATTTTATAGTTATATATGTTTATACATGGTATTAACATTACCAACTATATCCAGGTGTAGGTGGGTGGGGGTGGGGTAGGGTGCTCACTGTTAACTCAAGCTCTGTAATATATTTGAATTTTCCTCATCCTATTGAGGAGCACCTGGGTCAAGGGTGGGGCACTGGTTGGGAGAGGATACGATGGTCCTTTGGAAAGGAAGTGATACCCCCTGGGAACAAGGGAGAAAATCTCCATTTAAGTACGTTTTATATTTTTTTAATTTAGAAATAGTTTTTTATTATACTGTTGTGAGTGTATTAGAGAGCCTTTATTTTTGTGAATTTTATATGCTCTATGCTCGGGATGTTCTGCTAGGGTTTCCCCTCCCAAGGGGTCCCGGATTTACCCGGATGATTATGGTTGATCAGTCGGTTAAGTGGTGCACCTGGAATGTCAAGGGGAGTAATTCGCCAGTGAAAAGGAAGAAAATATTATCAAATCTTAAGAAGGAAGGAGTTGATATAGCTCTCCTACAGGAGACACACCTGTTGGATAAAGAACACTTGAAATTACGACAGGATGGATTTGATCAGGCCTTTTTTTCTTCTTTTAGCTCAAAAAGCAGGGGAGTTGTTATTCTTATTCGGAAGAATTTCCCTTTCAAAATCTTAAATCAGATAAAAGACGAATCTGGATGATATATTCTGATTAAAGCCCTTATAAGTGGAGACGAATATGGGATTTTAAATTTGTATTGCCCCCCGGCACATCCTTTTAAATTTATAACGGAAGCCTTCTCAAAATTGATGGCTCTCGGTGCCCGTCATACAATTATAGGGGGAGACTTTAATTGTATTATGGATCCGGAAATAGATAGGAATCCCAAGAGTACTGCAGGAGTATCTCCCAGATCTAGACAATTGGTGGATTTGAACAAAGAATTAGGATTAGTAGATGTATGGAGATGTCTTCATCCACAGGGCAGAGATTTTTCTTTTTTTATTCCAATCCACATAAACGTCATACCAGAATGAATGTGCTTTTTGCCCCCTCGATTTTTTTAAAATTCCATATCATCCTGTAAAATAGGTAGTATAGCAATTTCCAATCACGCTGCTGTATATATGGAAATCAAGGCGAGGAACAATGGGATATCCCCTCGGCATTGGTGTATGGACCCCTTCCTGATGAAATATAGTAAATTTGTAAAGTACTTCTCTCAAGAATTTAAAACTTTTTTAGAAATTAATTTGGGTACGGCTAGCAACCCATCAATGATGTGGGAGACCATCAAAGCTTACACGCGAGGTTTGATCATCTCCTACTCAGCGACCCAGAAAAAATTGAAGGGAGAACAACAGCATCTGCTTGAAGCTCGCTTAAAAGCAGCTGAAACAGCATACACTGATAGACCTTCTATTATTAAATTGCAAAGGATTACGGTCCTTAGGACAGCTCTAAACACCACACTTACTCAAACGGCTAAGAGGGAAATACTATTTGCAAAACAAAGGTTATATGAATTTGGTGACAAACCGGGTAGATACTTAGCATTTCTTGCAAAGAAAAAGAAGGCCCCTCAAACTATCATGTCTATCAAGGAAAGCACTGGTATTTTGACTCATGATCATAAAAGGATTAATGCAATCTTTAGAAATTTTTATTCTGATTTATATAAATCGCAGGATTGTGAAGACAGGACTAGGAGGATGCAATCATTTTTTTAAAAATTGACCTTTCCGGACCTAACTCCGGAACAAGTATCGGTCTTAAATGCTCCCCTAACAGTCCAAGAAATACTTGACACAATCGGGCAACTTCAGAGCAGTAAGGCACCTGGACCAGATGGCTTTCAAGCTGAATTCTATAAAGAATTTATAGGAATATTGGCTGGTCCACTTATGGACATATATAACTACGCATACAGTCAGGGCTGTCTCCCGCCTTCGTTGAAAGAGACAAATATCTCTCTTATCCTTAAAGGAAAGGACCCAGAAGGTTGTGCGTCATACAGACCAATATCCTTGCTAAATGTAGATTTTAAAATCCTCTCTAAAATGTTAGCATTGAGACTAGAAAGGGTATTGCCACATATCATAACGGAACATCAGACGGGGTTTATTAAGGGCCATAGATCATCCAATAATATTAGAAGAGTTTTGAATATGATTCAAGCCTGCCATCAGGGAAAGATACCCGGAGTAGTAGTCTCATTAGACGCGGAAAAGATATTTGATAGGGTTGAATGGTCATATTTGTTTTACACATTGGAAAGGTGTTTACCAAATGGGTCTCAACATTATATAGTGATCCCAAAGCAGTTGTGGTTACCAATGGATTAGGCTCGGATAGCTTCAGTGTGGGTAGGGGCTGCCGTCAGGGATGTCCTCTCTTGCCATTGTTATTTACGTGAATAATTGAACCACTAGCAGAGGCTATACGGGCTGATCCTAATATAATGGCCCCGAGGATTGGTACAGGTAAACATAAAATTATCCTTTATGCAGATGATGTTCTTCTATTCCTCAGTAATCCTCTGATGTCTGTGCCTCGCTTAATCCAAGTTATTAATACATTTAGTGCATTCTCAGGCTATAAAATTAGTTTCTCAAAATCGGAGGCTATGCCAATGGGTGGCCTTGCTATGATACCCCACTTAGTGGACGGATCCCACTTTCCCTTTCGGTGGTCCCTGGAGGGTTTCTTATATTTGGGCATTTTTATTACCCCAGTATTTGGTCAGTTATACAAGGCTAACTTTGTGCATTTACTGGAAAGGATAAGACAGGACCTCCAGCGATGGGGAGACCTTTCAATTTCCTGGCTGGGTAGAATAGCACTAATTAAAATGAATGTCCTGCCCCTTCTCCTATACCCTATGAGAATGCTTCCGGTGATGCTGCCGAGGCTGGCACTACGTAAATTATATGGCTGGCTGGGTTCCTTTATCTGGAATCATAGACGGCCCCTCATTAAGCTGAAGAAGCTACAGCTTCCACAGGCGAGGGGAGGATTGGACTTCCCAGATTTTAGGAAATATCAGTTAAGTTCCCTGTTAAATTACATAGCTGATTGGGTCTTGTCTGACCCGCAATCAATCTGGCTGGACATCGAGGCTTCTCAAGTAAAATGCCCACTTATTAACCTTTTATTTTTAGACAAGAGGAAAATCATTATGGATCATTGTAAAAATCCTATAATATTAAACACAATTAAAGCTTGGAATATAATGCGGCAAAATGAGGGCAACTCACATAAAACATCCCCCTATGCTCCGATAGTGGGAGCATGGGGATTCCAACCGGGGTTTACAGATGCCACTTTTAAACTCTGGAGATCCAGGGGTATCTCATGTCTCGGGGATTTATTTAAAGATGGGGTCCTGATGTCTTTTGAACAGCTGCGTCAGAAATTCGGATTAACTAATGGAGACCTCTTTCTATACTTCCAAATTCGAGATTATATACAGAAGAAGACTACGTTATTAGATAGTCTTTATAAATCAGATAGAGAATGTAGAGTTCTACGGCCAATGGGGGTATCTTCCGTCAGTACTATTTATCATTTACTACATGATGAAGTATTGGGAGATATGGACAATCTGCTTAAAACATGGGATCAGGATTTAGGATTAGAAATCTCTATAGAAACGTGGAATGACATTTGGGAAAAATGCCAGAAGAATCACCATCTGCAACTGAACTCCGTCTATCCAGCTGAAGATACTTCATCGGGCCCATATAGCACCGGATCGATTGGCAAAATTTAAGGCAGGAGCATCTCCAATGTGTCCCAAATGTAAAATGGAGGTGGGCACTCTTGTACATTGCATATGGACCTGTCATAAGATCCATAGATACTGGACTAAAGTAGCAAGTACACTGACATAAATTTTAGGAACGGAAATTAAAGTGGACCCTATATCTCTCCTTTTGGGCTTTTCGAACTTTCCCTCCCTGGACATGTACGGGACGAGACTATTTTCTATTCTCTCTTTCTGTGCAAGGAAAAATATTTTGGTAAACTGGGTGGCTGAGGGCCCCCCTGGACTTTCAAATTGGCACAGAATAATTATGGAATGTATTCCCCTTGGCTTCCTTACAAATATGGTGTACCGAAAGACAGAATTATTTCATAAAATATGGCAGCCCTTCTTGAATTATATAAATACAGATATTTCGGCTATCCTAACAAGGGCTTTTATTTGATTGAGTTTGCGAACCTGGCTGGTCCGTGGCCCCTTGGGAGGGGAATCCCGCACGAATACGGGTTTTGTTACGTTTGATGTTAACACATTCCGAGCATGTATCTCACTATCCAATTTCTGTGTTATCCGTTGTTTTTTTTTCTTTCTCTTATTTGAATAATGTAAGAGACTTAATTAATCACTCTGTTTAGTTGTAGGTTAGATTAGTAGTTAGTTGAGTTTTGTTTTTTTTCTCTCGGTATTTTTCTTTGGTTATTATTTATTCAAGATTTAATTGTATATCAATGTTTGTACTTGAGAGTTTTTTTTATTTTTTTAAACTTGTAAAAATGTTAAATTTCCAATAAAAATATCTATTTAAAAAAAAAGAGCTTCTGTAAGTATGTAAAGAGAAAAAGGATTAGTGAAGCCAAATATAAGTCCCTTACAATTTGAAATCGGAGAATTGATAAGAGAACAAAGAAATGGCAGAGCAATTAAGCAACTATTTTAGTTCTGTATTCACAGAAGGCACAAAAAGCTTTTATATGCTTGGGGAACCAGAATCTTTTGGGCAGGAGGAACTTAAGGAGATTAGATCATTTTTAAAAAAACTGCGCTGGAGAAATTAATGGTTCTAAAGTCCTCAGGTTCTGAAATTTACATCCCAGGGTATTAAAAGAGGTGGCCATGGAAATAATGGATGTGTTGGTTGTCATTTTCCGAAGTTCTAGATTCTGAAAGAGTACCAGCAAATTGGAGGTTGACATATTTGATACTGTAATTTGAAAAGAAGGGAATTATAGACTAGTTACCCCAACATCAGTCATAGGAAAAATGGCATTCACTGTAAAGGATGTGATAAACTGTTTAATATTTTCTCAGCCAACATGGATTTATGAAAAGGAAGTCATGTTTCACAAACTTACTGGAGTTTTTGAAGATGTAACTAGTAGATTAGATGAGGGGGAAAACTGGTGGATAAAATATATTTGAATTTTCAGGAGGCTTTTGATAAAGTCCCACATGACTTGTGATAGTGCAAAATCAAACTCGTGGGATGGGTAATAATATTGCATATATTGGTTATCTGACAGGAAACAGTAGGAATAAATGTGTCTTTTTTCAGAGTGGAAGATGACCATTGGGGTAATGCAGGGATCAGTGCTTGAGTTCCAGTTATTCATCATGTGTTGGCAGTTATTGGACTGGAAGGAATTGAATATAATATTATCAAGTTTGCTGAAGGTATAAAACTTGATGGTAATTTGAATTGGAAGATAGTAAAGAGGCTTCATGATAATTTAAGTCGACAAATGCATGGCAGTTGTAGCATAAATGGATAAGAATGAAGTTGTCAACTTTGGTAGGAAAAACAGAATGGCAGTATTATTTAAATAGTGATAGACTGAGAATATAGATGGGTACTTGGATTGTTGTATACCAAGTATTGGGGTGAGATGTCCAAGAGAAGTCTTGACTCCTGTGTCCAGCAGCACAAGTTGCTCTTTCTTCAGAGCTCTTTTCCAGCATAGCATGGGAGAGGTCATTGGAAACAGTTCCTGTGGGATACCCTGGCTCTCTTAGCTAAGTACATCATTTTTATACATCCAGTGTGGCAATGATTACTTGTAACATTATTGTCATTGTCGGTCACCTTCCCCTAATCTCCACATCCAATCCTGTAAACCCACATTCAATGATCGAAATCTCCTACGGACAGCCCTAAGTCCTCCCATGAACTCATGTTTACCAGAAATCTTGATTACTAGTCCTTGAGATCTTAGAATGGATCTCATTCAACCACATTCTAATATTGACAGTTATACTCCTTTCCAGACATTTGCCAGTTGCATTGTGTTGATTGCCAATAAATTGGATACTTGCTTATCATTAATGACGTTCAAATTCTGTTAGGCAATTTAGATTCCCTACTAACCTTATTACAGGAGATACAAAAGGATGCTAATTTCTACCAATTACTATCAAATGTGTAATATCAATTCCAATGTAAAGTTAGTTATATGGAAAGTTGTACAGCTATATCTAATGATTTAATTCTTTGTCCAAGCTGACACATTAGGAAGCAGCTTCTCTGTCTCAACCTTAGGAGATCAAACAAACACAGTCTGTCCATCTTGTAGCTGCAAGTTGGTTCAAAACAGAAGTTTGACTCTCTGGTAGGACCCACTGTCTTTACTTCAAATACCTTTCACATTAGTTTTCCCTACCAAACAAGTAAGCACTTACTTAAATTCCATTGATAAGGATGAAATTCAGTCACTTTCACAGCTTTCTGCTTGTTGAGCTGTGAAACTGCAACTGGTCATTTTCCCAAAGCCCCAATTTGTCACTGCTTTTCCTGCTATTAAAGTGGGCCTCTTTTTACTGCATAAGGTTGACTGCTTGTAGGAATTCAACCAAATCCCTTTGTGGTAGTTTGTAGGTTGCATTTTTAATTTCACAATGTGGAGGTGTTGGACTGGAGTGGACAAAATTACAAATCTAGGGTGGCACGGTATCTCGATGGTTAGCATTGCTGCCTCTCAGCGCTAGAGACCAGAGTGCGTTATCCACCTCTGGTGACTGTCTGTGTGGAGTTTGCACATTGTCTCCCCATATCTGCGTGGGTTTCCTCTGGGTGCTCAGGTTTCCTCCCACAATTGAAAGATGCGCAGGTCAGATGAATTGACCATGCTAAATTGCCAAGTGGGGGTAAATATCGGGTAGGGGAATGAGTCTGGGTGGGTTACTCTTCGGAAGGTTGGTGTGAACTTGTTGGGCTGAAGGGCCTATTTCCATACTATAGGGAATTTAATCTTAAACTGGTTTAGATTTTTTTTATTAGAATTACCAGCTTTCTGAGCGCTGCTCCTTCATCAAGTAGCTATGGAGCAGGATCATAAGACACAGAATTTATAGCAAAACATCAGTGTCATGCAACTGAAACAATATATTGAACAAACCTAGATTGCTATTAAGTCTTTCATCTTTTAGAATGGGTTGCAGGTTTCGGTTCATTAATATATAAATCCCAGAACTTCTTTCAAGTCACGTTCTTGAGAAAACTTCCTGTTTTATAACAAAAGGTGATAGCTCAACTTGGGCAATGCATTAAAGTTGAGGTTAGAGTCTGTATGTATCCCAATCTTGATCCAGACTGGTTCTACTTCCAAAGTAGAAATTTATAAAATATTACATGGATTGATTCTGTGTTTTTTGAGCAAAATAGAATGTATTTGCAATCACAATTCTGCAAATGTAAATTTGCCCCGTAGACTTCATATATGTGTGTGCGAATGAGTGTGTGTTTGCATGTGTATGCTTCGTTTTGTGTGCGTGTATTTAAGTGTGATGGAGGATAAACCTGTGAGGAGGTGAGTGTGGGGGTGTGTGTGTGTGTGCATGAGAGAGGGTCTCCGTGAGTATTGTGTAGTGTGACATGAATGTGGTGTGACATGAACGCAAGGTCTCATTTGACGTCATCCTGTTGGGTTCTGAACTTGGCTATCAGCCTCTGCTTGGCCGCTCTATGTTGTTGCATATCCTGAAATCCGCAATGGAGGATTGTTACCCGAAGATCCAAGGCTGAATGTCCCTGACCGTTGAAGTGTTCCCCAACTGGGAGGGAACGTCCCGTCTGGCTATAGTTGTGCAGTGTGTATTCATCTGTTGATGTAGCATCTGCTTGGTCTCGCCAATGTACCATGCATAGGGCATCCTTGACTGCAACTTTGGCTGAGGCACATGAGTACCTGATGCGTACATGGTGGGTGGTGTCCCCGTCAACACTGACACGTCTTGTCATGGTTGCCATGACACAGTTGTATGGTGTAGATATAGACGTCCTGAAGGCTGGGCAGTTTGTTGTGAACAATGGTCTGTTTAAGTTTGGTGGTTGCTTAAAGGTGAGAAGTGGGAGCGTAAGGAAGGTGTTGGAGAGGTGCTCATCTTCATCAATAATGTGTCGCAGGCTGCGAAGAACATTGTGTAGTTTTTCTGCTCCTGGGATATACTGGAAAACGAAGGATACCCTATTGGTCGTATCCCAAGTCCCTCTCCTGAGGAGGTAATTAAGGTTCCTCCACTGTGGCACATCTGAACTGTCGATTGATGAGTTGAGCATCATATCCTGCTCTGAAGAGACATCTTTCTGCCCCTTTTACAGGTGATTAATATATCGTTTCATTTGCAAAACACTGATTTTTTTGATATAAATTCTGTGTCTTGTGATTCTACTCCATAGCTACCTGATGAAGAACCAGTCCTCTGAAAGCTAGTATTTCCAAATAAACCTGTTGGACTATAACCTGGTGTTGTACGATGTTTAACTTTTAATTTCCCAATGTTTATATTGTTAAGGTCAATATGTAATGACAATTACCCAAAGGAGCGGTGCTCTGAAAGCTTGTGATTTTTTAAAAAAATAAACCTGTTGGACTAAACCTGGTGTTGTGACTTCTGACTTTGTTCACCACAGTACAGCATCAGTATCTCGGCATCATGCTAAAGCTAGCACGATTATTGTATGAATACATCAGTATGTGTTCCTTCTGCGATTTACAACCAACTGAAAATGTTTTAACCAAGTGGGTCAAGTTTCCCTATCTACTCTACTCTAAATTAAATGGTAATTTTTATTAGTTTGCTTAAAAAAAGGGGTTTCCTCTGTTCCCCCCCCCCCCCCCCCCAAAAAAAAAAAATCAGGGATGGCTCACTGACAACATTCACAAAGACCTTTGACACTGTATGGAGGCTACAAATCTGGCTTTGAAAGTCTGCTATGTGCAACCTCTTTTTGGCCATCTTAAGTTGTCAAAAAGCCTCAGATGGTCATTTGAAGTCAATTTTAGTCATGGTCAGCTGCAACAACCAGTCATCAATAGCAAACATCTGGAGATAAGAGATCTGTTGGTTTAGTACTAGAACATGGAAGTTTTTACTGCAATTGTACAGGGCCTTAGTGAGACCATATCTAGAATATTGTGTGCAGTTTTGGTCTCCTTTAGGTAAGGAAAAAAAAACTTACCATAGGAGTACAGCAAAGGTTCACAAAACTGATTCCTAGGATGGCAGGTTTTTTTTTAAATCAGGAGAGATTGGATTGACTGACAACTGTGTTCTGTGGAGTTTAGTGGAATGAGGGTGATGGAGGTTTCCCTTGGCTGGGGATGTCCCGAACAAGAGGTTATGGTCTTGGGACAACCGGGATGCTAGTTAATTGTGAAGTGATGAGAAACTTCTTTGCTGAAAGTGGTTAACCTGTGGAATTCTGTACAATGGAAGGCTGTGACTAGAATGCCACTGAATATATTTTAGGAAATAAATAGATTTCCTGAAGCTAAAGATATTGAGGGGTATGATGAGAGGAGAATGGGAGTGTGAGAGAGGATCAAACATGGTCATGTTGAATGAAAGAGAGGCCTTGATAGGCCAAATGGCCCCATTCTGTTCCTAATCAATGCCTGAGGCACTTCACTAAATATTTGCCCACTCTTGCATATCACCTCTTTGTTTACATCTTATTTCTTACTCCATAGCTATTTCCAGGGTTTTTCCCAAAGACTTGATTTTAATTAATACCTTCTGTGTGAATCATTTTTCAGACTTTTGGAAGTCAAGGTCCATTTTCTAATGAGGCCAACATTCTCAAAGATACCGAGTTAAGTTGGGCAACATTTACATGCCTAAATCAAAGGAACATGGGAAGGAATAATACAGGAGTGGGCCATTTAACCCCTCTGGCCTGCTCCATCATTCAATGCAATCTGCGACCGAACTCCATAAATCCTTTTTACTGATGTTCATTCTGATGAAACATGTAAGGAATAAAGAACAATTTAGAAAATCTGGACTATTTGAGTAGTGGGCTAATGGAGTGACATATAAATTGTAATAAATGATCAGTACACATCAGGCGAGACAATATTAAAAAAAGTCAAAGTACAGTGAGTTGAAATTCTGGTAGCAAATGTGGAAAATGATCTAGGCATGACGATTGATTATTCACTTTAAAGTTGTCTAATTGAGACAAAGGTGCCAATGAAGTTCACATTACGGAAGGATGCTAGTTTATCGATTTTGTGCTGTTCAACTAAATCAATAAAATTAAACAAATGCTATGGTACTGAGAGGAAACAGCATAAACAGCAGCAGAAAGCGATTAGAACAGGCCACAAGATTAGCAAGCTTTCATTGAGAAGAAAGATGAGAATATTACCCTTTCCTTCCCTGGAGATTAGGCATTATGCAGAACAGCAAAAGCATTTGATGCTGTGTTGATCCATTGTTATAAGTAGGTTTCCAACAGCAGAGTTAAATTACATTGCATAGTGTCTGTCTTTCACTTTATAGTGTCGAACATAATTGGTCATGTGCTGCTTGGATCACCAGTAAGCCAACTATGGAATACTAATGTAATGAGTGTAAGTTCTAAGGTTACATTAATACTATTGAGATTTGTTTTCTTGATTTTCTGAACAAGTTATATGTGAAGGAACACATTCAATGATCTTTACTAGCTGCTTTTTCAGTTTTGTAACTGACATTTAAATTGTCCACTAAAGGATGCTAATAATATTCTATGATGATGTGAAGACACTGCTTTTCCATTTTGACCAAAGTGCCATTCTGCAAAACACTATTGAATCTTAAAGTATTGAAACTTTTTGAAACAGTAACACTTTTTAGTTTTGATTGTGCTTCAGTTCATCAAATAAACTAATACAACCACTTTTGTGTCTGCAAGTGTGCACTGAAGTGAATATGTTAACAGAATGAAAAGGAAATCTGTCTTCTGCAGGCTACATGTTACAAGCAGAAATTCCTGATGTCTAAGTGTGGTATAAGCTACAAGTTGCCTAGTATAATTTTAATTGGCTTCTAATAAGATTCAATTAAAAAAAAAGTTCAATATAATTTGGGGTTGCTGTCAAGGTTAGCATTTGCTGTTTATTCCTAATTTCTTTTGAAGGCATTGATAACCTGCCACCTTTGACTATTTTAGATGTGGTTAGTGTTTTGGCGGCAATTGGAAATGAAGAGATCAAGGGCGGGTAATAGGCCAGCATGGGGTGTCTAGGTGGATGGCATGTTTTCGAGGCAGGTGAAGGGGTCCTCAAAGTGGGCGGGAGTCCTGATTGAAAATGTAAGTTCGGAGGCGGAGGAGGAAGAAGTCATACAGTCATAGAGATGTACAGTACAGAAATAGACCCTTCGATCCAGCTCGTCTATGCCGACCAGTTATCCCAACCTTATCTAGTCCCAGTTGCCAGCACCTGTCCCATATCCCTCCAAAGCCTTCCCAGTCATATGCCCACTCAGATGACATCATGGACATCCAATCCCTCTACACCTCCATCCGCCATGACCAGGGCATCCAAGCCTTCCGTTTTTTCCTCTCCCGACATCCCCAACCGTACCCTTCCACTGACACACTCATTCGTTTGGCTGAACTGGTCCTCACCCTTTACAATTTCTCCTTCGAATCCTCGCACTTCCTCCAGATGGAAGGGGTAGCCATTAGCCCCAGCTATGCTTGTCTCTTTGTCGGCTATGTAGAACTGCCCATTTTCCGTAGCTACACCGGCACCACTCCCCACCTCTTCCTCCGCTACATTGATGACTGCATTGGTGCCACCTCGTGCTTTTGCAAGGAGGTTGAGCAGTTCTCAACTTCACCAACAAATTCCACCCTGACCTTAATTTCACCTGGACCATCTCTGACACCTTCCCTTCCTGGACCTCCCCATCTCCATTAATGACGACCAACTTGACACTGACATTTTTTTATTTACAAACCCACCGACTCCCACAGCTCCCTGGATTACACCTCTTCCCACCCTACCTTCTGCAAAAATGCTATCCCGTATTCCTAATTCCTCTGCCGTATCTGCTCCCAGGAGGACCAGTTCTACCACAGAACACACCAGATGGCGTCCTTCTTTAAAGACTGCAATTTCCCTTCCCACATGGTTGAAGATGCCCTCCAATGCATCTCATCTACATCCAGCACCTCCGCCCTCAAACCCTACCCCTCCAACCGTAACAAGGACAGAACCCCCCGGTCCTCACCTTCCACCCTACCAATCTTTGCATAAACCGCATCATCCACCGACATTTTCGCCACCTCCAAATGGACTCCAACACCAGAGATATATTTCCCTCCCCATCTCTTTTCCGCTTTCCACAAAGACCATTCCCTCTGTGACTACGTGGTCTGGTCCACACCCCCCAACAATCCACCCTCCCCTCCTAGCACCTTCCCCTGCCACTGCAGGAGTTGCAAAACCTGCGCCCACAGCTTCCCCATCACCTCCATCCAAGCCCCCAAAGGAGCCTTCCACATTCATCAAAGTTTAACCTGCACATCCACCAATGTCACTTATTGTATCCATTGCTCCCGATGTGGTCTCCTCTACATTGGGGAGACTGGACACCTTCTCGCAGAGTGCTTTAGGGAACATCTCTGGGACACCCGCTCCAATCAACCCCCCCCACCCCGTGGCTCAACATTTCAACTCCCTCTCCCACTCTGCCGAGGACATGCAGGTCCTTTACCTCCTCCACCGCCACTCCCTCACAACCCAACATCTGGAGGAAGAACGCCTCCTCTTTTGCCTCTGAACACTTCAACCCCAGGGCATTAATGTGGACTTCATCAGTTTCCTGGGATGGGCTTCAGATTAGTATGACAGGGCAGTGCAACATTGAGGGCCGAAGGGCCTGTACTGCGCTGTAATGTTCAATGTAAACATTTCTAGTGCATCTTGTAAATGACACACACTACTGCTCCTCTCTTCTGGTGGTGGGGGTGGCGCGGGAGAAGGTGGTGGACGAGTCTCTGTTCCACGATCAGTCAATAAACACTAGCAATTCGGTCTGGTTCTGTAAGATTTTACCCTTTATTCAATGTCGGCCAGACACAGGTTGTTCAGGTTGTTAAGCACTTCTGTGTTCCTCTGAGAAACTGCGCACATGGCTTAAAGTACAAAAATGTCTTTGTCTTGAGGCAATAATCACAGAGCACATTCAAACAATTACCAATCAATTTTAATGAAATGACTTTATTGACAGCAACTTAGCCCAATGATATTTCTTGGGAACCAGCCTTTTTTTCCAACATCCAAGTACTCCTATCTCGCGAACCTAGTCTCTACCTGCACTTGCAAGGTCATTTAGGATGGCTAGTAATGTCTTATCTAGTCTAGTTATTTCTGTGCTGTAAAGGAAACATTGTCTCAACAAAGATAAGCAGACTATATCGTTAGTTCAGCTTTCAGCAGGGTTAAAAGCCATTTTCTTTTGCAGTTTTAAGCAGCATTGTCAATTTGCAGCCTAGAAGCCATTTTGTAATGTTATTTGCATTAAGAAGCCATTTTATTGCTGCCTATGTTAGTAAGAGCATATATTAAATGGTTGTTCCTGACTACAACTAGTTTAACCTGTATTCAGATTTCTGATCCTCATCTCCCCTCTTTGGTCATTCTATGATCACCTTAGGATGGAAGGGAGTCATAGGTTAGATCAGTCCAATCGAATGGGTGCTAGAGACTGCCATACTTCCTTCTCCGGGGAGGAAGTAGGGGTAAACAATTGCACCACCTCATCTTCATTCAGATGAAGAAGCATCTTCTGGGGGGAACCGATGCTGTCAACAGAAGTTATTAGCTGAGCAATAATACATTTAATAACAACAATGTCAGCAAAGAGACAACTAAAACAACAACAATATACATGGCCAGATTTATCAACCAGTTATTCCATGAGCCAAAGCCCCAATCTCCCCATCCCACACCTTCTGTCATTTGACTGACGAAGGTGTGGATGTTATCTACATGCCTGGTAATATTCTTGATGAGGTCAGTAACCCCCATCATGCATTTAGAGTCATAGATGTTTAGTCCAACCCATCCATGACGACCAGATATCCGAACCCAATCTAGTCCCACCTGCCAACACCTGGCCCACATCTCTCCAAACCCTTCCTATTAATACACCCGTCAAAATATTGCAATTGTATTAGCCACCATTTCCTCTGGCAGCTCATTCCATACACGTGCCACCCTCTTAGGTCTCTTTTATATCTTTCTCCTCTCCCCCTAAATCTATGTCCTCTCATTCTGGACTCCCTCACCCCAGGGAAAGGCTTTGCTTATTTACCCTATCCATGCTCCTTATAATTTTGTCAACCTCTATAAGGTTACCCCTTTAACTATTTAACCCCCTTCACCCATTTGCCTTTAACTATGGTGCAAACTCTACCCTCTTTTGCGAGTAGGTAGTTGAGGGTGTACTGGTTTTGTTTGGAAAATAGGTGTAATTCTGAAAACATGTCCTTCAGGCCTGTCTCTGTGATTTCCCTTAACATATGGGTAGTCCAAGGCTACAAAATATGGTTGTCCTGAGCGCTTCGGGTGAAAGCTGCCCAATAAAAAGAGGTGGGTTTTTTGGTAAGAGATGCAGTTATTGTCCCAGATCGGTACATGGAAAGATGGAGGTGATGTTAGGGGCCTCCATAGTGAAGGTGGGTGGTGCTGTTACCCATACCACAAAGGGCCTGAATACCAGCGACAACAGACACGCTCCTTCAATAGGCATTCTCATGAGATGCAAGATCCAACAGGGGAGCCATAGCGGTTGGTACATTTGATCATATTGCATGGAATAGGCTTGATCGCATTCACCTAAGTGCATCCCCATCCCTTTCCATTATAACAATTTGGATAGGCTACCCCGGACGTATGAGAGGAAGTCCATAAGCAACTAGCAGATAATAAGTAATAGTCAAAGGAAACATTTATGTCAAGTAAATGACTTAGAAGCATTCCATACTCCTTCATTGGGATTCAAGAGGGAGAAAGAGGTCAAAGAGTCTGTAACGGCATTACAACAGACCACTTCATCCGGGTTGAATTTTTATTATGGCTCTGAAGAAACAGATTGTTAGTGAAAGATCACATTTCCCCCCTTTTCTCTTTTGTGGCGTGCCAATTTAGGCCTTTTTGAATTGGGGCAAAGCTTGTTAGGGCTGCCCATAGCACAACTGAAATCAAACTAGTATAAAACACCTTGACAGGGTAAGGACCATTTAGGCTTGTTCTGTAACTGAACTGTCTGATCTTCTTGATGCAGTTGACCATTGCGACAGTCATTATTGGTAATGTTTCATGCATTGAAGGAATCTGTCTCTCAGCACATGAGGAAATCTTTCCGGCATAAATGGTACACAGTCTCTTGTTGCTCAGGATCACACAGGTAAACAATCCCTTCTTGAGCACCAATGCTGGCGATGGCGAGTCCATATAGCAGGGTAAATTCAATACTCTTCATAACGGTCATTTCTGGAGGAAGGATTAGGATATGTAAAACAGAAGAAGAATTACTGCTTGAAACATGCAGCTATATCTGAGTAGTCTGATTCCAATTCCTCTCAGTTCCCCATCGTCTTCATCTCCATCATCTCTCCCCTTGAAGGGACTCGTGTGATGACCTTGCAATGATAGAGGTAACCCAGGTGGAGTGCCCAGCGACGTTAACAGCAGTCGGGGTGGTGAGGGGCACCTAGAAGGGTCCTTCCCTTTGAGGTCGGAGGCTGTGACATGTCCAATTCTTGATGAGAACGAAAGAGCCTGGTTCAACAAATGGGAACACTGTTGAGGAAGGGGAGTTTCCCATGAACAGCACAAGCTTGGGAGTAAAGACCTCGCAAAATTTTAGTCAAGGAAAGAACATAGGAGGACATGTCTTCAGTCATGTGATGGAAGTGAATCGAGCAGGAAGCATCATTCCAAGGTGACCATAGACGATTTCAATTGGGGACAAGTGAGTTATACCAACATGTGTGCAGCACAAGTGGGACAATACCAGAGGCAATAACCTAACCCAGGAAAGACCTGTCTCAGAAGTCAATTTGGTGAGTTTAGTTTTCGGAATCTGGTGACAATATTCCACACGCCCTGCAGCCTGTGGGCGATAAGCACAATGAAGTTGGCAGCGGATGCCAAAGTGAGAGCATAATTCCTCATTAATGTTACTAATAAAATGAGGACCATTGTCAGAAGACAGGCAAGAGGGAATACCAAAGTGGGGAATGATCTCCTTTAGTAAGATATTTACAACCGTTTTGGCAGTAGCACTAGAAGTGGGGTAAACTTCAACCCATCTAGAAAAAACATCATCAATAACCAAAACGTACTTAGTGTTGACACTTTTTTGTAATTCAATGAAGTCAAACTGTAGGGTTTGGAAGGGCTCTTCAGGTGAGGGGTGTCTGCTCCACCAGGCAAGGTACACCCTTGCCTGGGTTGTGTTCTTGGCAGGTGAGGCATTGAACGCTGGCACATTGGGCCATCTGCTGGAGCCGAGGGTGCCACCAGGTGGTCAAAAGGAGGTCAGATGTCAAGCGAGCACCACAGTGTGTAGCATTGTGGAGACAATAGACTACCGCATAAAGCAAGACTATCAGACATACAAATCTGTCCAGTTGGAGTGGTCCATAGTTTAGTAACAGGGTTACAATAACAGCTGGCTTTGGACCACAACTGCCTTTTCAGAATCTGAGGTGTCCTCCTGTAAGGTAACAACATCTTTAATGGTTGGCATTGGTTTGTCAGAGGTCAACCCACTCTTGTCGGAGCTTTCAACCTGGCTCATCATTTTAGCCACAATCATAAGACAGTAATGAGAGGCTTCTTTTGCAGCCTCATCAGCAGCACTGTTACCAATGTTGACAGGGGATTGGCCATGTGATAACAGAAAACTGTTTTGGGAACAGGAGCACAAGCTGGAGGTGGGAAGTGAGAGTACCAGATGATGTCAAAAACCCTCTGTTTTTCCAGAGTTGTCCAAAATCATGCACAACCCCAAAAGCATATCGGGAGTCGGTGTAAACGTTAATACAAAGACCTGTCCTGTGGATGCAGGCATGGATTAGGGCAAAAGCTCAGCATGTGGCACAGTGGTTAGTACTGCTGCCTCACAGCGCCAGGGACCCAGGTTCAATTCCTGCCTTGAATGACTATCTATGTGGAGTTTGCACATTCTCCCTGTGTCTTCTTGGGTTTCCTCCAGGTGCTCCATTTTCCTCCCACAATCCAAAGATGTGCAGGTCAGGTGAATTGGGCATGTTAAATTGCCCATAGTCAGGGGTGAATATGGGGAATGGGTCTGGGTGGGTTATCCTTCGGAGGGTCGGTGTGGCCTTGTTGTGCCGAAGGGCCTGTTCCCATAGTGTGGGGAATCTTATCTTATCTCTATCTTATCCGGCCGAAAAGGGAGTCCCAAAGGCAGCAGACTCTAGGACAGAGCCATGGTTATCAACTATCGTGTAGCCTGAAAGGCATGTACCTGTATGGTCGGTAGAGGAACTACCATCGGTGAACATATTGATATCAGAGTCTGAGATAGGGGAGTCAGAAAGATCTGGATGAGTTTGGATGTCCTCATTGATGAGGACAAAACAATCATGATCAGGAGCAGGTAAGGGTGAAGGGGGATGTGCATGGAAATTGGCAGGATTAACAGTGGTACAGTACTTAAAGGTCAGTCAGGGATTGTTGAGAAGGTAAACCTCAATGGTTTTGGCAGGCAGCAATCAAATGTTGAGCATGCAATTGTCATTAGCTGAGGGAGGACTGTATGTGATAATCAGGAGATTTCTTTGCCCACATTTGCCCTAGTGCCTTGAGACTTCATATGGTCCCACAGTCAAAGCTGAGGACTCCCAGAGCAGTTCCCATCTGACAGCATGCTACTACGCCACCACATATCCAGGCATGATGGTGGCAGTGTATGGGACATTAATTGTAAACTATGTCAGGCTATTGACTAGTCTGTGAAATGGTGCTCTGAATTTTGGCACTAGCCCCCAATTGTTAGGAAGCTGAGCTTTGCAGGATCAACAGGGCTGGGTTTGTCATTGGAAAAGACAGTGCCTAGTTTCATTCCTTTTTTATTGTTTAGAATCTTTGTGGGCGGCACGGTGGCACAGTGGTTAGCACTGCTGCCTCACAGCGCCTGAGACCCGGGTTCAATTCCCGCCTCAGGCGACTGACTGTGTGGAGTTTGCACGTTCTCCCCGTGTCTGCATGGGTTTCCTCCGGGTGCTCCGGTTTCCTCCCACAGTCCAAAGATGTGCAGGTCAGGTGAATTGGCCATGCTAAATTGCCCGTAGAGTTAGGTAAGGGGTAAATGTAGGGGTATGGGTGGGTTTCGCTTCGGCGGGTCGGTGTGGACTTGTTGGGCCGAAGGGCCTGTTTCCACACTGTAATGTAATCTAATCTAATCTCCAGTGATTAAAATGGCTTATTTGTATCGAAGGCTAGTCAACCATATTGCTGAGAGTTATATGTAGGCAAGGCATTTCCTCAACATAAGATTAAAATTGGGGATATTTGCTGATTTGAAGAGTTGTGAATGTTACTGAGCTTTATACATACTGAAGCAGTTAGGTCCAATGCAGCAAGAATTGGTGAACATCTAGGCTTGATCTAAAAAAATAGTTTAAAACATTTGCATCACTTAATGACCATCTCCAACAAGGGAAAAATCTATCCTTCATCCCTTTGATAGTTAGTGGTGTTACTGTTACTGAATCCCCCACTATCAACATTCTGGGGGTTTGCCATTAACCAAAAGCTGAACTGTACTAGCCATATAAACAAAGTGAATGTAAAAGCAAATCTGAGACTAGCAATAATAGTGAGAAGTTACCTCCTCATTCCCCCACCACACACATTTTCCCCATCCCCCAAGCCTGTCCATCATCTAAAGGCAAAAGTTAAGACAGTGATGGAATATTCCCCAGTTGCCCAAATGAGTGCAATGTAAATGATATTCAAAGCTTCAAACCATCTAGGACGAAGCAGCTTGCTTGACTCTGCACCGCAACTACAAACATCCACTCCCTCCACCATTCTGTCCCTCAATACCAGCAGTTTGCACTGCAGCAAATCATCAAGGCTCCTTAGACAGCAACTTTGAAACCCATGACCATTTATAATCAGAAGGACAAAGGCCACAGATACATGGGTGCACTGCCTGCAGAGTTCCCTCCAAGCCATTTACCATCCTGAGTTGGAAATTTATTGTAGTTCCTTGACTGTTGTTAGGGAACTACCTCCCTAATGCTATTGACTGTATGTGTACCGCACTGTAGCAGATCAGGAAATCAGCTCACCACAACCCCTTGAGTAATTACAGATATGCAATAAACTTTGAGATATTTGTATTATCGATAGTTACAGGTGAGGTGACAAAGACTGGAGACTGGCTAATATGGTATCACCCTTTAAGAAAGGCAGTAAGGAAAAGCCAGGGAACTATAAACTGGTAAGCCTGACATCAGTAGCAGGCAAGTTGTTGGAGGGGATCTTGAGGGACAGGATTTACATGTATTTGGAAAGGCCAGGACTGATTAGGGATAGTCAACATGGCTTGGTGTGTGGGAAATCGTGACTTACTAACTTGATTGAGTTTGTTGACAAAGAACCAAGAGCATCGAGTGCAGAGCAATGGATGTCGTCTATATGTACTTCAGTAAGGTGTTTGACAAGGTTTCTCATAATAATCTGTTTAGTGTGGTTCGATCACATGGAATACAAGGAGAACTAGCCATTTATGTAGAGAACTGGCTTGAAGATAGAAGACAGAAAGTGGTGGTGGATGATTGCTTTTCAGACTGGAGGCCCGTGACCAGTGCTGTGCTTTGGAAGTTTGACTCGACTCCAGATGACACACATTTCAGTTCAAAAGTAGATGCTTATTACAGGATAGCCGGCGAGAGATTCTCAGTGACAACAAAGAAGTCTCACGGCCACCTTGTGGTGGCACCCCTCGATGAATCTCTGTTCTATACACACAAGCAGTATATTTTATATGGATAATAGAGGTCTACAAGTCACATGGCTGATTGCTATTACGTTGTCTAAGACAGGTAATTACAATTTTGCAATGGTCGGTGATGGCTGACTTCCTGTGACAAATAGTGAATGGTTTACAAGGACTGATTATCGTGTTCTTCACAATCTTATGTTAATGGATAAGGGTTTAGACAGTAGGATTTTGCTTTGTTCTTATTGTTGGTTTCACATGCCTATGTTCGTGGGTAAGGGAAGGATGACAATGGGAACAGGAGGCAGTTAATAAGATTTTGACCAAGGCTATCAGTCTTGTCCAGGGAGAACAAATGCCTTTGCCTGAGGCTGAAAGTAAAATCCATATGTATGGCTCCAGACCCTTGCAGTCAGCCAGTCCCCCTGCCGTGATGTCCAGTCTCACTTGGTCAGAGAACAGGCATGCAATCGATCCTACAGTGAGCCCTTTTAATAGTGGATCTTTAACCCTTGAGTTCCAAATATAACATGATAAGCAAGTAAAAATAGAAATTATTCTTTTGTGGTTCTCAAACTTCATCTGTCCCACAAGGATTGGTGATGGGTCCACTGCTTTTTGTCATTTACATAAATGTCTTGGATTTAAATATTGGGAGGCATAGTTCGTAAGTTTGCAAATGACACCAAAATTGGGGTTGTAGTGGACTGCAAAGAAGGTTACCTCAGTACACAACGGGACCTTGATAAGATGGGCTGGTGGGCCAAAGAGTGGCAGATGGAGTTTAGTTTAGATAAATGCGAGGTATGGCATTTCGGGAAGGCAAATCAGAGCAGGACTTATACACTGAATGTTAAGGTCCTAGAGAGTGTTGCTGAACAAGGAGACTATGGAACGCAGGTTCAGTTCCTTGAAAGTGGAGTCGCAGATAGATAGGGTAGTGAAGAAAGCATTTGGTATAATAGCCTTTATTAGTCAGTGCATTGAGTATGGAAGTTGTGAGGTCATGTTGCAACTATATAGGATATTGGTTATGCCACTTTTGGAATACTGAGTGCAGTTCTGGTCTTCCAATATAGGAAGGATGCTGTGAAACTTTAAAGGTTCAGAAAAGATTTACAAGGATGTTGGCAGGGTTGGAGAGTTTGAGCTACAGGGAGAAGCTGAAGAGACTGAAGCTATTTTGCCAGGAGCATTTGAGCTGAGAGGTGACCTGTTATAGAAATTTATAACATCATGAGAGGCATGAATGGGGTGAATAGTCAAGGTCTTTTCCCTCTGGAAACTAGAGGGCATAGGTTTAGGGTGAGAGGGAAAAGATTTAGAGGGAACTGAAGGGCAACTTTTTCAGTCATAGGGTGGTGCATGTATGGAATGAGCTGCCAGGGGAAGTGGTGGAGGCTGGTACAGTTGCAATATTTAAAAGGCATCTGGATGGGTATATGAATAGGAAGGGTTTAGAGGGATATTGGCCAAATGCTGCTAAACAGGACTAGATTAATTTTGGATATTTGGTTGGCATGGACGAGTTGGACCGAAGGGTCTGTTTCCATACTGTGCAGCTTCATGACTCTAAATGCTGATCCAGCCAGCGATGCTCATATTCCATTAATGAATTTAAATAAAAACAATTCTCCAGATGTTAATTGTGAGAACTTTGAAAGGTTATATGGGTTGAATATGCTTTTATTCTAAGAGGAGACATACATTTTAAGAATTAAAGTTTAATTATAAGACATTTAGTTCAAATACAAATCAAACAATTGTTAAAATCTGACATTGCATGAGGAAAGAGGAGTTATGACTTGCCTAGTGTATTGATACCCTGTACTTTTTTTGGACATATCCTTGTTGCCATGGTTACTGATGCTGTGGAACCCAGTCTTCATTGAACAAACCTGGAGTAACTCAGTTTCTCAGACCCGACCCAAAACACATTTGCTTAGTGGGTATTACCTTGTGAAGGGTTATTCAAATATATTTGGTATATTTTTTTTTTCAAGATTTCTGGTGTATGACTGCGATATCAAATTGCACCTTTTCTTGTGGCCCGTTCTTCCTGTCTTTTTTTTGTGTGCTTGCTTGTGAGCTTGATTTGTATTGTTGTTTTGGTTCTTTTATTTTTGCAGCCAACTTCCTGGAATCTTCATAGATATTCATTTTTTATTGTGCAGCCTCCAGAGTTGTTGTTTTTAAATTCTGGGAAGAAAACCACAAGTCCCTACACATTGTTATTTTTTTTTAATATTGCACTAAATCTCTTTGGATATACACTCTGAACAGCATTTCTCCTCAAATGATTTCTTTTGTAAATCCTATTTATGATACAGGATGAGGGGTACTGTTTCTTGTGATAAACTCATTGCCTTATTTTACAGCTTCAAACTGAATTTTACTGTGCTAGTTTCTGCTTCTCTATTATTGTTTGTAATCCTAGTGGGAGCATAGATTTAAAATGCAAGCTTTAGGATTTTCTACAATATCAACAGCCCTTTTAATCTCCTGTTCCTTCTCAATCCACTTAGCAATGAAAACCAGTCTGCATCTAGAACAATTGCTAAGAGGCTGTAGAGTGCAAGATTACTTTGGGTCTGGATGGATAGACTAAACTGATTAAAATAGAGATTAATTTGATCAGTGTATTGAAATTGTTTTTACAAAAAACGCTCTGTGGCTGTTTCAAGCAAACATTTTTACATTTAAGAAATCAAATTCTCAGTGACGGAGGTGAATCTCCCCTACCCAACAGAATATAGTATTTTCTGTAATAGAGCCATAAATTTAAAATGTAATATTTACTTTTTGTATTTGATGGTTAATTTTCAGTACAAGAAATATCTTACAATTCCAGTGTCACTCTTTCAAATATGTCATGCTTACTTGAGTCAGTTAACCGGTATCCTGTAGTGATGTGTAGCTGCTTCTTTGGTAAGTTTCTTAACGGTCTCAAAGCATGCAAAAGGTTCATTATTTCTCCAGTTTTCAGATTGGGATTGGCTGCTTTTCCCTTTCATAAGCACATAAAGTCTGCTTCCTGCCTCAATATTTGTTTTGCTAGTAAGTACTTTTGGTGTTTCCTTTCTTTTGGAAAGTTGACCAAAGAAAAGTCTGATCTTAGACACAGCTAGTTATCTTCTAGGAAGTTCTATCCTTTCAAATCCTGGCTCAGACCTAACTACAAATGCATCAGGGACATTCCCCACTTTTGGGGCCTATTTTATATTTGTAGTTAGGACCAACCTTGGATTCAGTAGTGATGTCTTATATATTGAGCATGCAGCATACCTATACTTTAGTTTTTTACCTAGTTTTTACCTATATGTTAGTTCATGTACTGGGAATTGAATTTCTAATAATAGACATCTACTAAATTGTTGAATCTACTTGATCTTGTGTAACTACAATGTTGATATAAGCATTCTCGTGGTTGAATAAAATAGTTTATACTTTGGGATGAGCAATGCAAGCACTAACAATTATCTTTGAAATGCTATTCACCTAAGACACAGCATGATAATCTGAAATAGTCTTTCCCCTCTACTGATGGCACTGTTAAAAGAAAACTAGAAGTATAAATCCTCTTAAATGCGTTTGTAATCATCTCCATTATGGAAGTTATTATTGGGCCAATCTTTTTCTTACAATAATACTGCAGTGGAGAAATATCCAAAATTGTCAGAACACCTTGAAGGGCTTCACCAGCATTTAACTGCTTTGAAAGTGTAGTCACTTCTGTTCAAATTCAGCTTTGCATACAGCAAAGTGCCACAAACAATGTACTTGTACAAAAAGGCACAATATAAATGAAAAATGTCCAAAAGTGCTTCACAGGCCTTAACCAAATAAAAATTAACATCCTTCCAGAGAAAGAGATATTAGGACAGAACTTGATCAACGCTCTGGTTTAAAGCATCATTTGGGGCGAAGGACTGAAATATTTATGGATGAAATTGTGCAGCTTAAGACTTTGACTATATAATGTGTAAATGCAGGTGATCGGATAAACCAGATGGGAATGTATAAGAGGCCAATGTATTATAGAATGCTAAGCTTTTGTTAGGTTGGGGGACTGGAAATGGTTTTGGAAGAATGAGATAATGAAGTTTGGGTAGGAGGGTGAGAACTTTAAGGTACTTTTATTGGACCAGGAGCTAATGTAGCCAGCAAGCACAGGATGATGGATGAATGGGACTTGTTGCAACTTGGGTTCATGTTGAATCTATATAATTCATATTCTAAGTTTGTGTGCTGAAAAACCTGAGATTAGTTGAGTGAACAATAGAGTTTGGAGGCAACAAAAATACGAGTGAGGGTTTCGGCAGGGGGTGGGCAGTATATAGAGGTTGAAAAAGGTATTCTCCAGATTTGGGATTTGGTGTTATAACCTTAGCTTGGGAAATATATCACCCCATGTTGCAGACAGCCTTATTAAATCTCAGTCAGGCAGGACGTGAATTTGATTCCAAAGGAATGAAGTCTGCAACAAGTACTGAAGACAACTTCTTAAGCTTTTTTCCAATTGGCAGAAATTTCTCATGCAGGACTTGCAAGCAGTTTGGAAGTACACTTTGGTGAGCTTGACGACAGTGCTTGATATTGTCAGCAGAGGTGTGGAACCTGACTTTTCTTTCTAATGAAGATGCTGAGCAACAGCACGCAGCTTTAAAAAATGTCAGGAGACAATTGAGTAGGGTGAGATTGGTGGTGAGGTGGTGTGCTTCAGAGATGCTGACAGCTATTTTAGGAGATTCTCGGGCTGTGTCTGAATAGCAAGATTGGAACCAGATGAGGGCAGTATAGCTCAGGTGGGTTACTTCAACATTGGAAAAGTGTTCTCAGTTATACCAAAGGCTGCACATAAATTTGGAAGGGTTGGGAGGGATAGTATGTCAAATCAGAATCTCATTTGTGACTTTGAATAGAATGATTTTAATGTTGTGGGTAAGGTGTAATCTGATTGGAAAGTTTCCCTATGCAGTTGCAGGGAAGATGGGCATGATTTAGGAGGTAACAAAATGTTCAAATAGTTTGGGTTTGTAAATTATGTGATAGTTTTTAGGCCAGATTATAGGATCAAGTTTAGTGCAATTTTTTTTAATGGAGGAAGTGGCAAAATACCTGAGGCTGTTCACAGAATTAATTGGGGTTTGGACCAGGAAGGAAAGGGTAATTAGTAATTTAGTGTGAATAGGGTCAAGAGAACAGGAAGTGAATGCAGAGGGGAAAGGTCAAGTTGAATTTGCCAAGTAGGTTGAATTCACCCGGGTTGAATTTGAAATCCATTTTTGTGCAGAGGCTGAAGGAGGAAAGCATTGAGGCTACCTAGGACTAAAAGCTTGATGTACTGCTTAGGTTGGCAGTATAGAACAAAAGTTTTCAAGGGACACTTTATATTAGCATAACAAAGTAACATGTTCAAAAGAGACATTAGATCAAAGTGAGGTTTGGCGACAAGGACACTAGTGTCAGTGATATTGGTAATGCAAATGGTGGAAAATGTAGCCAGACAGGAGATTTCAGTAAAAGGGAGGTGCAATCAACGAGGTAAAAACAATGACTGCAGTCAGCCTTCAGGCTGTGAGCAGTTATTAACATAGCAATACTGCAGGTTCATCCGAGTCTCTAGCCTGGAATGAAGGCAGTGAAGATTTGGGAACGATGAATACACAGTCAACTACTTTGTAGTTATCCTTCTTGTTACATAGTTGATTTATTCACAAAAATGTTCCACAAGCACCATGGGAAATACATTTGTTTCCTTTTAAGAATGTAATGATTGGAAGAGATGTGGCACATTAGAAATGTCATTTGCACTAGTAATCTAGAAACCCAGGCTAATAATCTGGGGACAGGAGTTCATATCTTACCACAGCAGTTTAGTAATTTAGTTAATAAATCTGAAATTATGAAACTGGTTATAGTAATGGTGAGCACGACAACTGTCATCAGAAGTTGCCGTATCAACCCATTTGGTTCGCTGATATCCTTTTTTTTTAAAAGAAAATTTAAGTGTACCTTGCCATCCTGTATGGTCTGGTCTGCATGAGATATCAGGTCCACAGTAATGTAATTCTTAAAGATCCTCTGAATTGACTTTAACAATGCACTCCTTTAAAAGAACAATTGGGCTTTGGCACTATATGTTGGCATTGCCAATAATGCCACACCCTATGAAAAATAAAAGAAAATTAAGGTAGAGTTCCCTAGTGTTTTTCAAAAGCATTATGTGCACTCTGGCCAGATTAGCTGGCAGTAAACAATGTGATTATGATTTAGTGTCTCATCCTGAGATTGACTTGGTGGTAAAACTACTGGACTAATAATCCAAAACCCCATACTAATTTTCAGTGGATATGGGTTTGAGTCACAGGATGACTAGATGGTGAATTTGGAATTCAATGAAAAGCTGATCTAATGCTGACCATGGAACCATGGTCAATTGTTGTAAAAACCTATCTGGGTTCACTCATGTTCTTTTTTAGGGAAGGAAATTTGCTATCTTTACCTAGTTGAGTCTACAAACAAAATCAGATCCACAGCAATACGATTGACTTTTAATTGCCCTCTGGACTATAAATGTTGGCCCAGCTAGGGATGCCAGCATTCCATGAATGAATATTTAAAAAAAGACCTAGCACTTTATGACACAACCAGCAACAATAAGATATCTCGTTCCTCTGCTACTCATTTGTTGTGGAATCACTGAACATTCTATAGATTCTTCCATGGCTAGACTCCAGACGTGCAATTAACAAAATCTGCAATACTTGCTTAATCTGAAACATCTTTGTGTTCCTGTGATGCTGTTTCCTCAAAGACACAAGGATTCAGTTCAAGTCCCATCCCAGGACAAAAATTAAGCTTTACACACCGAGTGCAATTTTGAGGTTCTGTCAGGCCTCTTTGGATGTAAAAAGATCCCACAGCACAATATGGGAGTTATCCCTGGTGTCCTGGCCAAATGTTATTACTCCAATGTTAATCATAAAAACAATCTTGTCAATATCACATTGCTGTTTGTGGGAGCTTGCTGTGCAAATAGTTTATGCTTTTCCTACATTACACACAAATCTACACTACACTTCAAGGCTATTTTTGCTGTATGCACCTTGACCCATTTAGTGATCATATGTAACTGTTATGATAAACGTTTTTCTTACAACTCTTCAATAAAAATTATAGATGCCGAAAACCACAACTTGCTGATTCAACATGAGCGTTGTGAACTGAATCAAACTGATACCTCATAGCTTAGTTTGGTAGAAGGCAGCAAAACATTTCTCTTGCTTGTTGAGCTTGTATGCTGGGTGTATGTGAACTGTGCAGGAATCCGCAAGATACAATGCAAGATGCTTGCAAGCTTTCTCTTCCAAGTGAACAGCTGTGCAAAAATATTTAAAGATACGATACTTAATATTAAAGGAAACCAGTTGTGCACAATAGAGAAAGAAATTAATGGAGGATTGGATTGTAGGGCTCATGGAATAACGTTTCTTAATCTTTTCTATTATAACAGTTATTATTGCAGTTATGTAGACTGGGATTCAGTCCTTTTGAGAATACGTATTGAGTATAAGCGCAGGGAAAGTGTTAAGTTCTGAGTTTTGTGAAATAAGAGGTTCCGCTGAGCATGACTCAGATCAGATAAATCTTTAATGGGGTGCTGCAGGCAAGGGTAATGGGTGAACAAGGTGGAAAAGCATTCATTATGTAAAGCCATTTAACCAGAGGTAGCATTTAGTATGAGAGGTCAGTTTAACAAGGTGAAAAGTATTCATTATGTAACAGCAGATGGCTTAATCTATACTATTGACACTTATTGATTGTAATGGTCACCCAATTAAGATGTATGTTATCTTATCTGGATGCTCCTCCCTGTAAAATGGCTATATAGTTCATGGACAAACTGCTGATCCAGAGGTGACTGTGAACTCTCATCACTGTGCACATGGGTGATCGTTTTCTCTCACTCCAGGGCCTGGAATAAAGATGAAGGAGGTAAAACTATGTCTCTCTGAGCGTTTTGCATCGATCGTGGGGGTGGAGGGTGGGGGAGAGAATGTTGGGGAACAGGATGACACTTTCATAACGTCAAGACAAAGCAATATTTCCGGATGAACTAGTTTTTGGAATCAGAACATGAGCTCTTGCAATTTATCCAAAGGACGTTCAAATAATACAGGGTGCTGGTTTTCTCCCTGTGAAATAACCTCTTGAGTACTTCAGCAGATTGAATTCAGTTTCTTTATATGCAGTCAGAGAAGAGATGGTTCTGAATGATGAAGCAAAATCTGTGGTGTTCCTTGCTGAAAGAATTCCTCTGCTTTTTTTCTGCTGTCAGTGATCAATGTAGTTTTACAGGCTTGGCTCTGTATCACACACTCTTAGTTGTTTCTGTTTCAATCTCACAATTTAAGGTGGGAAAAGTATAAGTTTGGTCTTTCTGATCTTATAATTTTTATTAATTTTCACTTTTCTCAACTCTCAACACATCTATGGAATAAGCTGCCACAGGAAGTGGTAGATGCAGGTACAGTTATAAAGTTTAACATTTGGACAGGTACACAAATTGGAAAGATTTAGTTGGATATAGGCTGAATGGAACTAGTTTATTTTGGGAAATCTGGTTAGTATGGAGGTATTGGATGAGAGGATCTGTTTCTGTGCTGTAAGACTCTATGACTATGACTTAAAGCATTATGAAAACAATCATCCTACCCTTGTTCAGAATGACTATTCGAATATAAAGAATTATTGGCAAATCTGAGGTTTCTGGCAATGTGTAATGTGTCTTGGTATGCAGGCTGACCAGAGGAATATTAGAAATAAAACTTCTAATCAGAAAGATTAGGAAATATTGCGGGTTATTTCTTGATATAAAAAAGGTTTTATCATTTATTACTTGCAGCAAACTCTGTATCACAATTGGTGTCACTGACAAGGTCAAGGTATTGCATAGATATGTTCGTTTTTATTGATCAGGGAGTTTAAAAGTTGACCACATTACTGCATGTTGCCCAGACCAGGTCAGGATGGCAGTTTCCTTCCCTAAAGGACATTTAGTGAACCAGATGGGTTTTTCCAACAATCAACAGTAAATTCAGACTCTTAATTTCAGATTTTTATTGACTTCATAATTTGCTGTGCTTGGATTCAAACCGGGGTCCCCAGAACATTATTTGAATTTCTGGATTAACAATCCAGTGATACTACCACTAGGCCATCACCACCTTCTGTCCTTGCCGATGAAAGATATATCTGTTTGTTTCAAACTGGAGTTTGAGTGCTGTTTCAGAGTTTTTAACAAAGGTTTTATTCTTTGATCCAGTGAGATCAGCTGCTTTTGGGCAAAGAAATTCTGCTCTTTCAGCCAGGGTTAAATAACATTTTTACTGCAGCAGATGGTATATCTCCATGAAAAGAAAAATATTCTGCAGCAAGATTAAATTAGAAAATTACAAATATATATGTACATCTAGAAGTGACTTCTAATTAGGTCTTGAACTGAATCACTGGATGTATGTAATTTTGCAGACTTCTGAATGTGTTTTTCAGAAGCTGTACCAAACCTGTTCTCCTTGAAATGTGCTCTTTTTTTTTGATTCACATGTGAAAATACATATTTCCATTTCAGAGTTAATTGGCTGACTTCGTCTATATTAACTTTCATGCTTTCATTGTTTTTGAACTGGCATTCTGATGCATAAATGACTGGGAATTCCTCAAGATGTGATCATTCTTAGCTGTTGTCTTATTTTAGTTTCTTAAATGTATGGAATTGTGTGTACTCTGTTATGCAGCACTACACAGTAGCAAGATACAGATTTCAAGTGAAATGTTTGCTTGTTGCTAAGGAACAGTTTAAATAGTTAGACATAGGATTTGAACATTAAAATAGATGGAGTTGTCTGAGTTTGAGGCAAAACAATCATTAATTAACAACTTGTTAATTAACTGCTGAACATTGATGTCTTATTCCTTTCATTTTAAAGGTGCTGTATTAATACAAGTTATTGCTGTGATTTTTTTTTTGTCTATCCATAATGCATTTGGGAGTAAACTCAACCCAAGATATATAGGAACATGGACTTCCAAAGTTTCGCTACATAGACAAGTTGATTTTGGTAGTGGGTGCAGGTTATCCTTTCAAATTGATATTGCATGACTGTTGTGAAAGAAGGATTAGTTGCCTTGTGAGTTTGGTAGACGTGCAAGAAGTATTTAATTTGGAATAAAGTGTTGTAAAGATAATTTTTTTAAAAATTCTGTGCTTTTTTTAAGAAAAGCTCGGGACTGAAATGAGAGGGGATGTTTGTTTTTTGAAAGCAAGGATTTTGAAGGATGTTTGCGGACTTTTGAAAGTAAGGAACTTTGATATCTATTGTGAACTCTCTTTGCATGGTGTGGGTTCCAGTAATGTGCAGACAAATTGGAGTTGAGAGATTGGTTTGGTTTGTGAACAAAGAACCCATTGTCAAATAATGAAGATCCTCTGTCTGGCATTAATGCTACCTTTTCATCATGTAGCTGAACAGCTTTGGCTATGAGCAAGACAGAGAGAAGTTTTGATAGACTAGAAGACAAACCATCTTTTTTCTTTTTACTCCCCTCTTCCAAATCCCTGCCCCCACCCTTCCTGTTTTCTCCCTTCCACACCCACAGAATGCCATTTTAAATTGAAGAAGACCAACCTATCTTTGCTTCACATGACCCTGCAAGTTGTCTTTTTGAATTGGATAAATCTTAGACCATTCAGAAGTGAAATAGCCTCCTGGTATCTCACGCAAATTGAAGTAAACATTTGGAAACAGGAAGGTGAAAGAGAAACCTTTTGGATCAGCAAGAACTAACCCAACAGGTCTTGTGACCAATGACTATAGAACTGTTTTCCCTCCCTTTCTTTTGTCTGTGTAAGGGAGAATTTATAAGCGGTTAAGAGTTTTCGATTGTCGAGTTTATTTCATTTAGTTTAATTGGATTCCAGCTGCAGGTAAACAACGATTTGTCATAAACAGTGATTTCCATCAAATCAGGTAATTTAGAGGTTTTGTGCATTTCTTCTTCTTAAAAAAAATCATTAACTTTTGTGATGCAACTGGGAATAGCAAAGCTTGATTTTCAGCATGCTACCCTGGTGGGTCATAATGGTATAGTGCAGCTAATATGTTAGGCTTAAAATTTCTATTGGAAGACCTTTTTTTTTCTATGTCTTTGTTGTTGTCTCTTAAAATAGGATGTCTCAAAGCACTTTACAGCCAATCAAATAGTTTTGAAATGCAATTGCTGAGGTAAATTAGAAAAGTAAAATTAATTTCTGCGCAGCATGTTTTCACAAATAGTAATGCCATACTAAAAGGATGATCTGTTTCTGGGATGTCCTGGCCTGTTTCATTGCTCAGTCAACAAGGGTATCTCCCATGCCCTTCAAAACAGTAATATGGGATCTCTTTATATCTGAGACCAGGTAAGATCTTGGAACTGTACTGGAGTGTTGAGCTTCATTTTTGTGATGAAGTCCTTGGATAGGACTTGAATTGAAATCTTGAAACGCTGAGGCTTTAAACACACTTTTGATCAAGTTAGTACTGCATATTTTGCTAATTGTTCATCTGGAATCTTGCCACACAAGAGACTGCTGAGTGTTCAATAACAAAAAAAAACAAAGGGATGAGGTTGCTTATTGTTGCTGGTTGCTAGTAGTTTGCAATCAAATAGAATATACCTCCAAAATATTCAGAAGTAGTGAGATTAAATTTGACTTAAATTTTTGCTATTAACATTTCAGTGACAAATTTGATTGCAGCATACATAACATTGACTAAAATCTGTTTTATTTGCATTATCTTGTGTATAAAGCCTTTTTAAAATAGAAATTGTATTGTCCATTTATGTAGTGTACAAGAAAAGTTAAAGTCTGATCAAAAGCATTTGCGTGCAAGATTAGACTTTTTTCCCATGGTATTGTACTCTAATTTGAAGTTTTAAGATTTTATAAATGTGGGAAAGCATGTGATTCAGATGCAATATTATCTTTTAGAATGCACAAATTCCATATGTTAAAGTTGCGTATGTTCAAATCCATGTAAAATATGATTATATCATTATTTTAGTTAATGTAACATTCAAATCAAATCTCTGGGCAACTTTCCTACTGCCTTGGGTCTTGCTGCTTGGGTAGCATAGTGACATAGTGGTTAGTACAGCTGCCTCACAGTGCCAGGTACCCAGATTAGATACTGGCCTTGGGTGATTGTGCAAACTCCACAGACAGACATTCTCCCCATGTCTGCATGGGTTACCCGGTTGTTCTGATTTCAACCCACAGACCAAAGATGTGCAAATTAGCTGGATTGGCCATGCTAAATTGCCCCATGGTGTCCAGGAATGTGCAGGCTATATGGGTTAGTAATGGTAAATGCAGGGTTATTGGGATAGGGTGGGGATCTGGGTGGGATGATCTTTGGAAGGTCAGTGCAGACTCAATGGGCAAAATGACCTTTTTGGAACTGTAGGGAATCTATGATTCATCTCTTCTTTTGATCAATCAATGATTCTTTCTGACCTTGAAACTGCTCCAATAGATCAGAATTACTACTTCATTCACTGTATTCTGCTAATGAATGTTGGTGAATACTAATTTTGTGTTCCTTTAAAATGGCAGATGATAACTCATTGACAAAATTTCCAGATTAAAACAACCAGATGTAATTTACTTAGTGTGTTTTACCAGACAAGGCAGATCTCAGACAGGAACTTCATTTGATAGATCATGATTTTATTTGTTGTGATTTTGATGAAATTGTCTTTCACTGAAACATAAGCTTGCAATGCTACATATTTTGCTTTAACAACAAAACAAAGTTTAGTACAAAAGGACCAAAGATAAAATACAATAATTCACATTATCTACTTTAAAATATTTCAGAGTTGTACTATAAACACCACAAAAGTATCATCCCATTTATCCCAAAATGCACCTTTTTATAAATTGAAAAGGAACAAAATGGCTTTTTTATAGTGCCAAAATCATCTGATGCAATTTCCAAAACACTACCTCTGGTGTATTACACCTCTGGATTTAAGTCACTTGAGACTTCAGTTGTAAAACTGAAACCGTGATAGCTTTTTCCTGGTGTTATCATACAATATTTGAGCTTCATCACACCTGCATAAATAATCACTTCTGGTACTTTTTCTGGTCTGCAATTAACCCCATATCCTTTGCCTGTCAGGCGCACCTGTTCCAAGATCTTCCCGTGACTGAAATAAATCCCACAATTCCATAACTGTCCAATAAATGTTTTGACACCCCATTATTTACCTTGCTGGGTCACAAGCAATCCAAAACTAACACACAAGCCTATTAATAACAAATCTAATCACTCGACAGCCAGGCTTCAAACACTGCTTAGATTAGATTAGATTCCCTCCAGTGTGGAAACAGGCCTTTGGCCCAACCAGTCCACATCGACCTTCCGAAGAGTAACCCATCCAGACCCATTTCCCTCTGACTATCTCAAAAGAAATTGGCATGGTTAGACAAGAAAACAATTAACATCAGGTACATAGAAAATATCACCAGTTGTAAACTCAAAAACATGGAACATAAAACAGTCCAGGCCCCCTTCGGCCCTTAATGACGTGCCGGCCTTCTATCCTACTCTAAGATCAGAATAACACAGGTACCCTTTATTCTACTATCTTCCATGTGCCTATCCAAGAGTTGCTTAAACGTCCCTAATGTATCTGACTCTACTACCACTCCTAACAGTGCATTCCATGCATCCACCACTCTGAATAAAGAGCCTACCTCTAAATCTTCCCTAAATCTTCCTCCAATTACCTTTAAAATTATGCCCCCTCATGATGGCCACTTGCACCCTGGGGAAAACATCTCTGGCTCTCCACACTGTCTATACCTCTCATCTTGTACACCTCTATCAAGTCACCTGTCACCCTTCGCTCCAATGAGAAAAGCCTGAGCTCCCTCAACCTTCCTTCATGAGACACGCCCTACAGTCCAGGCAGCATCCTGGTAAATCTCCTCTGCACCCTCTATAAAGCTTCCACAGCCTACCTAATAATAAGGTGACCAAAACTGAACATAATATTCCAAGTCTGGTCTAACCAGGGCTCTGTAGAGCTGCAGCATAATCTCAAGGCTCTTAAAATCAACCCCCCTGCTAATGAAAGCCAACAAACTATATGCCTGCTTAACAACCCCATCAAACTAGGAGGCAACGTTTGAGGGATCTATGGACATGGACCCCAAGATCGCTCTGTTCCTCCACACTGCCAAGAATCCTGCCTTTAACCCTGTATTCTGCATTCAAATTCGAACTTCCAAAATGAATCGCTTCACACTTTTTTCCAGGTTGAACTCCATCTGCCACTTATCAGCCCAGTTCTACATCCTATCAATGTCCCGTTGCAACCGACAACAACCTTCCATGCTGTCCACAACTCCTCCAACCTTTGTATCATAGGCAAACTTAGTAATCCACCCTTCCACTTCCTTCTCCAAATCATTTTATAAGAATCACAGAGACCAGAGGTCCCATAAACGATCCCTGAGGAACACCATTGATCACTGAGCTCAAGGCTGAATACTTTCCATCTACCACCACCCTCTGTCTTCTATAGGCCAGCTAATTCTGTATCTAGAATGACCAGTTTCCATGTATCCCATGCCTCCTAACTTTCTGAATGAGCCTACTATGGGCAACCTTATCAAATGCCTTGCTGAAATCCATCTACACCACATCCACTGCTCTACCTTCGTGTTTTGTCACATCCTCAAAGAATTCAATAAGGTTTGTGAGGCATGATCCGCCCTTCACAAAGCCATGCTGAATATCTCTAACCAAATTATATGGTTTCCAAGTAATCATAATCCTGTCTCTTAGAATCCTCTCCAATAATTTGCCCACCACAGACATAAGACTGGTCTGTGATTCCCAGGATTATCCCTATTCCCTTTCTTGAACAAGGGAATAACATTTGCCACCCTCCAATCATCTGGCAGTACTCCAGTGGACAGTGAGGATGCAAAGATCGTTGCCAAAAGTGTATCTTCCCTAGCTTCCTGTAGTAACCTAGGGTATATCCCCTCTGGCCCAGGGGATTTATCTATCCATATGTTTTTTAACATTTTCAGCACATCCTCCTTCCTAACATCAACCTGTTTTAGCATATCAGGCTGTTTCACACTGTCCTCAGAAATGTCAAGTTCTCACTCAGTAGTGAATACTAAGGCAAAGTATTCATTTAAGGACCTCCCTTATTTCCTCCGACTCCAGGTGTAAGTTCCCTTCACTATCCCTGATCAACCTACCTTCACTCTGGCCATCCTCTTGTTCCTCAAGTGTAGAATGCCTTAGCGTTCTGCTTAATCCTACCTAGTAAAGCTTTTTCATGCCCCCTTCTAGCTTTCATAAGTCCATTCTTCAGTTACTTCCTGGCTACGTTGTAACCCTCTGAAATCCTGTCTGATCGTTGCCTCCTCAGCCTTCAGGAAGCTTCCTTCTTCTTCTTGACTAGATTTTCCATATTCCTTGTCACCCAGGGTTCTTTCAACCTACCATCCCTTCCTTGTCTCAATGGGACAAACTATGAGCAAGTGCTTCCTAAACAACCTCCACATTGCTGTGTTGCATTTCCCTGAGAACATCTGTTTCCAACCTATGTGCCCCAGTTCCTGCCTAAAAGAATTGTACTTTCCTCTTCCCCCATTAAATACTTTCTCATACCGTCTGCTCCTATCCTTCTCCATGAGTATACTAAAGGTCCTGGAGTTGTGATCACTCTCTCTGAAATGCTCTCCCACCGAGAGATCTGGCACCTGTCATGGTTTGTTGCCAAGCACCAAATCCAATAAAGCTTCTCCTCTCATTGGCCTATCTATACTTTGCATCAGGAACCCTTCCTGGACACACCTGAAAGAAACTGCTCCATTTAAACTATTTGAACTAAGTAGATTGCAGTCAATATTAGGGAAGTTAAAGGCACCCATGACAATAACCCTGTTATTTCTACACATTTCCAAAATCTGCCTCTCAATCTGTTTCTCCATGTCTCTTTTGCTATTGGGGAGGCCTATAGAAAACTCTCAAAGTGCTTACTCCTTTCCTGTTTCTGACTTCCACCCATACTGCCTCTAGACAAACTCTCCTTGACAATCTCCCTTTTTGGAGCTGTGATAATATCCCTGATTAGCAATGCCATTCCTCTATCTCCTTTTTCATTTATTATAGCCCGTTTAACTAATCTGTTTAAATTAGGCTCCAGGATACTAAAACCCAATCAATTTTGAATTTACTCTTTTGCCAACATTGAATCAATGAGATGATCCAATGTTTTGGGTGTAAAGAAGCAAGCATTTTGAGAGTTAGCCAGACAGACAAATGCCATCAACAGAGTAACTACCAGCAAAACACTATCAAATGTACCTTTTTCATATGAAACATCTTTGCACGAGAAGACCGAAGATGACCCAGGGAGATTTATAGTCAGAGGCGACAGCAGCTGTGTGGTTTTGAAATTGATGTAACTAAATATGAGTTTTATCAGAACAGTATATTGTTATCTACCTCCCACTCTATAACAAACATTTGAGAAAGGATGCTTAGCATTGTAAATAGTTTAATCTTTTTTAGAGTGAAAGAATAAATAGATTTTGTTTTTCATTGAATGATGGAATTTGGGAGTTCTGTCACTGATTTTAGCAGACTGAGACGAAGTGAGCTTTTCTCGGTGTATGGTTTAATTAACAAGAGAGTCGTAACACTATCCCTCCTCACAGACTCTGTCTGTGTTGTATCTGTCTGTTCACTACCGACGACATTATCTGATCCGTTGTTCAGGTTCCCACCCCACTGCTGATCTAGTTTAAGCCATCCTGAAGAGCTTTAAAACCTCCCGCCTAGGATGTTGGTCCCTTCCAGTTCAGGTGCAACCTGTACAGGTCCCATCTTCCCCAGAGGGTATCCCAATGATCCACATATTGAAGCCCTACCTCCTACACCAGCCCTGCAGCCACGTGTTCAGTTGCACTCGCTGTCTGTTCCTACCTCGCTCGCATGTGGCACCTGAGATTACTACTCTGTCCTGCCTACTAGCTTCCAAAACAACATCTGGGAGTCTCGCTCACGACCACAGACCCTCCTGTCTGTTCCTCTCATGGTTTGAATGTCCTATCACTATTGCTCTCCAATTTTCCCACCCCTCTTCCCTTCTGAGCCATAGAACCAGGTTCAATGCCAGAAATCTGGCTGCTGTGGCTTTCCCCTGTCGATCACTCGCTCCAGCAGTATCCATTGAAGGAAACGAGATGCAAATCACCCCAGATTTCTCAGAAAAATAGACATTTAAAGTCTACAGTTTACATCGCAAACTTCCAACACAATGTTAAAAATCTCACAACACCAGGTTATAGTCAAACAGGTTTATTTGGAAGCACTAACTTTCAGAGTACTGATTCTAATCTTCAAAAGGGATTTACAGAACCCTATATGGACTCTTGCAGTTTTTGAGCAAAATGAAATGTAATTCTGCAAGTACAAATTCACCTCACAAACTTGTGTGTGTATGGGGGCAAGTGATATGGGTGTCTAACAGTGTGTATGAGTGTGAGTCTGAGAGGGTGCATGTGGGAGTATATCTGTGAGCGTACGAGAGAAAGTGTGTGTGTGTGTGTGTTGTGCAGTGGGGTCAGTAGTGTAGTGTGATATGAACCCAAGATCCTGGTTGAGGCCATTCCCATGGGTACCGAGCTTGGCTATCAGCCTCTGCTCAGCCACTTGGCATTGTTGCCTGTCCCGAAGTCCGCCTTGGAGGACGGTCACCTGAAGGTCTGAGGTCGAATGTCCTGGACCACTGAAGTGCTCTCCAATTGGGAGGGAACACTCCTGTCTGTTGATTGTTGTGCGGTGTCCATTCATCTGTTGCCGTAACCTCTGCTCGGCCTTGCCAATGTACCATGCCTCAGGGCATCCTTGCATGCAGCATATGAGATAGACAATGTTGGCTGAGTCACATGAGTATCTGCCACGTACATGGTGGAAGGTGTACCCACACGTAATAGTGGTATCCGTGTTGACACTGACATGTCTTGCAGCGTCTACCATGACAAGGTTGCATGGTGATATCGTGAAAGCCAGGTAATATGCTACGAACAATGATGTGTTTGAGGCTTGGTGGCTGTTTAAAGGTGAGAAGTGGGGGCATGGTGCTCATCCTCACTGATAATTTGTTGTAGGCTGCAAAGAACATGGTGTAGTTTTTTTTCTCGGCTCCTGGGAAGTACTGGACAACGAAGAATACTCTATTGGTTGTATCTCAGTACGGTTTCCTGCTGTGGGTTCATGTCACAGTATAGGTCACCCCACTGCATTACACAGACAGACACAAGACCCACCCACACTCACTCACCCTCTCACAAATTCATACCTCTTTACACTCGCATCCAGACTCTCACACACTGTCTCGCAGACACTCATACCCCCTCCCCCCACACACAAGCACCTACATGACACAAAGTTTGTGGGGTGATTTGTACTTGCAGAATTACATTTTATTCTGCTCAAAAACGACAGGAATCCATGCAAGATTCAGTAAATCCCTTTTGTAGATTAGAATCAGTCTGAACATTGGGGCACAGACAACCTCACACAGGGCACCTCACACCTTCAATGCCAACATAGCACCTATTGTTAAAGTTCACTTGAGAATATAATTTTAAGTTCTGGAATTTACATATGAAAGAACTGAAACCAACATGCCCATTCTAAAAGATGAGAGACTTAACAAACAATCCAGGTCTTTGCCAATCTATAATTTCAGTTACGTCACATTGTAAACTTTAGCTATAAATGCTGTGTCTTAGATCTTATACTCCACAACCACCTGATGAAGGAACAACACTTTGAAAGCTAGTGCCTCCAAATAAACCTATTGGATTATAACCTGGTGTTGTGAATTTTAATTTTGTACACCCAGTCACCTTATCATACACACAATGACCTAGATCATCTCATCAGATTCAATACTGTGATAGTAATGGCAAATTTTTTTTTTATTTCAAAAATATACTTTATTCATATATATTTAATCTATACAATTGGACATGTCATCATTCTGTAAACATTCCATTTCTTTACGTATCAAAAACAGGGTAATCATTCATATTCACAGGTTAGTGCGATTACATTGAGCTCAGACGTCAGCGGAGCCCAAATGACTGCGTGGGCCCCCTGTTCTTCTTTAGGCAGGCAGATGTTAGACGGTGGTCTTTCCCCACCGCGCCTTGGCGGCAGCTGCCCCAAGCTTCAGCGCGTCCCTCAACACGTAGTCCTGGACCCTGGAATGTGCCAGTCTGCAACACTCAGTCGGGGTCAACTCCTTCAGCTGGAAGATCAACCGGTTTCGGACCACCCAGAGAGCATTCTTCACCGAGTTGATGATCCTCCAGGCGCAGTTGATGTTCGTCTCGGTGTGCGTCCCGGGGAACAGGCCGTAGAGCACGGAGTCCCGCGTCACGGCGCTGCTCGGGACGAACCTCGACAGACACCACTGCATTCCTCTCCAGACTTCCTCTGCATAGGCACATTCCAGAAGGAGGTGTGTGACAGTCTCGTCCCCCCCGCAGCCGCTTCGAGGGCAGCGTGCGGTGCGGCAGAGAGTCCGGGCGTGCATAAATGATCTCACAGGCAGAGCCCTTCTCACCACCAGCCAAGCCATGTCTTGGTGCTTGTTGGAAAGTTCTGGCGATGAGGCATTCTGCCAAATGGCTTTGACAGTCTGCTCAGGGAACCGCTCGACAGGATCCGCCCTCTCCTTTTCCCGAAGGGTCTCAAGGACACTACGTGCTGACCACTTCCTGATGGACTTGTGGTCAAAGGTGTTTTTCTTGATAAATTTCTCCACGAAGGACAGGTGATACGGAACGGTCCAACTACTCGGAGCGTTCCGCGGCAGCGAGGCCAGGCCCATCCTTCGCAACACCGGAGACAGGTAGAACCTCAGTACGTAGTGACACTTGGTGTTTGCGTACCGGGGATCCACGCACAGCTTGATGCAGCCACACACAAAGGTGGCCATCAGGGTGAGGGTGGCATTGGGTGTGTTTTTTCCCCCATTGCACCGGTCTTTGTACATTACATCTCTTCGGACCCGGTCCATCTTTGATCTCCACACGAAGTGGAAGATGGCCCGGGTGACTGCGGCGGCACAGGTTCTGGGGATAGGCCAGACCTGTGCCACGTATAACAATACTGAGAGTACCTCACACCTGATGACCAGGTTCTTACCCGCGATGGAGAGCGACCGTTGCTCCCATCTGCCTAGTTTCTGTCTCACCTTCCTGATCCGCTCCTCCCAGGTCTTGGCGCACGCCCCAGCCCCCCCGAACCAAATACCCAGCACCTTCAGGTGGTCAGTCCTGACGGTGAAGGGGATAGAGGATTGGTCGGCCCAGTTCCCGAAGAGCATGGCCTCGCTCTTGCCTCGGTTTACCTTGGCCCCCGAGGCCCGTTCGAACTGGTCACAAATGCACATGAGTCTGTGCACGGACAGCAGATCCGAGCAGAAAACGGCAACGTCATCCATGTACAGGGAGGCCTTAACCTGCAGGCCCCCGCTGCCAGGAATAGTCACCCCTTTCAGGCTCGCATCCTTCCTGATGGACTCGGCAAATGGCTCTATGCAACACACAAACAAGGCAGGAGAGAGAGGGCAGCCCTGCCTGACTCCAGATCTGACTGGGAAGCTATCTGATTCCCACCCATTGATTGAGACTGCACTGACAATGTTGGTGTAGAGCAGTCTGATCCAATTAGCGATTCCCTCCCCGAAGCCCATTTTGGAGAGGACATCCCTCATATATGTATGCGATATCCTGTCAAAGGCTTTCTCCTGGTCCAGGCTGATGAGGCAGGTGTCCACCCCCCTGTCCTGCACGTAGGCGATCGTATCCCTGAGGAGTGCGAGACTCTCAGCGATCTTCCTGCCCGGTACAGCACAGGTTTGGTCAGGGTGAATCACCGATCCCAGAGCAGACCTGACCCGGTTGGCGATGACCTTTGACAAGATTTTGTAGTCTGTGTTTAACAGTGAGATCGGTCTCCAATTTCTAATTTCTTCCCTCTCCCCCTTCTGCTTGTAGATGAGGGTGATGATGCCTTTCCTCATGGATTCACTCATGGTACCTGCCCGAAGCATACTGACATACACCTCCAGCAGGTCCCGGCCAATCAAGTCCCAAAGAGCGGAATAGAGCTCGACCGGTAAGCCGTCGCTTCCGGGAGTTTTATTCTTTTCGAAGGACTCGAGGGCCTTGGTCAGCTCATCCAGAGATAGCGGCTGGTCCAGCCTCTCTCGTGTTCCGTCGTCTAGGACCTCCGTGATAGAGGACAGGAACGACTTGGAGGCCGCGCTGTCGGTTGGCTTCGAGTCATACAGACTGGCATAGAAGGATTTGCTGATCCTCATGATGTCAGCCTGAGATGACGTTACCGAGCCATCTTCTTCCTTCAGGCTGCTGAGCACGGAGCTCTCTTTGTGCACCTTCTGGAAGAAGAAACGTGAGCACGTCTCGTCCTGCTCCACCGAGCGGACCCTGGACCGGAAGATTATCTTGGAGGCCTCCGAGGCAAAGAGCGAGGCTTGCTGGCCCTTCACCTCCTTGAGGTCCTCCGTGACATCGACCCCCAACGTCTGCAGCAGGAGCAGGTTCTGCATACTTTCCTGGAGCTGGGACAGTTTTCCCCGTCTCTCTCTCGCCTCCTGAACACCTTTGAGGATGAAGAACCTCTTGATGTTCCCTTTTACTGTTTCCCACCAGTCTGCTGGAGACTCAAAGAGGGACTTCACGGTTCTCCAACCTGCGTAATCTCTCTTGAGCTCCTCAATGTTTCCCGGGGTCAACAGCTTGGTGTTCAGTTTCCACGTTCCCTTGCCAGCCCGCTGCTCGTCCTGTAGGTGACAGTCGGCCAGCAGGAGGCAGTGGTCAGAGAAGAACACCGGCTTGACGTCGGTGGATCTGACCGAGAACGTTCGGGACACAAACAGGTAATCTATCCTTGAGCGGATAGACCCGTCTGCCCGTGACCATGTATATCTACGCTGCGCTCCGTCTGCAGGGGTGCTGAAGACGTCGTGCAGCTTGGCGTCTTTGACCGTGTCCATCAGGGCTCTGCTCGTGGCGTCCAGTTTACTGTCCCCCCCGCCGGATCGTCCATCTGCATCGATGATACAGTTGAAGTCTCCGGCCAGAATGACCGGCCTGGACGTAGCCAGCAACAGTGGAAGCTGTTGCAGGACGGCCAACCGTTCACTCTTACCCGCTGGGGCGTACACATTAATTAGTCTCACGGGAGCGTTTCTGTATGTAACATCAGCAACGAGGAGGCGCCCGCCCACCACCTCCTTAACCTCGGAGATGGTGAAGTTGCCTCCCCGTAACAGAATACCCAGGCCCGAGGAGCGGTTATCGTTGCCCCCCGACCACACTGACGGCCCATGGGCCCACAAGCTCGACCATCTCCTGTAACTGCTGAGGTGCGGTATCCCACACTCCTGCAGAAACAGGACATCGGCTTTCACGTTGGCCAGGAAGGCCAGAGTTGAAACACATCGCGCAGCAGATTTTATGCTGCGCACATTGATGGTTGCAATTTTAAACCCCATTTTGTTAACAGGTTGTAAGGTTACCCATGTCCGATTGCTGCTGGTCCTGCCCTTCTGGGGTAGCTGTCTGCATCCCCGTGCAGTACGCAAACTGCTGGACCCTCGCAGGGCTGAGGTAGCTGTCCAGTTCCTCACTCGGCCCATTTGCCCGCTCCGGTTTCATCGGGCCGAGACCAGGGTCCACGCTGTCTGTTTCTATATCTGACAGCGGGGCTGTCAGAGGGTCGCTGCTCCCAGTCACCTGGAGCTGTGTGGCGGTGGGGCCCTCCTGGCTTTCACCTGGTGGGGGGTGGTGGTTTCCCATTTCCTCAGGAGGCTCGTCCCTTGGTTGGCAGTTGCTGCTCTCCTTTCTCCTCGCAGCGCTCTGCCTCTTCTTTTGGTGACGGCCCTCCTTTCTTCCGTCCTCACCCTCTGAAGAGCTGTCCGTGTCTTCCACCTGCAGCTGCCTTTTCCCCTTTTTCTGGGAGGTCTTGGTGACCGGGTGGGTTTTCCTCTTCCTGTTTTTCACCACGGTCCATTCCTCTGCCTCCTTCTTTCCCTTCTCCGCCTCCTCCTCCTGTCCTGTCGGAGCTTCGCTCGGCAGCTGTACCTCTCCAGTAGCTGTCATCTGCTCTGCTCCGGCCTGTCCTTCCTGTCGCGTGCCTCCTGCCACCATTTCCTTGCCGGTTTGCGGTGCCTTGCCGTCCTTTTGTGGCCCGCCTCCGGCCATCTGCGCGTAGGTGGCGGCCCCTCGTCTTGGGCAGGCCCTGTACACGTGGCCCGCCTCCCCGCACAGATTGCAGTTCTTTTCCTCCTTGCAGTCTTTGGTCGGGTGGCCCTCCTTCTTGCAATTGCGACAGATCGTGACCTTGCAGTCCGCCGCCATGTGGCCTGACCTCCCACAGGTTCGGCACACTTTCGGCTGCCCTGCATAAGTCAGGTACCCTCTGCTCCCTCCGATAGCAAAGCTGGAGGGTGGGTGGAGGATATTCCCGCTGGCGTCCACCCTCAGGGTTACCTTGACCTGTCGTTTGCTGGTCCAGATCCCGAAAGGGTCAACCACGTCGGTGCTTTGACCCTCGACCTGCACATATCTTCCCAGGAACGTCAGGACATCAGTTGCTGGCACGTAGGGGTTGTACATGTGGATAGTAACAACCCTGCTCCTCTGTGCAGGAAGCACACACAAGGGGACCGCCGACAAGATGGAGAACAGCGGCTCCCCTTCCTTCTCCTTGAAGACCTTCAGGAGCTGCTCACATTGCTTCACGCTCCTGAAGGTGACATCGAAGTAGCCTGCCCCAGGGAAATCCTGCAGGCAGTACACGTCTGCTGCGGCGAATCCACAGCACTCGAACAACACCTTCTTGACGAACACCGTCCGATCGACTGGTGTCCGCTCCTCCACCTTCTTAACAGACACCCGGACGGTGTTTCGAACCCCCTGCCCAGGACTGCGCACAGCTGTTGAGGCCATAGCTCTGAGGTTGGCTGGTCCCTGAATTGGCGTTAGGCCGAAGCCAGCATGAAGATCCACCAATAGCAGGTCAGCACAACCAAACGATCCTCCAACGTCCAATCACGATCCAGCGATGATCTCCACTAGCTCTGATGACTCGCAACTCGACCCCTGTCCTGATAAGAACAGACACTTGATCTTAGCCAAAAGGCCGAGAAGCGATAGTAATGGCAAATTGCACAAAGATTTCTGTGCCTCGACTATATGTACTCTTTCAGCGAGGACCTAAGGCAGCATGGCAGTTCAGTGGTTAGCACTGCTTCATAGTGCAAGTGACTGGGGTTCAATTCCACCCTTAGGCAGCTGTCTCTGTGTCGTTTGCATATTCACACCGTGTCTGTATGACTTTCCTCCAGGAGCTCTGGTTTCCTTCCACAGGCCAAAGATGAGCAGTTTAGGTAGATTGGCCATGCTAAATTGCCCATAGTGTCTAGGGATGTGCATGCTAGCTGGTTAAGCTATGGAAAATGTAGGATTATAGGGTAGGGGAGTGGGTCTGGGTGGGATGCTATTGGAAGGGTCAGTGTGAACTAAGTGGGCCAAATGACCTGCTTCCACAGATTCTACAACTTCCAAGAGAGGATAAGCAATATTCCACAAGGTTATCTACTTTAATTTTATCATAAGTTTTTCTAATTAAAAAGGTTTTGGTTCTTTCAGTGTGTGGGTGGTGTTAGTGTATTGAAATTGCAAAATTGTACATATTGTTTACTTGGTGATGCTATAGAGGTACCAGCAGAGAGTCAGCAAATCAAAGCAAAAAATCTGGAAAAAAAACCTGCTGAATAAAGGAACCGTGTTGCTTGTATAGTTTTAATTATGAGCTGAATTAGGGAAGGTCAATTTCAATATTATTGGACACTTATTATCTGGCAAGCATACTTGCAGGTAAGTCTACATTTGGAATATGGCAACCTTTTGAAAGTAGTATAGTGTGTTCAGGGCCAGCATGTTCCTCCAGGAGTGAAAGGCAAGGGCAGAAATTCCGGGGAATCCTGGATATCAAGGGATATTGAGATTGGTAAAGAAATAGAAGGAAGTATATTTCTAATATAGCGTGCTTAAAAAGGAGGCTACTCAAAAGTATAAAAAAGAAATTAGGAGGGCGCCAAGCGGCCACAAAATATCTTTGGCAAAAATGATCAAGGAAAGTCCCAAGGCTTTTTGTCAGTATATTAAGAGTAGGAGGATTACGAGAAAAGGAGTGACACCTATTGGAGATCAAAGGGGCTACTGCACATAGACCCAGAAGATGTGGATGAGGTCCTTAATGGATATTTCTCATCTGTACTCAGGAGAAAGACATTGTAGCTGGGATTTCATTTGGGATGATGGTGATGTAGATAGTATTAATTTTAAAAAAAAGTCCAAATATATTAATGATGGTAGTACTGTTGATGGCACTGGCTCAGTGGTTAGCACTGCTGGCTCACAAGGCCAGGAATGCAGATTCAATTCCACTCTTGGGTGACTCTGTGTGTGGAGTTTGCAAGTTCTCCCTGTTTCTGCATGGGTTTCCTCTGGGTGCTTGGGTTTCCTCCCACAGTCCAAAGATGTGCAGGCTGGATGGATTAGCCATGAGAAATGTAGGGTTACAGACATAGGGTAGCACTGAATGGCCTGCTTCCACACTGTCGATTTTGATTCTGTGATTTGCATAGACTTCAGTGAGGCTCCTGATAAGGCCCAACATAGAAAGCTGGTCTAAAAGCTAAGATCTTTGGAATTCAAGGCACGTTGGATCTAAAATTGACTTGAAAAAAAGGAGGCAAAGGGTGAATGGAGGGATATTTTTATGATTGAAAACATATGACAAGTGCTGTACCACAGCAATTGGTTTTGAGACCTTGCAGTTTTAAAAATGTATTTTAACAACTTGGATATGAATGTAGAAGGTATAATTAGTAAGTTTGCAGATGACATAAAATTTGGTGATGTTGATAGTGAGGAGGATGGCCTCAGGCTGCAATCTGATTATTCATCAGCTGGTAAATTGGGCAGAGCAATGCAGATGGAAATTAAGTGTGAGGTAATACATTTTGGAAGGTCTAATAAGAAAATGATATACACAATGAATGTCCCTAGGGAGTACTGAGACCTTGGTGTATATGCCCATAGATCCATGAAGCTGTCAGCAGAGGTAGATGGGGTGATGAAGAAGGCACTTGTCTTCATTTAGCTGGGGTGTAGAGTTTAGGAACAAGAATCTAATTGAGGTATACAACATTGAGAGGCATAGATTCTCACAATCTACTGTCTTTCTCCTCATGGCAGATGTGTGTATAAGTTCAGAGGGCATAAGTTTAAAATGAGTAAGTAGTTTAGAGGAGAGCTGGGATTTCTTTTTCACCCAGTGCATGGTTTTCATGTGGAATGTGCTGTCTGAGAGGGTAGTGGAGGCAGGTACTCTTGCAATATCTGGATGAGCACTTAAAATTCCAGGGCATAATAAACTAAGGCCCAAGTGCAGGTAAATAGGAAAAGTGTAGTTTGGTATTTGTTAGTTGCAGACATAGTGGGCCAAAGGGCCTATTTCTATGCTGAATGATTCTGTGACCCTGTTTCAGATCTGACCATGGACACTGTCAGATTCCTATATATATTCCCATAATATATTAGAACAGCCTTCCCATGCAGGAAGTCCACATTGCTACCAGTAAACTGAAAAGTGTTATATTCAAGATGCATGGGGACTCCATGCACCAAAGATAAGAATACCATATTACATCAGAGAATTGGTGCAGAACTCTTTAGTGGAGAAAGTGAGGTCTGCAGATGCTGGAGATCAGAGCTGAAAATGTGTTGCTGGAAAAGCGCAGCAGGTCAGGCAGCATCCAGGGAACAGGAGAATCGACGTTTCGGGCATAAGAAGGGCTTATGCCCGAAACGTCGATTCTCCTGTTCCCTGGATGCTGCCTGACCTGCTGCGCTTTTCCAGCAACACATTTTCAGCAGAACTCTTTAGTACCTACTAAAGTTGGAGATGAGCCTTTCCCTTGTTTCCTATCCACACAAAAAATTCTAAGAGCAAGAAGCAGATTAGAATACTTTAATATGTGCTCACCATACATAGATACACAGCATGAAAGACACTTGACACTGACCATTGATCACATCATAATGCAAAAGCATGGTGCTCAACACTTCGCTTAACTTGATCTCAATGCAGGATGCCATCAAATTGACCTCTTCAGCACAACTGAGGTTTGTTACTATATTTTCACTGGCAGTCAATTTTTTTGATACAAGAACTCTACTTTGGGTTCAGTTCAAAAGCTGAGGTTCTTCGGGCTCAATCAGGAGCTGAAAATCGGTGATGACATTCTTATCTGTGGTTGCATTGACAGTGAACTGGAAATATGCTGCATGTATGCCTATGATTTGTTGGAGTATGTGATCTTATCTTCAGTTGAAATGAATGCCTTGCTTAATGAAAGCAGAATCAAATTCTTTGGTCATGTTTTCAGTTGTGAAGGAATGTCATCTAGTTCATGGAAAGTTGAAACCTTGGCAAATGCTCTAGCTCCTAAGAACAGGCAGGAAGTCTCCAGTCTCCTTGGGACTCATCACTTCACTCTTGGTCTTGCTATACTGTCCGTCCCAATGCTCCTGCAATTCTGACAGTAGATCACCGAGTAGGAACGGATTATATCACATGAGTAGCTGTATACCAGGTCAAATGATAATTGTCAGCAAGTTGTAAATGTTCATTTCAACCTTGAGAAAATTATCTTGCTAGTTATGGATGGGGGAAGCCTGGTTTGCTCCAGTGTCATTCTTGTGTAAAAAGACCAGACCAGTCGCCCATCTTTTTTGCAGTGGCAGGCCGATTTGTGGACATGCGTAGAGCAAGGTTATTTGCAAGCTGAATTGCACTGTATTTCAAAAGGGTATCTTATGAGTTTGTGAAGTAAACCAATTACAGAAAAGTCATAACCTCTTCAACAATCCACACAGCAAGCTACCTACTGATAAAATTTGTACTTTGAGTATCCAATGTGTTGAATGTCATCCAGACGAGCACAACCCAGCAAGCTAACTTCCAACATCATCCATTGCAAACAGTCAATATGCCGAGTCATGACACCAATTCCAGGAGGTACACCTTATTTGGGGCAAGCACTTTGACACAGAACAATCTTGTCTGAAACCTCATGAACAATGATCATGATTGAGAGTGCTGTACTGGAAAAGCACAGGCGGTCAGGCAGCATCTGAGGAGTGGGAGAATTGACGTTTTAGGCATAAGCCCTTCATCAGGAATGAGGCTTGTGGGTCAGGCTGAGAGAAATAGGAGGGGGGTGTGGTGTTGGGGGTGAGGTAGCTGGGAAAGTGATAGGTGGATGAAGGCGAGGGAGAAGGTGATAGGTCAGAGGGGCAATGATGGATGGGTCCAGAGGGCAGTGCTGAGTTGGAGGCTTGGGACTGGGATAATGTAGGGGAGGGGAAATTAGGAAGCTGTTGAAATCCATATTTATCCCATGTGGTTGCAGGGTTCCAAAGTGGAATGTGAGGCATTCCACTTCCAGGCGTTGGGTGGTAACAGTTTGGCAGTGGAGGAGGCCCAGGACCTGCATGTCATTGACTGAGTGGGGTGGAGGGGCAGGTAGTTGAATTGTTCAGCCACTGGGCAGTGGTGTCTCAGAGATGTTCTTGTGGATTGGTTCAGAGGCGCCTAGAGGAGGAACGCCTCATATTCCACCTTGGGACCCTGTAACCACCCAGGATAAATGTGGATTTCAACAGCTTCCTCATTTTTCTCACCCCATTATCCCAGTCCCAAGCCTCCAACTTGACACCGCCCTCTGGACCTGTCCATCACCGTCTCCCTGAACTATCACCTTCCCCTTCACCTTCATCCACCTATAGTTTTCCCAGCTACCTCCCCCCCCCTCCAACACCACCCCCTCCCACTTATTTCTCAGTCCCCACCCACAAGCCTCATTTCTGATAAAGGGCTTATGCCCGAAACATCGATTCCCCTGCTCCTCTGATGTTGCTTGATCGACTGTGCTTTTCCAGTACCACACTCACTATTCATGATGTCAGGCTTTGGTTTTTATGTACTAGAGATCTGTTCATATTTAGTTGAAGTATAGTTATTGCTGTAATGCTCAACCTACACAGACAATACTAAATATGAAAAACTAAAAGGATTCAGTTTTAAAGAGTGCCCCGATTTTCAATAACCTTCATAGCAAAATTGATATTTCCATAAAACTTAGTCAAATCAGCTTGTTGATGCTTAGCTTTGGTTCTACCAGCACCAAAGTCAAAAAGTGTGGTGCTGGAAAGGCCCAGCAGGTGAGGCAGCATCCGAGGAGCAGGAGAATAGATGTTTCAGGCATAAGCACTTCTTCAGGAACGTTTTACTAGTGCCCTACCAGAACCAGTTGACTCCACAATAATTGTGGATTTGGGTATGGGCTGAATGTCATCAGTACTGCATTCAACTAAGCAAGGCATCATGGAAGAAAAATAGAAAATGCTGAGTGAGAAAGAGAATTACTGAGTGGTAACCACAAGGTCCAGCTGGAGCTTTAGAAGGGTAGGGTGGTACAACTTTACTAGGTGGAAGGCAAAAACTGAGTTTCTCTGTAGTTAGGTTTGCTGCTGGGTTCACTTTCGGATGGATCAGCTTGGTCGAGAATCTGTCGTACATGTTCATACACAGCTCAGCCCATTGGAATTATATTCACCAAAAATGGTAAACGCATGTTTATACACCTGGCCATATGAGATGTGTACCTTGCTCAAAGCCATCCTCCTATGAGTGCACATTTTTAAATAACTTGGCTCCTTCATAACTGAAGTGTTTCTTTGGATGCATCTCATATTAGGAGAGAAGCATGTCCAGGTTGATAAGCTTAGAGAAGGTTCAGTCATGCAATCTGGTTTATTGTTGCGAAATGCTAATCGTGTTGGGCATAAAATCTGACTGGACATAAGAGATTGCCCAAATGAGTTAACCATGCTGGTTGATGTCAGCAAATCTGACTGCATACAAGCAGAGGCTGAGCTTAAAGGGGCTCAACTCAAAAGAACGTCCTGTGTTGTGTTCTTGTCCAATGCAAGCCTTTGGTGGAAAGTTATCAGATGTGTACATTGTCCTAGATGTGATGAAAGGTCAGAGATGGAGAAGGTGAATGTACTACTGAGTGTCGAAGGTTCTCCTATGTTTTAATTATAAATCCTGGCAGATATGTGAGCGGCTGTAACATTTTGATGCCAGTCATGTTATGTTGGAAGCTGCAGTGAAGTGACAGATATTGATTGCTTATGAAGTCTCTGATGGAGATGTCTGGTACTCAAATCAGCAAAGGTTCTCTCCAGTCACAATTTTATAATTTTACCTTTCACTCTTGAGGAGCATGAAGCATTGAGTAGACAGTTACACAGAGATCAGCAGCAGATTGAAACCAGATTCTCTTCAACTGCCCCCAGATGCTGACCGGTGGAGCCAACTCTTAGGGCTGTGGTCATCAGTCAGGCTGATCTCGTCTTTCCATGTCAAGGGAAGAGAACATCCTTTTCTGAACAGTCTTCTGGAAAATGTCGAAGGAAACCTTGTAAGTGTAGTGCCACTTTTTGCCTGGTCTCTACATTTCTAAGGTGTGTGGGAGTGCTGATCAGAGGTTGTGATTAAGTTGCAGAATGTGAAGTGCTGTATGGGTGCCTTTTCAATTAAGGTGCCTGGAAATTGGAATCTGGAAGGTAGTGGTAGGAGGCAGAACTTTCATAGAATTTGCATGTTACCTGTGCATAAAAGTGTAATGAGCGAGAAGAACATAATTGTGCAGGTAAACCTGACTTGCTCATGAGCTTAAGTCACCCTTGCTTCTATACCCATCTCTATTCGTTGTCTTAAGAGAAAATTGTCCCCCGTTTCAGGTCAGTGGTTGATCACCTTTAAATGTTTACTGTCTTTCTGTCTGCACAGATTCAGTCTGACAGTTCATGTATTTCCAGCATTTAATGTTTTTAACCTCCATTTTCTAACATTAACTGCATTTGGCTTTTTGACTTAATGGCATCACGGTGCCTGAAAATCAGAGGTTTGTGAGGTTCAAGTGAAATTCTCTAGTGGCTAAAGTCTGAAATAAAGGTGGAATTTCACGGCTGTTGAGAGACAAATCATTGCAGCTCCAGGATGGTTTTACAGATTTTTGACCATCAGAAAGTCAGTACTGAAACTATTTATTGCTGCTTCCACAGTCTTCAGCTCCATTTACAACTCCTTGCAATTGTGAAATAGTGCCTAATGGCCTCTGGGTAACATCCAACCTTGCAGTTAATACATGAGTGGCAATAATCATTTGCAGAAAAGACAAAGTGAATTCCACCTGACCTTCAATGCCACCATTCTTGCTCAAACTGCCACTATCCACATCTTTGAGGTCACCATTGACTAGAAACTTAACTGAACTATTATCAGCAATATGTATACTAGAGTTGAAGAGAAGCTAGGTAGTTTCTAATTTATTATCTTGTCTCCTGACTCCACTGAGTGCCTCCACCATCAACATATCAGAAATACGCTACAATTTTCATCAGTTGAGTGAACAAATGCACTCTTTACAAAAAGATGCTTGTAAATTATGGAAGGAGTTCAAAGATGACAAGTTTGCTTGGATTATGACCTTAGCGTTTAACTTGATACCCAAACCAGCTACCACTGGTGGATTAAGATGTGTTATGTCATACTTAGATGGTATTCCTAGTTTGGCACAAACTTAACCCACCATTAAGGAGAAAACAGCAAGAAGACTGTAGGAAGGCAGTTTTCTCTCGTTAATCACCATCCATTCTGACATGTAAATACAGTCAGCATTTCATTATTGGGCCAAATAAGCTGCATTTTTTGTAAACACCATTGAGACAAGATCAGCAGCAGTTCTCCATTTGTTTCAGTTTGTTTTTGCTTGCTTCAGCTTGCTGTCATTTGTTCTTCTCTCTCTTACACCTACATTGTCACCATTTCAACCTTGAACATTCAAGATCTTTTTTGCAAGGTTTGTGAAGGTTTGTAGCTTAGGTTGAGGTTTAGGGTGTAGGTTTGCTCACTGAGCTGTAGGTTTGATATCCAGACGTTTCATTACCTGGCGAGGTAACATCATCAGTGGTGACCTCCAAGTGAAGCAAAACTGTTGTCTCCTTTCTATTTATGTTTGTCCTGGATGGGGTTCCTGGGGTTTGTGGTGATGTCATTTCCTGTTCGTTTTCTGAGGGGTTGATAGATGGTATCTAGATCTATGTGCTTGATTATGGCATTGTGGTTGGAGTGCCAGGCCTCTAGGAATTCTCTGGCATGTCTTTGCTTAGCCTGTCCCAGAATAGATGTGTTATCCCAGTCGAAATGGTGGTTTTTTTCATCCGTGTATAGGGCTACGAGGGAGAGAGGGTTGTGTCTTTTTGTGGCTGGCTGGTGTTCGTGTATCCTGGTGGCTAACTTTCTTCCTGTTTGTCCTACGTAGTGTTTGTGGCAGTCCTTGCATGGAATTTTGTAGATAACGTTGGTTTTGTCCATGGGTTGTACTGGGTCTTTTAAGTTTGTTAGTTTTTGTTTGAGAGTGTTGGTGGGTTTGTGTGCTACTAGGAATCTGAGGGGTCTTAGTAGTCTGGCTGTCATTTCTGAAACTTCTTTGATGTATGGTGAGGTGGTTAGGGTTTCTGGCTATGTTAGGTCTGCTTGTCGTGGTTTGTTCCTGAGGAATCTGCGGACTGTATTTTTTGAGTATCCGTTCTTCTTGAATACGTTGTATAGGTGGTTCTCCTCTGTTTTCCGAAGTTCGTCTGTGCTGCAGTGTGTGGTGACTTGTTGGAATAGTATTCCAACTGAGCCTAAAGAGGGATGGAAACAAACTGAACACACAAGAAAAGAAAGCCCTAGAAAACCTCCAAAAAAGACAAAAACATCATCCGATTACCTGCAGACAAGGGTCGGCTCACAGTCATCCTGAACAGAAGGGACTACATAGAGAAAGCCATTGCACTGCTCGCAGACACCAACACCTACCAACAGGTGGTGCTAGACCCGGCCCCACAACTAGGAAACAAAATGACATATCTCCTAAGAAAATTACACAGTTCCGGACAATTAAACAGGACGGAATTCCAGGAAATGCAACCAGACGGGACCAACACCTCACGATTCTATGGACTACCAAAAATCCATAAACCAGGAGCCCCCCTCAGACCCATAGTCTCACTACCCGGAACACCAACTTACAGACTGGCCAAAGAATTACACGCAAGACTGAAATTCCTAGTAGAAGTGTCACAGCACTCCATCCACTCCACCCAGGAATTCCTAAAAATCATCAAAAACACCAAAATAGAGGAAGACGAAACAATGATCTCATTCAACGTAACAGCACTGTTCACCTCCATCAACATTGACATGGCAAAGGAAACACTTACCACACTTTTAGAAGAGACCATCACACTCACCCTAACCACCATCAATCACATTACCAACGAAAACATCATGAAACTAGTGGACCTGTGGCTCACCACCCACTTGACCTTCAACAACATTATCTATAAACAAACCAACGGCACCAACCTGGGATCTCCGCTATCAGGATTCATAGCAGAAGCAGTAATGCAAAGACTAGAACAAACAACCCTACCAACCATCAAACCAAAAATCTGGGTCCGCTATGTAGATGACACCTTCGTCATCACAAAACGAAACAAGATAAAAGAGACATTTAACATCAACAACAACACCCTCACAGGCATAAAGTTCACCAAGGCGGAAGGAACCGACAACAAACTCGCATTCCTGGACGTCACAGTCGAAAGAAAGGACAACGGAGAACTACAAACCTGCGTATACAGAAAACCGACAAACACTGACCAAAAACTTAACTACACCAGCAACCATCCCAACACGCAAACTAAGCTGTATCAGAACACTGTTCCAACGAGCCATCACACACTGCAGCACAGATGAACTTCGGAAAACAGAGGAGAATCACCTATACAAGAAGAACGGATACTCAAAAAATACAGTCCGCAGATTCCTCAGGAACAAATCGTGACAAGCAGACCTAACATAGCCAGAAACCCTAACCACCTTACCATATATCAAAGAAGTCTCCGAAATGACAGCTAGAGTACTAAGACCCCCTCGGAATCCTAGTAGCACACAAACCCACCAACACTCTCAAACAAAAACTAACAAACTTAAAAGACCCAGTACAACCCATGGACAAAACCAACGTCATCTACAAAATTCCATGCAAGGACTGCCACAAACACTACGTAGGACAAACAGGAAGAAAATTAGCCACCAGGATACATGAACATCAGCTAGCCACAAAAAGACACGACCCTTTCTCCCTTGTAGTCCTACACACGGATGAAAAAAAAACACAGTTTTGACTGGGACAACACATCTATCCTGGGACAGGCTAAGCAAGACATGCCAGAGAATTCCTAGAGGCCTGGCACTCCAACCACAACGCCATAAGCGCAAACACAGATCTAGATACCATCTATCAACCCCTCAGAAAATGAACAGGAAATGACATCACCACAAACCCCAGGAACCCCATGCAGGACAAGTATATAAATAGAAAGCAACAGACAACAGCTTTGCTTCACTTGGAGGTCACCACTGATGTTACCTAGCCAGGTAATTCAAGATCTTGGAACACTCTCCTTGCCAGCACTATAGGTCAACCTTTACTATGCGGATTGCACCAGTTCAAAGAAGTACCTGAGCAGCACCAAATTTTGACTTTTGTAAGCAACTCCTGTATCCTGGTTCTGAGCAAGGATCACTCAAACTGATACGTTAACTGAGATTTCTCTCTACAGATGCTGCCAGACCTACTGAGCTTTTCCAGCAATTAGCGAGTTTTGAGAAGATTTGTAGCTCAGGTTGAGGTTCAGGATGCAAGGTTCGTTTTCAGACATTTCATCACCATACCAGGTAACATATTCAGTGAGCCTCTGAATGAAGCACTAGTGGTGTAACCCGCTTTCTATTTATATGTTTGAGTTTCCTCAACCTAGTCACCAGGGTATCACCTAGTATGGTGATGAAATGCCTGAAAACAAATTTTCCAGCAATTTCTGTTTTTGTCTCTGATTTACAGTCTCTGCAGCTTTTTCAGTTTTTACCCATATCCCCAAGAATGACTATGAATTGAAAACTTCAAGAATGTCCAACATCACCTTTTTTAGGTTGACTAGGGCTAGGAAACAAGTGCAGCCTTGTTGGGAGTGAAAACTAAGTGTTTTACTTTGTGAATGTGTATATTCACGCAAAGACTACTTGACCTTAGTCTATAGATCTGAGTGTCTCAAAGTATTTGTATGTACATGTACGAAGTATTGAAGTGCAATATCTTTATGAAAAAGGTGCATTTTTAAAAAGCTGGATGATATGTATAATTATAGTTTTTTCCTGATTTCAATCAATACAGGGATATATCTTCATGGATTCACTGAAGTGGTGTTCCACAACGAATAGCACAACGCTAGTTTCAGTTGCGTGACTTTGGTTGGAATACAAGTAAGCAGTCAATCTAATTAGTTTTCCTACTTCCAGGCAATAGGTATAAAGATCTCTGACATTATCTTCACCAGGGAAGCTTGAAGAATGACAGTACCAAGCTTCATGAGCCTGTTTGTAACCAAAGATCTTTTTAATATTAGTCCAGATGTTGATGTTTGTGACGATGATACATGTGTATACCAGGAGCTATAATAAATATCTATTGAATCTTTCAGCACTGTTACCCATGCCTACTTGTGTTATGGGAGCTAATATAAGTTTTGGTACAAATTATAGTTTAAGTTTCAGGTACAAACAGTAGACTGAAGTTAAAAACCCATGCCACTGTGGAAGATTAGGTAACAAATCAAATTTAGAGTACTGGCTCCTGTTTTTTTTTTATTATTGCGTGTTTACAAACTGGTCAAATTTGGCTTCTGCCACACCTGATTGAGTGGCCCGGGCACACAGTGCCCTAGTTTATACAAAATGTTGCTACCCGTGGAAATATTAGTCAGTGCTTTAGATGAGTTGATGGCGAGGGGGACCATGACACCAAATGAAAAGAGAAATAAGTGTCATTGGTATAACTAGTTCACAATGTTTTTTCATTATTAATCCAATGTTACTGCTCTTTTTGTTGTGAATTGCTCAGCACACAAATGTAATTGTTTTGTCAAGGTACTGTGCTTTACTATGGCAACAGTGTCTCTGTAACTCAGAATGCCACTCTGTTAGTGAAGTAAATAGATTTGAAGGAAAAGAGATGCAGGATTTGTAGTTTGAATGTTCTATTTGTAGAATAATTTGATTTATTCATTTTATTTTGTTTAGCAGCTGAGGCTGATCTCGATGTGTTGATGCTACGTTAAGTCTTCATCTTTCACTTCTTCATTGCTGTAATGAAATGAAATTCAACTCCGCTGAACTGTCCTCCTTCGCCCAGAAGCCTTCAGTCTATTTTGAAAAGGAAGGCCTATTGAAAATACATAGGAAATCCAGAACTCGGCAGAGAAAACATCAAGGTTAACTCAGAATTATTTTGTTTGTCTAAGTTTCTAAAAATGGGCCAAACTTAATGGCAGTGGATTACACAGAAAACCTGAAATTATCTCACAGAAGACAAAGTTTGATTTTCCTTTACTTTAATATTTTTTAACAACAACAAAATTGTAAAGGTTTTTTCATTCTATTTTATTCATAATTGTTTCATGTTACAATAATATGCTTTATGTAAAATAAGGATTTGGGTTTATCATTTTGTTAAAGGTTTTAAGAGCTATATATTTTGGTCTGTGGTGTAATATATTATACACTCTGAAATATTTGCTCTTTTAAATATATTTTACATTTAACATATTACACATCTGCTTTCCCTTTTTTAATAGTTGCTGATGTATAGCTTGCTGTGCTGAGTTTGTAGGCATAGTTGTCTTCCACTTTTGATTCATAATACAAAGCAATAGTATTGTTTTGAGCTATTTGATGTGATTTACAATTTTTCACTATTTCGGGATCCTCAAAGTGTGACTGCATCCTGAAGCTTCAGGGAAGCTTTTAATATTGGTAATATATATAATCAGGTGCTAACACAATATTCAGCACTCGTCAGATTGACTTGATCATTTTGATATAATCTGCAGTCCTTCCTATTGAAGGATATTCAAGAGTTGGAGAATGTGTTCATTTGAAAGGCTGTAGATTGAACCTAGAACTTTTAGCTCTGTGTTGAACAGAAATCTCAGAAATGAACTTGTTCTCATTTTGTTTGTGGGAGTACTAAGAAGGATGACAACAGGTTGCCCAAGATGCTATCATAATATCAAGAGTCCAGAAACTGAGATTACAATTTTCATTCGTTCATGAGATCGAGGCATGGCTGGTCAGGTCAAAGATTATCACCCATTCCTAATTGCCCTTGAGAAGATGGTGATGAGCTGCCTTCTTGAACTGCTGCAATAGTTAGCATGTAGGGACATTGTAGTGCTGTGAGAAGGGAGCTTCAGGATTTTGGTGCTGCTACAGAAATAGGATATCTATATACTTTCAGGTTTGGCAGGCAAGTTTCAGATGGTGTGGTTCTCATGTCTCTGCTCCCCTTGTCCACCTAGGTGGCAGAGGCTGTGGGGTTTGAAGGCGCTGTTGAAGGAGTCTTGTTGAGTTACTGCAATGCAACCTTTATAAATGATGTTATTGTAGCATGTGGTGATGGAGAGAATGCTGAAAGTGGTAGATGCTAGTGAAGCAAGCAGCTTTGTCCTGAATGGTGTCGAGCTTGAGTGGAGCTTCTTCCATCCAGGCAAATGGTGAGTAATCAATCACATGGCTGATTCATAGCTTGAAGATGGCAGACAGACACTGGGGAGACCAGATAAATTACTCACTGCAGAATTCCTAGCCTTTGACTTGCTCTTGTAGCCACAGTGTTTATATGGATAGTCTCTGGTTTTGATCAAAAGCAATCCTGAGGAGGATGATGGTGGAGTGGGTGAGGGGAAGGAGTTTCAACTGTGGTAATGCCATTTAATGATGAGGTAACCATTTGTGGGCAGCACGGTGGCACAGTGGTTAGCACTGCTGCCTCACAGCGCCAGAGACCCGGGTTCAATTCCCGCCTCAGGCGACTGATTGTGTGGAGTTTGCACGTTCTCCCCGTGTCTGCGTGGGTTTCCTCCGGGTGCTCCGGTTTCCTCCCACAGTCCAAAAAGATGTGCAGGGTCAGGTGAATTGGCCATACTAAATTGCCCATAGTGTTAGGTAAGGGGTAAATGTAGGGGTATGGGTGGGTTTCGCTTCGGCGGGGCGGTGTGGACTTGTTGGGCCAAAGGGCCTGTTTCCACACTGTAAGTAATCTAATCTAATCTAATTCTTTCATTAGAGATGGTCATTGTCTGACACTGTGGCATGAATTACTTGCCGCTTATCATCCCAAGCTTAGATGTTGTCCAGGTCTTGCTGGGTATAGACACAGATACCTTCGGCCTCTGAGGTCTTATGAATGGCCTTGGTAAACATAGCAAACGTCCCTGCTTTCCTGATGATGGCAGGGAGGTCATTATTGAAAAAGCTGAAGATGGTTTGGCCAAGGATGCTACCCTGTGGAATTCCTGCAGTGATGTCCTAGGGTTGAGATGATGACCTCCAACAATCACGACAATTTTTGTTTGGTGCTGAGTATGACTCCAAGTAATGGAGAGTTTTCCCTGATTATCATCAACTCCAGATTTGCATGTTTCTTTGACATACTCAGTCAAATGCTGAGTTAATGTTAGGGGCAATCACGCTCACCTTATCCCTTAAGTTCAGCTATGTTGTTCCTGTTTGAATCAAGGCTGCAATGAAGTCAGGGGCTGAGTAGTCCTGGCCAAAGCCAAACTGAGTATCAGTGAGAAAGTTATTGTTGAGTAAATGCTGTTTGATAACACTGTCAAAAGCCTTTCTTTGAGACTTTGCTGATGAAGGGAGTAGACTAATAGAATAATAATTGCCGAGATTGTATTTCTCCTGGTTTTGTAGATTGAATAAAACTGGGCAATTTTCCATATGCCCCAAAAGATGCTAGAGTTGTTACTGCATTGGAACAGCTTGGCTAGGGGCCCAGCAAGTTCTGGAGCACCAGTCATTGCCAGAATGTTGTCATTCCCGTACATATCATCTTGCACTCTCTTCTTTGAACTAGGCTTGATTGATAATAGAATGGGAAATATGTCGGGTCATGCATTAATGATTGATTTCAATTATATTATTTCTGATGGTTCACAGTACCTAATGGTTGCCTAATCTTGAATTGTTAGATCTGTTTGAATTTATCCTGTTCAGCAAGGTGGTTGTGTGACACAACACGGCGAGCATCCTCTGTGTGAAGGAGAGCCCTCGTCTCCACAAGACGTGTGGTGGATGCTCCGAACTATATTGTCAGGGACAGATGCATATGTGACAAGTTGATTGTTGAGAGGTGTCCAGTAGCTTGTTCTGTCTTGGTTCCCTCATTTCCTGTCACAGTTCCAGTGTATCTACTATGATGTTTTGAGGGCATGGCTGGTTCAGTCGGTCATGTGATACCAAATTGTGATGAAATACTAGACCCAGAGTACATTACATCCTTGCCACCCTCTGTGCATCCTTCAGGTCATAGTCATAGAGATGTACAGCATGGAAACAACCTGTCCATGCTGACCAGATATCCCAACCCAATCGAGTCCCACCTGCCAGCACCCGGCCCATATCCCTCCTATTCATTTACCCTTCCAAATGCCTCTTAAATGTTGCAATTGTACCAGCCTCCACTTCATCCTTTGGCAGCTCATTCCATACATGTACCACCCTCTGCGTGAAAAAGTTGGCCCTTAGGTCTCTTTTATATCTTTCCCCTTTCACCCTAAACCTATGCCCTCCAGTTCTGACCCCAGGGAAAAGACTTTGTCTATTTATCCTATCCATGCCCCTCATAATTTTGTAAACTTCTAGAAGATCACCCCTCAGCTTTCGGTGCTCCAGGGAAAACAGCCCCAGCCTATTCAACCTCTCCCTGCAGCTCAGATCCTCCAACCCTGGCAACATCCTTGTAAATCTTTTCTGAACCCTTTCAAGTTTCACAACATCTTTCTGATAGGAAGGAGACCAGAATTGCACGCAATATTCCAACAGTGGCCTAGGCAATGTCCTGTACAGCTGCAACATGACCTCCCAACTCCTGTACTCGATACGCTGACCAATAAAGGAAAGCATACCAAATGCCTTCTTCACTATCCTATCTACCTGCGACTCCACTTTCAAGGAGCTATGAACCTGCACTCCAAGGTTTCTTTGTTCAGCAACACTCCCTAGGACCTTACCATTAAGTATATAAGTCCTGCTAAGATTTGCTTTCCCAAAATGCAGCACCTCGCATTTATCTGAATTAAACTCCATCTGCCACATTTCAGCCCATAGGTGGTGGATACATTCATCAGTTCTGGGAGTCATAGTTATGGTATGGGGTAATGATCAGGAGGTTTCCTTGCCCACATCTGACCTGGTGCCATGAGATTTCATGGGGTCTGAAGTCAATATTGAGGACTCGAGGTCAGTTTCCACATGACGGCATACAACTGTGCTGCCACCTCTGTACTTGTCCTGATTCGGACACGATATTTGTAGGTATGATGGTGATGGAGTCTGGAACATTGTAAAGTCTAATTTCCTTGAGTGTGACTATTTCAAGCTGTTAAGTAATCTGTGGTACAGCTCTCTTAATTTTTGCTCAAACCTCAGATATTAGTAAGGAAAATGCTTTTTTTAAAAAAAAAGTCAACAAGGCCCAGTTTCCTGGTGTGGTTTCAAGTGTCTAGGAGTCCCTCTCCCACTGCAATTCTCAGGTCATTTCCTCTGCCCTGAGGCTCTTCAACCATGTCTTGAAACAAACTCGACTCTATGCTACTTTCTCCCCACCCCCACCCTCCTCTAACTTATCTCTCCACCCTTCATCAGGAATACAGGCAGAGAGCCTGAAGGGCTTTTGCCCGAAACGTCGAATTTACTGCTCCTCGGATGCTGCCTGAACTGCTGTGCTCTTCCAGTACCACTAATCCAGAAGGTGGCCTGTTGAAGTTTCAGTCCTTTTATGAGACACTGCAGTGCATGATATGCAAATGAGGCAGGAGTTTCCTGGGCCATTTCTGAGGGCAGTTAAGAGTCAACTACATTGCTGTGAATCAGGAATTGGCAGAACTTCCTTTTCCAAATTCTTCAAGTGAACATTCCAGAGGTTGAGCTTTCCTTTGCAAAAGGTGGTGTAAAGGTTGTCTTCTTCAGATGTTGTATTAATTAAATGAGCTAGATAAATGTTGTTTGAGGAAATGTATTCAGTCTGAGAATAGACCAAGATCTTCAGTCATGAAGAGTAATAGTTTTTGGGCTGTGAGGAAGATATATTTTGTGGTATAACAGAGTTAGAATGGTAAATTATGAAGTGTGAGGATAGGTAGATATTCTTGAAGTTTGCTTGAAGGTCATGGACTTTCCCTTCCGATTAGCTGGTTGATTGAATTCATGATAGGGTGGAATGAGGAGTGAATAAGGGTGATTTATTTAGCCTTTACTCAAAGTTATGCTTTCTTATTATAATTTCTCTGGTTTTGTCAAAAATTTTATTTCTGTAATTAATTCAGTACAGGACATTCTGCTATTACACGCATTTCGTTAATGCAAATTTGCTGTAACATGATTGATGAATTAGGGGCACTGTTTCTAAAGCGCAGACTTTTAAAATGTGTTGGCTGTAATGTGATTACATCGCCAACACTTTTTAAAGTGCTGTTTCTAAAGTGTAATTTTTCTGTAACACAATTGCACAAGAGTATGACATTTCAAGTACTTCATCAGATTGTTTTATGCCTTGATGAACTGGCATTTTTGTTTGACTTTAGCATTCGAAACATGAGGAGTTGTAGTGAGAAAGTAATACAGACAAAATGTTTGAATTGGGGTGACGTAAAATGACCAACAGTGGAATGAACTAGAATTTGCAGTTCTCTTGTGAGGGCAGACTGTCTATCTAAACATTTTATTTGGAGAAATTAGGATATATTATGTGGAGGATTTGGATTTCTATTGAGTTCAAAAGCAGAGGCTGTAGGTAAAAAAAAAAAGTGAACAAACCAGAAGTTGTACTGACTGCAAGCCTGATTTTTCTCTCACTCTGTAGTCTGTTGTTTACAATGAACAGCTGACCCACAATTTATCAAGTAGCATTATTGTTGGACCTGGGACCCAGGTTTGAATCTCACCATGGCAAGTAGTGGAATTTGAATTCACTAGAAATCTGGTATTAAAGGTCTAATGATGACAATGTGTAACTATTGTTAGTCGTCAGGGGGTGGAGTGGGGGGAACCCATCTGGGTCACTAATGTCCTTTTTAGGGAAGGATACTGCCATCTTACCTGGTCTGGCCTACATGTGACTCCAGACCCAGATCAATATGGCTGACTCTTAACTTCCCACTGTGCATTTAGGGATCGCAATAAATGTTGGCTTAGCTAGCAAAGTGCTCATCCCATGAATTAATTTTTAAAAACACTTAAATTTTCAAGTAAATTTCCAGATTTTTGTCATTCCAGAACTTAGTATTTCATATTTGTTAGTGGAAATTTCATCAGACATCTTGTCTATAGTAATTTCAAAACTTTGGCAAGTGAACTGATTGTCATGAGAAATGAAAACCACCAATGCCGAGGCTAAGCAGAGTTAAACTACCTAGTTTAATACTTGAACAAAGCCTGGCAGTTAACTGTGAATCATTAACTGAGACATTCTCCACAGCAGAGATTTGTCCTGACAAGCACAAATTTAAAGAGAAAAATACTTTCCTTCAATTATTAATAAAAATATACAAAATATGTGGATAAACATCAATGATGTAAGTCCCCTACAGTTCAATTTATAATTAGTTTTAATTGTAGTGGGGTTTATTGAACTAATTAAGATCTCTATTCTGTATTCTTTTCCAATTTATAATGAATAAATGTCAGTTTTTGTACAGGAAGATTACACAGGTGATTTTTTTTCTAATGAAAGCATAAATAACTGTAGGAAGTTAGTTATATTTTAGTTAGTGCTCCATCACAACCATTCAGTACCTTGGCTGTGTACTCTTTAGTTAATTATATTTAATGAGCCTGTTTGTTGTTCTGGTGTCAGTTTCATCAATGTAATGGGATCAGTTCCAAGATTCAACTTTCCTTAAACTTTCCAGCATTATGTTATATCATGTTAATTCTTTCCTCATTTTTGTAAATCACCTTTTTAGTTTCGAAGTATTGTGACCATGCTCACCTTGCATTTTAGCATTTTTGTTCGAAACTGATTAGTAAATAGAATTAGGTTATAAAGGACATTGTTGAAGCTTTAAATTTGTGCTTGTCAGGACAATTCTCTACTGTGGAGAATGTCTCAGTTAATGATTCACATTTAACTGTCAGGCTTTGTTCAAATATTAAACCAAGTTTTTTTAATTTCAAAAATATACTTTATTCATAAAATTATTTGGATCTCTATACAATTGGTCATGCCTTTCTTGTGCACACGTTACATTTATTTACATACAAACATTGAAATTTATTTTTCCTATGTGCAAGTCTGTACATTTACTATCCAGCTCTTCTGCTGAGGCGTCAGCGGAGCCCAACTGATTTGGTGGGCCCCCTGTTCTTCTTAGGCAGGCAGATGTTACACGGTGGTCTTTCCCCACCGCGCCTTGGCGGCAGCTGCCCCAAGCTTCAGCGCATCCCTCAACACGTTATCCTGGACCTTGGAATACTCTGCTTAGCCTAGGCAATGAACACCACCAATCAGTTCACTTGCCAGCCAATCTGTTATCTCCTTTCACGTAATGTAAATGTTGGTTTCGCCTTAAATTGACATTATTGCAAATTATCTTGAAGTGTACAAGATGAAAAGCTTCGTAAAAATGTCTTTTTTTCAGTGGTGCTCCAGTTCAATACTTCAAAATGACTAATTCTTCATAATTCTGTTAATTGTGTAGAAACTGTCCATTTTGCCCGACCAGTTCAGGACAGCATTTATACAACACTGAAACTTCTTTCCATCCTTAGTCTTCTAATGCTATTGGTTCAAATGTCCAACCCATTGTTGCCCATATGTTTCCCTTTAAATAGTTCTCATTTTTCCATGTTCCTGCCACTCTGATATAAAAACTGTTTCTTCTAGATTTCTGATGATTTATTTGCAACGATCTTGTATTTGTGGCCTTTCATTCCTCACAATTGGCATGGTTCCTCGAAGCTATAAAACCCTTTCATCATTTTTAGAAGATGGACTTGTACTTGTATACCCCGTTTTCAAAGAAAAGTAATTTTATATGTTTATGCTGATTGTAGTGACCTCCGTTCTGGTAATATCCATGCAGATCTTTTGGCATCCTCTTCAGGATCTCTGTATCCATTTTCATATATAGCCATCGTATCATCTAAGTAGGCCAATTGGTCCATTGAGTCTGTTTCACCATTCAGTAAGATTGTGGCTCATCTTTAAACCTCAACTCCACTTTCCTGCCTTATCCCCATAATATTTGATTTTCTTACTGATTGAAAATATATCCATCTATCTCTGCTTTGCATAACCTTAACAACCTAGCCTTGACAGCTTTCTGCAATAAAGAGTTGCCTACCCTCGGAAAATAACTCTCATTTCACCTTACTCTGAGATTATACCCTGAGGTTCTAGACTCTTCCATGAAGGAAGCAACCTCTCTGTATCTACACTGTCAAGCCCTGTATTTCAGTCGGATCACCTATAATTTTCTAAATGAGTACAGGCACAACTTATTCAACCTCTCCTCTTAACGAAATCCCTTACTCAGAATCAACCTAGTGAATCTTCTCTAGACTGCATCCAATGTTAGTATATCTCCCCTTGTATAAGGGGATGAAAACCGATTGCAACTGGAATACTATAAGTAGGCCAATGTCTTGTTCTTGTATAATTTTAGCAAGACCCTCCCTAATTTTTTTATACTCCATTCCATTTAAAACTAAGGCCAACATTCCATTTGTCTTCCCTGTTACACACTGAAATTCGACGCTAATGTTTTGTGATTCATGCACGAGGACCTGTAAATCCCTCTGTGCTGTAGCCTTCTGACCAGAAGTGTGCACAATACTTCAAGTGTGGTCTAACCAAGGTTTCATGCAAGTTTAGCAGAAAGCCTTTTCAAGTCTCTCTCTCTCTCTCTCTCTCTCTCTCTCTCTCTCTCTCTCTCTCTCTCTCAGCAAATCCAACACTTTGGTTTGTTTTGTAGCTGTTTTATTGTATCATATCACCACATTTAAGCATTTGTGTGTTTTGTACTCCTGGAAGTATTACTTTCTCCTGTTCTCCATTTAGATTCTTATTTTCAAATATTCCTTTACCTCCACTTTCCTTTTGTTTTATAGTGAGTCAGCTATCTGTTGTGGTATTTGTTCGCTGATTCCATATGCTATGACTTCCTTAATTAATCTGTTGATAAAAATCTAGGTCTATTATTTTGGTATGTTGTCTTTTGTCTCTGAGTTCTTTGGCGAGGGAACATTGAGGTGGACCAAGCAAGACTTGGTTGTGAAATTCATGTTGACTCTTCATTGGTATTTTAAATTTTCTACTTTTTTTTTCTCCTTCAGCAGGAATGCTATTACTGCTGTTAGGCTGACTAATCTACAGTTGCTGGACATGTTTTGCTTATCTTGTCAAACACACGTGTAACATTAATTATTTGCTAGTCACCAGGCAGTGTACTCTACTTTGTTTTCAGTGAATTATATGCATAATGTACTGCCTTTTTTTTTACTTCTTCGCTAGAACCTTTTAAAGATGTAGTCTCTCAGGGCTGGGGATTGTATCCTGCGTTTGATTTAGATTTAATCTTTCCATGTTCATAGCATCATTAAGACTGCTTATTTCCACCTCTACAATAATCCAACTTTGCCCTGTCACAGTTCTTCTACTAAAAAACCTTCGCTTGTGTGGTCTCTCACATACTACTCTTTGTAAGCTGGAGGGCATGTAAAATTCTGGCCCGAGTCTTAATTTGCAGCAAGTCCCATTATCCCGATATCCTGTGTGCCTCATTAACCTACTTTTGGCTCCCAGTCAACCAATATGTTGATATTTAAAATTTTCATCCTTGTTTTCAAATCCCTCTGTGGCTTTGACCCTCTTAATCTCTATAAACTCCTCTAGGATATCTGCACTCATCCAATATTGGCTAATTCAGCAATTTTAATTGCTCCATTATTGATGGCTGTATCTTCAGTTGCCCAAGCTCTGGCACACCTTCCCTACTTAGCTTTGCTCCTCTGCTGTGTTTTCCTCCTATAAATTGAGTAAACATAACCTTGTTGAGTCAATCTTTTAGTCTTTAGTTTTCCACACTTTTTATGTGGTTCAGTGTGATATTGTGCTTTATAAAGTGCCTGTAAAGCATCTTGGAATGTTGCATTTCTTTAAAGATGTTGAAAAAACAAGTTGTTACATTATAAATAAGCTGGTTGTTATTTTTAATCTCATCTTATGTCATGTCTACCTAATAATCCTCGCCAGTAACCAGTGAAGCAAAATTATTAATATTTGTCCTACCCTGATCATTCTTTCATGAATTTGCTCCCATACTGACTTAATGTTTTTTATGCCCATGAAATATTTCTTACATTTTTGTTTTACATTCCTTGATTAATTTAATGTCATTATGTATATTTGAGTCTCTAATTATTGTTTTTGGCTTCCAGACTTTATCCTTGTCGTGTCTCTTGTTCTTTCCTCTGTCCTTACTTGCATACCTTATTTCTTGCCCTGATTTTCCCTTGTATTTTTAGTTATGGTGTTTCATTCATGTTTAATTTTGATTGAAATAATTTCATAACTCTTTTATAACATGCAGTTATACTCCACCCAATGGAATATCATGGCAAGCAAGCAGATTCTCTTCTGTGTAAAGAACTGAAGAGTGTAAACATCTTTCAAGTGATACGGTCACTATGTGGTTCAGGAATCCTCACCAATATAAAATTAAAGCTTGTCATATCTGTCTCAAGAAACTCAATTTCTTTATGGGATTTTTCTACTCCCAAAAGGTGGCAGGAGGGCAAACCATTGAGCACTAGCCACCACCTCAAAATCAACTTTTGGGAGTTGGTCTAGTGGTAACATTTCTAATCTGTCTCCAGCTAAGGCTCTTAACTGGGCAATATTTTGATCATTTGAGGACCTCCACTTGCTATTAGTCTAATTACTTGCAACACAGTAGATGAGAAAAGTGGCTGTTATCCTAAGAGGGAGTCTCAGGCATTCTATCTACGGGGTTTGGGATGTGCCTTCGTCTGGGTGAATTGATGACATGGATGGGGGCCAGCAGTTAGCCATTGAAGGCTGTTTGCCGCTGACCTTCTCACTGTAAACCCCCATCCCACAATACATCACCCGCTCAAAAAAAACTCTCATCATTATGTTGTTGGTGCGACTTATCATGGCTACACAACGTGGAACTCTGTTGCTTTCCAGCCATGCTTTCCAGCACTGTGGCTGTTGATCTCTGGCCAGCGGCTTCTTGTGGGCCAGGACTTGTGACAGGGTTCTTAATATGCTGAAAAGCCCGCCAAACAGCAGGAGAGTTTTCTTGTTGCATTAGGGCAAGGGGCCACCTCTGAAGTTGAAAGTGACTTTTATTTTGTTTCTATATGTATATATTATGCAAATATTAGATCATTGTGGTAAAGTCCACCTGCATTTTCATATTTTTGTGAAATACAATGCTGAATTCATTTTTAATTATACTGCTGCAGTGCCATGATTGAGCTTAGTGACTGCTTCAGGAAGACCCAATTAGCTCTGGCTTCAAATGCATGTTGACAGGGCATGTTCAGGCTGAATTCCCAAATTATGCACTTGTATTTGAATACCCTGATTGCTTTTTCTGTGGAGTCTTGCAAGTAAACATTTGTGTTTGGGAGATCCAGAAGATCCCTCCTGTGTGTGGAAATCAAATTTGATGCTTTTGAGAAAGGAAGGGGAAAATGTTGTTTGGGGAAAAAAAAGTGCATACACACCAGGGTGATTAAATTGAATGTGTCAAATCAAATTTTAATAGAAGATCTCTGATATGTTTAAGTCAGATATTCTTTGATTTTAGAAGACAAATTTAATGTTTTGAAGGTGCAGCATTTATATTAAGATATGTATTTTCTTATATACAAATGTTGTCCTCAATGAGATATTTATTTTGATGTCTGTTGCTCAAAATTAATGTTGCCACAGCAAATTATGCTTGGATTGGTTGCCTAGCAATGTACATGCTATGAGCATAACAATCATAGGGAAGAGCAACAAGACATCAAAGTCTTTAGTGTAAGTGGAGAAAGGATATGACAGAGCAAAAAACAGTTTGGGAGGTGATGTACCTTTTTACTTTAGTGTATTTCAGTTGCAGATGAGTTTGAAGTCTCAGCAATATATACAATTGCATTTATATTTATGATACTAAAATGTGAATTTGTGTACATGCAAAATGTCTATCTTTATACTTGAAAGTAGGTATTTACTTTTCACACATTTGCTCAGAAGATAACTAGAGGAAATGCTGTCCTTATTGGACAGTATTCAGAGGATGTTGCCAGATGCAGCTAATCCTTCGTTTATTTCATAGAAGCACTTTTTTACAAAATATCATGTACAGTCATTGCAGAGAACCATTAACTGCAATAACTATGAAAGAAGTGTTGCAGTAAAATTTCTCAACACTTAAGAGGGTATAATGGATTATCTATGTGTAAATGCATGGTGCTAAAATAATTAACTCCTTTTTGGGTTGCTTGTTCTGCTGCTAAAAGGACCACTGGTGAACAACGTAAAGTACTAATGAGTTGTTTTGTAGCAAATAGAGAACTGGGAATTGGTGATACTTGTTTTCTGATTTTTGTTGTATAAAATGTGAATTTGTATAATTCCTGAATGAGCTCCATTTATAATCGATGCTTAGCTTTTATATTGGAGTGATCATTTGACAGTGCTGATTCCTCTGTAATGTTAGTGGCTTTGATACTTAGAAAATTATTAACAAAATTCCTAACCTTGCATATTTGCTTTTCTGTTTATCACACTTTAAACATTTTTGTTCTTGTTTGCTGTATTGAATAAACATTAACAGTACTACTTGGCCAACTATTACAATTATGTATAAGTTTTTCAAAAATACAAATTTGATTTTTTTAATAAAAGTAATACCTGCCACGAGAAAATGTGTTATATTTGGAGGCTCAAGCTAATTTTATCCAACAAAGGGTCACTAACTGAGCTCTGAAGTTATATTCTCTTTTGTCTATCAGTGGCTTGAATTAGTTCATCATTGTAGCTTGCAATCCCAAAACCAGTTTAACTCTTACTTCACAAGTTCTTGTCTTGCAGACTGGGTCAAATATGTTTGCACTTTGGTGGAAACCTTTGCAAATTAAATTCAGAAGATAAAATCAATGGATTGTAATATTTATTAATAGCATCAGGGGGGCGTAGTTGATGGCCTCGTTTCTACACTTAGGATGGAATCATATGGAGTTGACCGGAATCTTGGCTGTCAGCTTTTCATTGGGGTCATTGGTGGGGAAATTAAGAGGGAAAACTCCCATAATCCTTAGCAAATGCAGGTGTTCTAATTAATAGATTTTGAAAGACCAACATGTTCAAAACACAAAGTTACCAAGGCAATATTTGCAGTGATCTCAAGAAAAACCTGCAAGCTAATGCTGTCAAGTCCAAGATTCTGCACCTTCTATCATTAGTGATCGACCTCTGGAATCTAAGTCTGGTTTTCTTGCACCATTCTGTCAAATCAGAGGATGATAGTCATGGTATTGATTGACAGTAATTGGCCACTTCATTCTGATAAACTCCAGCATCCCATCCTTGCTCTGATTATGTTATTTAACAGATACCAACATTTAGTGTCAGTTCCCTATGTTGCTAAGATCCTGATATATGATTTATCTCCCTACGTCTTGTTTTTTTTACATCCTTGGCTATAAAAATGCAAAAACATGAAAAATTCCTGAATGATGCTGAAGAAATATTATAAATTAGAGGCCACTTATATGGGTTCTCACAATAATGGACAGGATGACTGAATTCAATCCTCTGTGGACCAATAGGATTCTGAGCATGCCATGTTATAAAAATGGAATTTAAATTGTTCAGTTGCCAGATGTAAATCCTGAAGTAGCATAAAATGTCATTCCTAGCATGAATCATTCTCAAGTAATATTTTAAAAGCTTCCTCTGCTACACTTTGCTGAAGACAGTTTTAGTCTTACTTTTTAAAATGATATACCTACACAGCAGGAGGTCATTATATGCATTGGAGCTAACAACATGAGAGAAAAGGATGAGATTCTGAGGAGAGAACATAGGATATGAGGTAGGAATTTTAAAAATGTAGGTCCTCTAGGGTAGGCATATCTGGATTATGCCCAGTGCCATGAGTCAGAAGATAGAAATATGAAGACAGAACAAATGAATGCGTGGTTGAGGAAATGATGCTGGGGAGAAGGATTCTCATTTTTGAATGCTTGGAATCTCTTGGGTAGAGGTGACCTGTAGAAGAACAATGGCTCCTGAATTGGAAGATGACTAATATACAGGTGTGGAGATTTGTCAGAGCTGATCAGAAGGATTTTAAACAAGTAAAGGGTCAAGCATGGGGGTGGGGAGCGCAGGATGGGCATGGAGGTGGGGGTAGAGTTGGGATCCTGGGGGACTGTGAGAAAAGATCAATCTACAACTGCTGCAGTTGGGAAATGGAGCAAGTCTAACAGTCAGCAGGCAGGAACAACGAGGCGAACAATGTAGGACTGATAAATGAAACTGCATTTATTTCAATGCAAGAGGCCAAACAGGAAAGGCAGATGAACTCGGCATGGTTTGGAACATGGGTTTGAGGCATCATAGCTATTGCAGAAATGTGGCTCAAGACTGGCCAGCTTAGTGTTCTAGGGTATAAATGTTATACGAAGGATAGGAAGGGCAGAGGTGGGGAAAGAGGAGGGGGCATGGTAATTTTGATTAGGAACAACATTGCAGCTGTACCTAGGGTGGATATTCCTTGGAATACATGAAGGGAAGTTATTTGGTTGGAATTGAGAAATAAGAAAGGGATGATTGTACTATGAACCCCCAATACTCAATGGGAAATTGAGAAACAAATTTGTAAGGAGATCTCAGTTATCTGTAAGAATAATAGGGTGGTTATGATGGGGATTTTAACTTGCCAAACACAGACTGGAACTGCCATAGTGTTTGGGTTTAGATGGAGAGAAATTTAAGTGTGTACAGGAACAAAATTTCTGACTCAATGTATATATACAAAGTGAAGGTACAAAACTTGATCTACTATTGGTTGAACTGAGGTGTCAGTAGGGGAGCCCTTTGGGGACAGTGACCAAAATTCTATTAGTTTCAAAATAGTGATGGAAAAGGATAGACTGGATCTAAAAGTTGAAGTTCTAAATTGGAGGAAGGTTGATTTTGATGGTATTAGGCAAGATCTTTCAAAAGTTGATTTAGGATGGATATTCGCAGATGAAGAGATGGATGAAAAATGGGAAGCCTTCAAAAATGAGTTAAGGAGAGTCTAGAGGCAGTGTGTTCCTGTTTGGGTGAAGGCCAAGGCTGATAGGTGTTGGGAATGCTGGATAACTGGTGTGAAGATGCTGCTACTTTTAGAAAGGTAATTTTGTCTTGGGTTTTGTTTTTGAAGAGAAGTTGTAAAGGCAGAGATGTTAAAGTAGCTATGGAAGATGGCCTAATTCAACAAATAGAGGAGGCCTTTAGTTTGTTTTTGAAACAGTTGTAACAATGGAAGGGGAGAGGCCAGTCCTCACAGGTCAAGCTTTCTAGTTTTTTTTAGCTGTAGCAGTCAGAAGCTGTTTGGGTCCCAGAAGAGTTCAGTAAAATGATTCTTAGCTGCTACATTCTCTGAAATCTCTATTGATGTTATTTCCTCCTGGATTGAAGGACTGCCTATAAGAATCTATGTCTGAATTTACTTTTTTGCCGAGGGGTGCGTTTATAGGTTGTTACTACATACAAACAGTTAATTAGTATTGGGTAGTGTATCTATTATTTGGTTAAGTTCTACAATAGTTGTTCTACATTCCTTTTTTGCTTAATGTTTGACCAGTTGCAGCACATCTGGAGCACATACTTCACATATATCTTTTAAAATAGAAAAGCTATGGTCTAGGCTACCTTAAAATATTTTGAGCTGGTCTGGTCCATAACAGTAGAGAAACTGAGGTTTTTCAAGAATAAGACAGAAGCATATGTAGGTATAGACAGCAGTGACCGTATGAATCCTTAGAAGGGTATAAAGGCAGTAGGAGTATATTTAAGAGGGAAATCAGGAGGGCAAAAAGGGGAGGTGAGATAGCTTTGGCAAATTGGGAGAAGGAGAATCCAAAGGGATACTACAAATACCTTTTAAGGATGAAAGAGTAACAAGGGACAGAATACGGCCCGTTAAAGATCAGCAAGCCTGCCTACATGTGGAACCACAGGATATGGGAGAGATACTAAAAGAGGATTTTTCTTTAGTGTTTACTGTGCAGAAGCATATGGAAGATAATGTGGAAAAATAAGTAGCGACATCTTGAAAAATGTCCATATCAGAGGAAATTGTGCTGAACATCTTAAAACACATAAAGTTGGATAAATCCCCAGGACCTGATCAGATGTACCCTAGAACTCTGTGGAAAGGTAAGGAAGTGATTGCTGGGCCTTTTGTTGAGATATTTGAATTATCGATAGCCACATGTGGGGTGTTGGAAGACTGGAGGTTGGCTAATGTGGTGCCACTATTTAAGAAAGGTGGTAAGGAACTATAGACAGATGAGTCTGACATTGGTGGTGGGCAAGTGCAGGGGAAATCATGTCTCACGAACTTCATTGGGTTTTTTGATGAAGTAATGAAGATAATTGATGAGGGCAGAGTGTTAATGTGATCGGTAAGGTGTTCAACAACATTTCTCATGGTAGATTACTTAGTAAGGTTAGATCACATGGAATACAGGGAGAACTAACCACTTGGATACAGAACTGGAGATAGAGGGTGGTGGTGGAGGGTTGCTTTTCAGACTGTAGGCCTGTGACTAGTGGTGTGCCGCAAGGATCAATGCTAAGTCAACTGCTTTTCTACATTTATATAAATGATTTGGATGTGAATGTAGGAGGAATGGTTAGTGAGTTTACAGATGACACCAAAATTGGAGGTTAGTGGACAGCAAAGAAGGTTACCTCAGATTACAACGGGATCTTTATCAGATGGACCGAGGAGTGGTAGATGGAGTTTGATTTCGATAAATGCGAGGTGCTGCATTTTGGAAAGGCAGATCAGGGCAGGACTTGTACACTTAATGGTAAGGTCCTGGGGAGTAATGCTGAACAAAGAGACCTTGGAGTACAGGTTAATATTTCCTTAAAAGTGAAGTTGCAAATAGACAGGATAGTGATTAATGTGAGAAACAGAACTCACTCATAAATCAGCCTGAGACAAAGTCTTGGAAACAAGAACAATTTATCACAGCCTTGCAAATACTGGACGCTTCTGCAATCGAGCAGAAATGCGCGCGAAAACAGAGCATGTTAGCTTTCTTATTCAGTTTACAAGTTGTGGAATCACGCTTTCCTTTTCCCATCCTATCATAAGCCGATTACCTCACTTGTTTTTTTCTCTCTAGTTATTTTCTTATCTGGTCATCCTGCTGTCCTTGTCTGCATTCTTTGTTCCTTGTTTGTTACAGCTTGTTCTTTTATCCAGTTTCTCTTGTCATACTGTAAGCTTTATTGTGAAATGCCCCTGCTGCTGCTTTTTGTGGTCAACTAGAATACTTTAAAGTTATTTCCTAGCTTAAAACTATTTTCTTTAAAAGCCCCTCTATATTCATTAAAGTATTAGCCTTAAGTATGCTACATGCTACAAGAATTCTGTGACCCTTTGTATAATGTCCCACCCCTGCAACACCCCCCCCACCTGCAGAAACTACATTTCTAACCTCCCACAATTAAGGCGTCTGGTATGCTTGCCTTTTATTGGTCAGTGCATTGAGTATAGGAGTTGGGAGGTCATGTTGTGGCTGTATAGGACATTGCTTAGGCCACTTTTGGAATATTGTGTGAAATTCTGGTCTCCTTCCTATTGGAAGGATGTTGTGAAACTTGAAAGCTTTCAGAAAAGATTTATAAGGATGTTGCTAGGATTGGAGGATTTGAGCTATAGGGAGAGGTTGAATAGGCTGGGGCTGTTTTCCCTGGAGCATCTAAGGCTGAGGGGTGACATTTTTAAGGTTTATAAAACCTTGAAGGGTGTGGATAGGGTGAATAGTGAACATCTTTTTCCCCAGGGTAGGGGAAATACAGGGTTAAGGTGAGAGGGAAAAGATTTTAAAGGGACCTAAGAGACCACTTTTTTATGCAGAGGGTGGTGCAGTTATGGAATGAGCTGCTAGAGGAAGTGGTGAAGGCTAGTATAATTAGAACATTTAAAATCCATTTAGATGGATACATGAATAGGAAAGGTTTAGAGAGATATGGTCCAAATGTTGGCAAATGGGGCTAGATTAATTTAGGATATCTGGTCAACGTGGACAAATTGGACTGAGAAATTTGTTTGCTGTACAGCTCCATGATTCTATGACTCTATATCCTTTGACTTAGTGTAAGTAAAACCACTGGAAATTTACCAGATATTAAAAATAATGAAATCAACCTCCTGTGACACCCAGATATGTGGAAGACATCTTCTGAATCTGGCTCAATGTAATTCAAAATAATAGTTCCTAAATTTGAACAAATTTAGTGGCCTAGGAATATATTTTCATAGGAAAACAACCTTAAATGTTTGAAAAACCTTATTTGCAGCCAGCTTTAATTAACCACATTACAACAGTTCATCTATAGTCACTTCCCATGAAAAACTGGCCCTCCAGATTATGCTTTCAGTATAAATGATAGTTTGGATACCAAGGTTTCTGCAAAGATTCTGGTAAATGACTGAATTGCCACTATTTTGTGGAATCTTTTAAATCACCATGCTGCCTAAGTCTGGAAAGTCATTTTGCTTTCTTTGTCACTGTGTTTGCAGCATTTTGTTTTCCATTTACTTCAAACTTGTATTTTCACATTGGATGTTGTAAGATTAGAAAAGGACTGAACGAGCTCCATTGTTGTTTCTTCAGGTTTGCTGCCAGGCACTACCTATCCAGTGGTTTCCTGTTGAAATTGCAAGTCAATTTACTTTCTATTTGGTTTTGGTTGACCTTGTTGGCCTTTTCTACCTTTTACACTGGTTCTGCTGTTTGTGTAACAATACAAACCCAAAAATATCAGGATTGGTCTGGGGGTAGCCTGACTGTCTCCTGCTTTGCTATGCTGAAGAATTGATACAGCTGGGATGTTGAAGCAGTTTGAAAGGCCACATTGATTTATTCTGTAACCAATAAATTGACTTGAGGCACACTGGTTGTGTCTCTACCTCCAGAGTCAAAAGATTCAAGTCCTGTGCCATGGGGGTGTGTCATGTTATGTCTGGAAGTATAGTTTTATTTATAAAACAAACAGCCTGTTATTTGCAGTCCATTTCTTAGGGTGTATGTGTATTGACATAAAGTTAAATTGATGTATTGCACTCCTGCAACGGTTTACTGAGCATCAATCAACCAATCATAAATTAACTTAAATAAACTGAATTATGAGGCACCAATCAAATGCATAAAATTAGGAGTTGAAATATATACATTAAAACCTTTTAAACAATGTATATCAATATCCATATTTCAAATTTTAAATTACTAACTTCTGTATTGTTAGATCAATGGTCTCATCAACATCTTTTGAGTCTAAGTACCTATGGGGCTGAAATTTAATGTAATGCAAATTATTGTGGTTAATGATAATTTGACTGTGACTTCACCATTCATATTGTAGTTTGCATGTTTGAATGGCACTATGGTGATAGCTCAGCGATGAGGCCTTGTCAACGTGCTACCCAACAGCCTTTCTTCCTCAACAATTACATCTAAGTAAAAAGTCTTGTCATAATTCAGTCAAATGCAGCACTGAGGTGAGCAACCTACCAACTGAATAATTTTAATCAACTTTTAAATTAAACAAAAGCTTCTTCTACATTTTAGTAAACGTACTCATCAATACAGTAAAAAAAGTAATTAACGGTTTTCTGCAAATGCACTTTTCAGACAAATGCCCCAGGAGGTTAGAAAGTATTTGTAGAATTTCAAAGGAGGGATGTTATATGGAGTGTACTGCTTGAAGTGAAAGTTTGAGCAGCTGTCAGGAGCTTCCAAGATGATAGCTCATTAGACGTTAAGTTTGGTGCACTCAGGAGGTGACAGAGGTCCTCACAACATCCTCCACAGCCAACAGAAATGTGATGAACAAGATTACAAATGACCTGACCAAGGCAAAAACACTAAGCATTCAATTCAAAATTCCCTAGCTAAAGTGTTATCTTGGTTGCTTTGGTGAAATAAGGGTATTTTTGTTTATCAATTGTTTGCTCTAAGTAGAACTAAAGGCAAATAAGTTATTCCAAATGTGGTGGGGTCAGCTTTTCCATTAAGATGAATGCCACAGCTTTATCGATGCTGGAGAGAAAAATTGAATGCATGAAAAGAGGTTTCTTACAGTAAGCAATTTAAGTAACTGTCTTATTTTTATTTGACCCAGAGCAAAATGCAGAAAATTTAAGCAAGAGCACATACAGATGCTCTCTTCCTGAAAGAATTTTCTCACCCATGAAGCCAAGGCTCACATGGTTTCCATAGGGTGATTTATTGTGGTCCTGATGGAGGTTTGAACTGTATTGGTGATACACTTTTCAGTGTTAAGTACCCTGATTTATTCAGAGATAAGTAGATACTTAAGGATAACAAAATGGGAAGTGATATTTGAGATATGTGAAGTGCATGTGCTTTGATGGCTGCATGATTAAAATGTTTCTTAGCTGCAAAATGGATGTTCATGCAGAAGGCGGACACCTTTTTTTTTCATTACCTTTTTCTATATACATTGAACATGAAGATCAAAAATATGACAAATTAATATGCTGCACATTTATAACAGTTTGTTGATTCCACTCACTAGTCCAAAACCCCTTGAGAATTGAAGCTGTATTAAACACTGAGTTGGTGACTAACCAGGAGGATGAGGAGGCTATGTTCCTTCTGGAGTAACGGAGATTGGGACAAGCAATGTTGAGTCAGAATTCTGGTCTTTTTTTGGTATCACCATGGAGTTGGAAGGTGCAAGATCAAAGCCAGCATTTTTCCAACTACCTGGGGAGCCCAATTTACTCATGAAACATGGCCACCTTCCATCTTACAGGTAACTGTTGTTTGGGCAGTTGAAAAGTTGTTCGCAATAGTGTTCTTACATGATAGCCAGATTTAGACATTGCAACTTCCTCACCAACCACCCTGGACATACTCATGCAGGATGCGTTGCCACGTTTTGTGCTACATGAAGAGGCCTTGCAGAACCCAGTTGCAGGTGATGATCCTCCAAGGATGCTGTCAGCACCTGATGTTCCACTGGAGGCAGTTGCCAACAATTGCAGCCAAGCTGCTTTCCACATCATCTTGGTGAAAGATCATTAGCCTGTGCCCGTGAACCCAACTGACAGGCCGTGCGTAGAGATTGGACTCTTATCAAATGGATTTGTGCTTTATGTGAGGTGAGGTGCCGATGGGAATAGTGTTGTTCATTGCCGCAGAGTTTGTCCTGCGTGTTATTTAAACTGATGCTCTCCGGCTCATGACGTTAGTTTTGTTTTTCGATTGATTCTACTCATGGCATCCTGTTGTTGCTCTTTTACTCAATGTTACTTGATACTTTTTCTGATGTTAAATAATTCTTTAATTTGTATAATTTTTAGATTATGAAAATGTGTTTTAATGCTATCATAAAGATATGCAGTACTTGGTTAAATTTTCTTGATGAAATAAATACAGATTTTTCTTCCTATTGTTGTGGTAGAACAGGGAATTATTCCACTGATTCATACCAGACTTTCTGGCCTCTTCAGCTTTGCTGGAAGAGAACATTCAACATAAGCAATAGGTATAGAAGTAGGCCATTCAGCCATTTGTGCTGGTTTTGCCGTTCAGAGAGGTCATTCTATTTCAGCAGCATTTTCCTACATTATTCCCCACATCTCTCAATGTTTTTAATATGTTCGAAAAGATTAAGCTTTTATGGCAATTTGGACAGAAATTGATTTGGATGTGAACATAGGAGGTATGATTAGTAAGTTTGTAGATGACACCAAAATAGGTGATGTCATGGACAGTGAAGAAGATTATTTCAGAGTACAACAGAACTGTGATCAGATGGGCCAAAGGATGGCAGATGTAGTTTAATTTATATAAATGTTAAGTGTTGCATTTTAAGTAAGACAAATCAGAGCAGAACTTGTACAGTTAATGGTAGAGAGTGTTGCTGAACAAAGTGATTTAGGGGTGCAGGTGCATAGTTCCTTGAAAGTAGAGTTGTAGGTAGACAGGGTGGTGAACAAGGTGTTTCGAATGCTTATCTTCATGGGTCAGTGCATTGAGTGTAGGAGTTGGGAGGTCATGTTGTGGCTGTACAGGACACCAGTGAGGCCATTTTTGGAATACTCACTCAATTCTGGTTGCCCTCCTAAATTTGAGAAAGTGTAAAAAGGATTTACAAGGGTGTTGCCAGAACTGGAGGGTTTGAGCTATAGGAAGAGGCTGGGACTTTTTTCCCTGGAATGTCAGAGGCTGAGATGTGACCTTTTAGAAGTTTATAAATCATGAGGGCCATGAATAGGGGGAATAGTTGATTTTTTTTTTCCCCTAGGGTGGGCGAGTCCAAAACTAGAGGGCATATGTTTAAGGTGAGAGGAGAAAGATTTTAAAAATGACCTGAGGTGGAACTTTTCATCCAGAAGGTGGTACATGCATAGAATGAGCTGCAAGAGGAAGTGGTGGAGGCTAGTACAATTACCTCCATCAATTCCTCTGTCAACCTCCATTGCTCCAAAGAAAACAACCCAAGCTTATCAAATAATAGCTTCATATCGAAAGTGCTCCATCCCAGACAACCTCTTGATGAACCTCCTCTTCACCTCCTTAAGTGCAAAAGTATCCTTTCTATAGTGCAGTGACCAGAACTGCACACAGTACTTTAGCTGTGGCCGAACCAACATTTTGTACAGCACCACCATGATCTCCCTGATTTTATAATTTATGCCTCGACTGATAAAGTCCTATATGCCTCCTTAACTATCTAGTAATCTGCCCTGCCACCTTCAGGGATTTATGGACAAGCATCCAAAGACCCTTCTGCAACTCTGAGCTACCTAGTGGCCCACCAATTGTAGAGTACTTCCTTGTATTGTTACTACTACCAAAGTGCATCGCCTCATATGCACACTTTTATATTTCACTTGCCATTGACCTGTTACTTACGACATACTTAATCCTCACTGTCAAACACCCAAACAATTATCATTTCATCTGCAAACATATCATCACCCTGCACCCCACCCCACCCCCAAACCCTCCATCCCCCCACCACTACAACCAACAATTTTCTCATTGTTTATGCATAGCATGAACAATAAGGGACCCAGGACGAATCCCCAAGCCTCCAACTCGGCGCCACCCTCCGGACCCATCCATCACTGCCCCCTCTGAGCTATCACCTTCTCCCTCACCTTCTTCCATCTATCGCTTTCCCAACTCCACCCCATCCCATTTATCTCTCAGCCCTGACCCACAAGCCTCATTCTGATGAAGAAACCTGAAACGTTGATTCTCCTGCTCCTCGGATGCTGCCTGACCTGCTGTGCTTTTCCAGCACCACACAATCATACATCACGGGACACAGGCCTCCAGTCACACAATCTTCTACTATCAAATTCTCTTCTCTCCTCTCCTACCAAAATGCCAATTTTGAATTCACTTGCCAAGTTCCCCTAATCTGATGTGCTTTTAACCTTCCGTGTTAGTCTTCCATGTGGGATATTGTCAAATGTTTTGCTGAAATCCTTATATATTAACTGCCCTACCCTCATGTGCAAGGTTGGTCATCTCCTCCCGAGATACAACCAGATTTGTTAAGCATGACCTCTCTCTGATAAAGCCATGCTGACTATCCCTGATTAAACCTTACCTCTCTAGAGATTAATTTGCTCTTGCAGAATTTTCTGTAATAGTTTCTCTACAACTGTTGAGAAACTCATTGGTTTGTAATTCCTTGGCTTTATTTATATCACCATTCTTGAAAAGTGGAACCACTTTAGCTATCGTGTAGTTCTTTGGTAAATCCCCTCTGGCCAGAGAGGAGCTAAAAATTTGGGTAAGGGCACCAGTGATTTCCTCCATCTCCCACCTTAGCCTGGAATTCTATTCAACTGGACCTGGGGATTTGTTCACTTTTTTTTTTAAAGCCTTTGAAAGCCTTCAATACCTCCTCAACTGCTATGTTAAATTGCTCAAGAACCTCCCAGTCCAGCTTCCCGAATTCTGTATTGACATCCTTCTCCAAAGTGAAAACAAATGTGAAGTGCTTGTTTAACATCAGTACTCTTCGATGCATAGTTTTCCCACTTGATTGCTAATGGGCCCTAGTCTTTAGTCTGGTTACTCTCTTTCCCTTGCTATAAATGGTAGAATATTTGGGGATTCTCCCTAATGTTGCCCACCAATGTTTCTCATGCACCCTCTTTTCTTTCCTAATTGCTTTCATAATCCCCCTGCACATTCTATATTCCACTTGGGCCTTTATTTATTTGCTCTTGCTGTACCTGTTATATGCATCTCGTTTTCTTTTTATCCAATTCCACTACATCCAAGGTTCTCTGGGCTTGTTGTTCCTACATTTCACTCTAAAGGAACCATGTTGGGCCTGGACTCTCTCTAATTCCTTTTGAATACCTTCCACTATCCTGCTTTGGATTTACCCAAAAGTAGTTCCGAGTCTACCTTGAACAGATTCTATTTTATTTTTTAAAAATTTGCCTTCATCCAATCCAAAGCCCTTTGTTTGTAGGCCATCTTTTTTTCTTTTTCCATATCAAATTTAAAACTTACAATGCTGTGGTTGCTATCTCTAAAATTCTCCCTCAATGCCACCTCGAACACCTGTCCAGCTTAGTTTTCCAGAATTTGGTTGAGCAGTCTTCTGTGCATTTCAGGACCATCTTCATGTTGATATTAAACACTTCTGAATAGAAATTCCTGCCATTAGTTCCCCTAATTACTGAATTTGATGAGGTATCATATGGTAGGTTGTTGAGCAAGGTTAAATCTCATAGGATCCAGGGAGAGCTGGCCAATTGGATTCAAAATTGGCTTAACTATAGGAAACAGAGGGTGGTGGTAGAGGGTGGTTTTCCAGACTGGAGGTCTGTGATCAGCAGCGTGTCATAGGGTCCACTATTATTCATCATTTATATAAATGATTTGGATGAGAATTTAGAAGGTATGGTTGATATGTTTGAGGATGACGCCAAGATTGGTGTAGTAGACAGTGAATAATGTTATCTGGGAATGCAGATCTTGATAGACTGGGTCAGTGGGCTGAGGAATGGCAGATGGAGTTTGATTTAGATAAATGCAAGGTGTTGCATTTTAGTGGGTCAAACCAGAGCAAGACTTACACAGCCGATGGTAGGGTCCTGGGGAGTGTTATAGAATAAAGAGATCAATGGGTGTAGGTTCATACCTGCTTGAAAATGGAGTCATGAGTAGATAAGGCGATGAAGAAGGCTTTCGGCATACATGCGATCATTGGTCAGAACATTGAGTGTTGGAGTTGGGATGTCTTGTTTGAGCTGTACAGACAATGGTGAGCACTTCATGCATTCAGGTCATTCTACTAAAGGATATTATTAAAATTGAAAGAGTATAGAAAAGATTGACTCGGATGCTAGCTGGACAGAAGGTTTGTGTTATAAGAATAGGTTAGATATGCTGGGAGTTTTTTTCTTTGAGCATAGGAGACTGAGGAGTAACTTTAGAGGCTTATAAAATCATGAGAAGCATAGATAGCCAACAGCTTTTCCCCATGGTAGAGGAGTCTAAAACTAGAGGGTATAGGTTTAAGCTGAGAGGGGAGAGATACAAAAGGTCCAGAGGGGCAATTCTTTCACAGGGTGGCGCATGTCTAGAATGAGCTGCCAGAAGTAGTGGTTGAAATGCGCACAATTTCATTTAGCAAACATTTATGTAGGTCCATGGATGGGATAGGTTTGGAGAGATATGGACTAAATGCAGGTGAATGGGATTAGTTTAATTATGAAAGTTAGGCAGCATGGGCCTGTTTCCATGCTGTAGACCTCTGACTCTAATCACCTATCGCTATCAGACCTCCTGTCTTCTTCCTCTCCTCCTGTACAGTCAGGCTGATTGTGGTGCCAAAAGCTTGCCTCTTTCTGCACTCCGTTGAGGAATCAAAGCCCTCACTTCAAGATACAAACCAATTTGCGAATGGGGCCCTAGGGGAGTCCTGCACTACCTGCCTGCTTCTCTTTGTCTGGTGATCGCATAGTCCACCCCCCTCTTTTATCTGTATTATCTAAATGTGTTATCCACATAACTCTGTCTCGTGGATGTCTGTATCTCTAGCCATTGCTCCAAAGCAAATTTCCCAAGTTGGGAGCGCTTCCTGCACACATCATCTCAGGGACGTGACTTCACAAGGTCCATGACTTCCCACATATGACAGGCCACATGTACCTCTCAGCATGCCTTTTCTTGCCTTGACTTAAACCTGAACTTAGTTACTTGCTAACTTTTCTAGATACTTGAAGATATCTTAAATGGGTGTAAGCTATATATTCTACAGACCATAGTCATCCAATCATCTGCTTCCTCTTGCACCACAACACCTGCTCAGACTGAGTTTGACAGGGGCCTTGCCCATCTTCCTTCTAATAGGATAATCTGATTCTGTTCACCCCCAGGGTTTGATTTGCTGTGTGTTTGAGATCACCTGTCATTTCTCTAAACTCCAGACAATATAGACCAAGTCTATTTATATTTTCTTCCTAGATAGTGCATTCATTCCAGGAATTAATTTCATGAATTATATTGTATTCTGTGTATGACAAGTCTGTTTTTTTCGGTACTGCGGACAAAGCTGTACTCAATACTCCAGATGGAGTCTCACCAAGGATCTCTATAATTGTATTGAGATATCTTTAATACTCAAATCCTTTTGTAACAAATTCCAATGTGCCATTTGTGGCCTTAATTGCCTGCTGTACTTGAATGTTAACTTTTTCAGTGACTAACGAGCAAGGACACACAAAAGTACTTTTTTTGGTTTCAAGTTCTTAAAATTTCATTCTTAAAATCAACCTACTCTGTAATTAGCAGCAACAGAAAAGTACTGTGTGAATAGACCGAGTTTATTTCTTTCTTATGACTTTGACAGGATAAATACACCCTGTTGATGGTGTTGAGCAATTAATTAGGTAACTGGTTGAATCTGATTTACTTCAAGTCTAGATTAGCTGGCTATAAATATAGTTCTTTAGTGCAGCCAAGATCACAAGTGCAGTAAAAGAAACTGAGTGCAACCTGCAAGTTTGAGTGTGGAGTTCAGGAAAGTGGGAAGGAGGGATTTGTTTCCTTATCTTTTAGGGACAGCCCGGGTGCTCATGGTTGGCACTGCTGCCTCACAGTCAGGTTCCTGGGTTCGATTCCATCCTCTGGTGACTGTGTGGAGTTTGCACCTTTTCCCCATGTTTGTGTAGGTTTCTTCTGGGTGCTCCAGTTTCCTCCCACAGTCCAAAGATATGCAGGTTAGGTGGATGGCCGTGCTAAATTGCCCATTGTGTCCAGGGATGTGTATATTGGTGCATTAGTCATGGGAAATGCAGGGTTACAGGAATAAGGTAGGAGGTGGATCTGGTGGTCCCCTAACAGTAGCCACAATGTGGTAAAAGTAATGAGCTCTTCTGATATAGACAACAATATTGTGTGATTTCAATCTACATGTAAACTGGAAAAATCAGTTACAAATGGTCGCCTGGATGAACAGTTTATAGAATATGTTTGAGAGAGTTTAGTAGCACATTCTGAAACCAACTAGAGAGGAGCTACATTAGACTTAGTATTGTGTAATTTGACAAGATGAACTAATAATCTGATTAAAGACATCCACAGGTAACCATGACAGAACATGATTGAATTTTACATTTGAAAACAAGATTGCGTCTAAGACTAGTATTATGAACTAAAGCTAGTATGAGAGCGACTAGTGGGCATGAACGTTGAGCTTGAAGTGAACTGGCATACTAGTCTAGGGAATAATTAGTAGAGGTAGTGCAAAATCAGAAACAAAAACAGAAATTGCTGTAAAAACCCAGCAGGTCCTGTGGCATCTGTGGAGACAAAGTGTAGTTCATGTTGCTGGACCAGTAACCATTCAGACCTTTCTTTCTTTAGTGCAAAATCAATGACTTGCAACTGTTCAGGGAGATACACACCCCCCCCCTCCCCCAAAGTGGGAGGAAAAGCAGGACCTCCCTTTAGTATGTGAAAATAAACCCTGGAAAAGCTTCCGAATGTCTCTCTGCTTTTTATGGGCCGAGGTAATGTTAAGATACCTGATCGGCATGGATGAGTTAGACTGAAGGGTCTGTTTCCGTGCTGTATGATTCTATGACTCCTCTTTGCTAGAGACAAACATAAAATGATATCAAGAGTTGGTAAAGGTATTTAAAAGAAGTGTAAAGTAAGCCTTGGTCCCCTGGGCAGTTAGATAATATGGAAAAGGTAGATTAAACAAAACGCATCTTGCTTCTGTCATTACTGTAAAGGATACAGCAAACATTCTTGTAATAGTTATAAATCAGATGACTGGAAGAAGGGAAATTAGTGAAATTGCATTCACCAACGAAGGTGTACTAAGTAAATGGATGGCTGACAAATGGATTCAATGCAACTTTTTCTTTCAAAGAGAGCAGAATCGAGAGTCATAGAGTCATAGAGATGTACAGCATGGAAACAGATCCTTCGGTCCAAACCGTCCATGTCGATCAGACATTCCAACCCAATCTAGTCCCACCTGCCAGCACCCAGCCCATATCCTGTACAGCCACAACATGATCTCCCAACTCCTGGACTCAATACTCTGACCAATAAAGGAAAGCGTACCAAACGCCTTCACTTTCCTATCTACCTGCGACTCCACTTTCAAGGAGCTATGAACCTGCACTCCAAGGTTTCTTTGTTCAACAACACTCCCTAGGACCTTACCATTAAGTGTATAAGTCCTGCTAAGATTTGCTTTCCCAAAATGCAGCACCTCGCATTTATCTGAATTAAACTCCATCTGCCACTTCTCAGCCCATTGGCCCATCTGGTCAAGATCCTGTTGTAATGAGAGGTAACTCTCTTCACCTGCACTACACCTCCAATTTTGGTGTCATCTGGAAACTTACTAACTGTACCTCTTTTGCTCGCATCCAAATCATTTATATAAATGACAAAAAGTAGAGAACCCAGCACCGATCCTTGTGGCACTCCACTGGTCACAGGCCTCCAGTCTGATAAACAACCCTCCACCACCACCCTCTGTCTTCCACCTTTGAGCCAGTTCTGTATCCAAATGGCTAGAGAGTGTGGCGCTAGAAAAGCGCAGCAGGTCAGGCAACGTCCGAGGAGCAGGGGAAATCGATGTTTTGGGCATAAGCCCTTCATCAGCTCTGATGAAGGGCTTATGCCTGAAATGTAGATTCTCCTGCTCCTCGGACAGTGCCTAATCTGCTGTGCTTTTCCAGCACTGCACTTTCAACTCTGATCTCCAGCATCAGCAGTCCTCACTTTCTCCTCCTTGCAAAAAAGAGCAGTTTGCTACCTTCTGCATGAAGCATCCACAGCTTTACTGTTTCCCTTTCTGGGCCTCCAAGGTTGAGTGTCATGTCAGGACCATAAATTAGATTATTAACAGAGCCTCCAGTGATGTTAGTTATCAGCCCAATGTGCTATGGTTGAAATAATTAGTATTGACTTTGTAAACCCAGCAATTGTCATTATTGTCATTAACGTCAATAGGAAGGTTGATAGGGAGATGGGACTTCCATCAGCTTCAGCGAGGCCAGCAGAGTAGCACAAAATTATCAAGCAATTTGCAGAGAATCAAAATTTGTGGTCTATCTCCTGTACTCTGCAAATTGCTGTTTTTTTTGTGCATTGATAATGAGGCTCTGTTCATGCTTCTTCATAATTCCAGCAACTTTGGGTCCATTCTGATGTTAAATTAACTCAAAATGTTTTGCATTCTTTGTCAACGTGGGCCATTTATACGCATCTTCTAGTGTATTGGTGATCTGTGCTCACACGTCAGGTTTATAAACTGATCCTGCCACTGTTTTGTATGTAGAGGATATAGGTTTGCAACCAGTAATAAATAAAGCATCATTAATCATTCCTGAATAGTCAGATGTTCATTCAGTTCTGCCAAAAATAAATACATAATTCAAGTAAATTTACAATAACTACAAGATGACTGCACTGCTTGTGCCTGAATGTGCACTGACAGGGATTGCGCATTACTTTTCTAGTTATTTAATGGTTATTTTTATTTATAAAAATATTCATTCCAAACCTTTCTCTTGCCTTAAATTAACCTTGCCAGTTTCACAGGCTTTTCAGCTGTAAACCTTAGAGTACACAGTGTATGTTGATCACAATGTACTGTAGCATTTCACCAAGGATCATGTACCTGTTTCAAATTAGCAATAATCTTACTTTGAACGACAAGGGAAGACATGTTTGAACAACATGGGTATCTTCAATTTTTAAAAATAAATCTATATTTGTTTATAGATTTTGCACCTTGCAAAATGATGGGAATTGAATGCACATCCCCATAATATTAGCCTGAGGTTGTAGGATTACTAATTTACTGCTCCACCACTGCCCTGGATAATAAAATAAACACCTCCGTCTCTTTTTAAACCCGTGACACACTAATTCAGAGATCCAAGAGCATGTGTTCCAAAATTTTTTTGCGCTTCTATGCTTCTTAGTATCTTACTATTTATTATGTTTTCCCTTTTCCTTGTGGGGTCAGTTAGCTCAGTTGGTTAGATAATTAGAATGTGGTACAGAACAAAGCCAACAACACTGATTCAATCTCTCAACCAGCTGTGGCAGTTCACGGGGACAAAAGCAAAAAGTACAGGAGAAACTCTGCAGATCTGGCAACCTCTGTGGAGACATAAACAGAATTAATATTTTGAGTCCAGTATGACTCTTCTTTAGAATAATTGATTGAGGTCCATCCATGACCATTTGCTCATCTGACCGTTGATATTATTAATCAATCTACAACTTTTTGCCCTCATGATCAGACACACAGCCAAATGTCTTGTAGTTTATGCAGGTTCATATGCCCCCTATTTAGGCCAAAGTCTTTGATATATACAAATTCTCTAATCCCACAACTTTGAGACCAAGCCTGGTTTCGGGCTAGACTGCTAAATTGTGGGCTGTTTGGGCTAAGCTTGATTGGGTGGAGTCAAGTGTTGCTTGAAGCAGAGGATACAGTAAATTGTGAAGCAAATATTTAGTCAGGCAGCACATTGTTCAGTGCAATTCCCAGCTGACTCATCGTGTAAAATTTTAAAAATGTGACTCAGCTAAAATTGATACAAAAAGGTGTTCAACTTTCAGAGAATTCCAGCTTATGGATAGCTGGATTTGAGACACTACTTGACATTAAATCAAGGGACCTAGTACAAGTCTGTGTAACCCCACTGGTAACAGCGATCAGTCATGAAAAAAATCAGTCGATTGTAGCTTTTTGCTATCTGCTACTAATTTGAATTGAATTTGTCACTTTCCCCTTAATCTTATAGGCTGTTACTTTGCGGTTTAGTCAGCTTTGTGGTTTAGTCAGAGGCCTTGTTTGAAATCAATGTAAACTGCATCAGCTGTGCTGTCCACACAACCCTCCTTGTTATCTCAAAAATTCAATCTTGTCAATGATGGTGTCTCTTATCAAGTCTATGCTGACTATCCTTGATTAATCCATGACTTTCTAAATTGTAGTTCATAGAGTCTCAACAGTTCATTTCAGTTTCCAAAATTTTACTCCTTTTATTGAGATTAGGCTGACTAATATTTAATTACTTAGTTTATCCCTTTTTAAAGAATGGCTGGCTACATGTGTAAATGATTTAGCTTACCCAGATGGCTGGTACACCAAGAGTCTAAAAATAGAAGTTTAATTGCACCAACTTCTGGGTAATTACATAAGCTACAGTTTGCCTAGTGCATGCTAACATGTAAAATTTGCTTTTGGATTGTAGAAAGGGCCTAATGAACCCAATTAAGTTTGAAGGTTTTGGAGCAACCATTAATTCTGTATGTGTCTGCTCTAGTGGTTTTGAAACCTGTCACATAACTATGAACAGTTTACTGACTAGGACTAAAGCTTATCAGAGCTTTGCATTTTTATTTTGACACTTGAGGCATACATTAATTGCATGGCTGTGAAGTTCTCTCTTAATAGTGATTTGTTTTCTCGCAAATATTACCAAAATTGGATTTTTATGCTTAACATGTTGTCATTATTTGAAGTTTGTCCTTTTTAAGAATCGGATTTATTTCCCTTTTTTGCAGCTTTGCAAAATTGACATTCTGAATCAATGATTACCATAAGATGTATGAGCAGAATTAGACTATTCAGCCTATCAAGTTTGCTCTTGATTCAATCATGGCTGATATGTTTCTTAACCCCATTCTCCTGCCTTCTCCTTATAACTTTTGAGCCCCTTACTAATCAAGAAGCTGTCTATCTCTGTCTTAAATATACTCAATGACATGGCCTCCACAGCCCTCGACGTCAGTGTACATTCATGGCAAGTGGTTATTATGAGGGCAGAGAAAACATTTCGAGGATATTGTTAAGACTTCCCCGTCAAAGTATAGCATCTTCACTTCCTCATAGGAATTGAGAGTATAGTGCTGGAAAAGCACAGCAGGTCAGGCAGCATCCGAGGAGCAGGAGAATCTGCGATTCGGGCATAAGCCCTTCATCAGGAATCAGGACTTATGTCTGAAATGTTGATTCTCCTGCTCCTCGGATGCTGCCTGACCTGCTGTGCTTTTCCAGCACTACACTCAATTCTGATCTCTAGCATCCGCAGTCCTCACTTTCACATTATTCATAAGAATCTCTTGCCAGGAATACCCAAATTGGAGTAAAAGCATCTGTGAAGATACCAACCATCTTGAGCAACTTTGACAAACCCAGGAGAATGCCAAGTGCAAACTGTGAAATAAGTGTGAGGAAAACCTGAGAATCCCACTCACCTGCCTCTTCAAATGCCATCTGCCCCACAAGTGGCAAGTGTGTAGATCAGCATTGGACTGTTTAGTCCCCTCTGCAGCTATGTCTCCTGAGCAAAAGAAATAATCTTTTGATCTCATGAGGCTGCCTAAAAGTGAGTCCTCTAGCTTACTATAATCTGTTTTATAAATACCATTAGTGGTTGGTTATATCTCTAACATGTTGTAGAACCACAGCATTCAAACCAACATTTGATACATTAGTGTATATGTTGAAGTGTGGGATATAATTGCAGTGCTAAGAGATATTCAGTGTCTGTTTGCACTTTAAGTGCAATTCAAGTGGTACAAGGCCAGTCAATTAGATTCTCGGGTTGGGCCACCTTAATTCGAAATAAAAAGAGAAAATGATGGAAAACCTCAGTCGGTCTAGCAGCATCTGTGAAGATGGAAACAAAATTATTCCCCTTTTATCACACTCTCACTCTTCCTTTCATTCGTTCTCCAGACTCACCTGGTACTATTTTCTAACACTCATTGTCTCTGAGATATATTAGTGGCTTTGGGGTTTGTAAATGTTGGTATCCGAGATAAAAATGTTGGGAGATTCTAAATTTTTAGTTGCTCTTCTAGACCAACAATGATGGTTCTTGGCTCTTTTCCATTTCGGGTTTACCTTGTGCAAATTCCTGACGTGTTGAAACGGTAAGCAAAGTAAGAGAATTATGTTTGTCCAGTTGGGAGGAGTGTGTAGCAAGTTAGCATTATTATGGAGTGGACCAGGAGAACAGACCTAACGTCAGAGAGCCCCTTCAACCAGGTTCCACCTGTCAGAGTTACAATGTGACATTCCACAGAAAAACAAGTAAAATTTTCACATTTGGGAGAGAGATTTGCAAAATTACCCTTAGACTTATTGGAATTTTGTCACAGCTAATGGCTTATGCTAAAACCATTGCATCTTTTGAAGGAAAATTCTGATCGTTATTTGAAATGAACAAAGAATTAGCTACCCTCTGTCTCCTAGGATTATGCCAGTTCTGTATCAATCTTGCCAGCTCACCGCTGATACCATGTGACTGCCTTTTATAACCATCTGTCATGAACGACCTTGTCAAAGGCTTTACTGAAGTCCATGTAGACAACATCAACCAGTTTTCCCTCATCAGCCATCTTTGTCGCCTCTTCAAAAAACTCAATCATGTTCGTGAGGCATGACCTCCCACGCACAATACCATGCTATCTATCACTAATAAGTCCATTTGCTTCTAAATGCATATATATATCTTGTCCCTGAAAATCTTTTCTAATAAGTATGAGCAATAAACATTATGAGCAATAAAAGCATGATCTTGAGGGGCTGGAACACTACAGCAGGTTCGTGGCCAATGTCTTGTTGCATGCATGCTTGTTCCAGTCGGCTAATAATTAATGTTTTTGGGTAATTTTCCCTTCTGCAGCATTTTTATGGGATGCTATCTACTTGTTTCTGTGATTGTGTGTGCCTGCTCTGTGTTTTACTGTCACATGCTGTGAACAGAGTGGTTGCAGTACTGGAAGGAGGCTAGTCTGCCTATTGCACTGGACCTTTGAAGGGACTACTCATTTAATACCAGTCTCTGCCTTTTCCCTGAAAACCTGAAAAGTTTTATATTCAGATAATGATCCACTTCTCTTTTTTTTAATCTTCAGTTGAACGCTCAAAATCCAGGAATCCCCTTCCTAACAGCTGTGTGGGTATATCAATCCCATGTGGCCTGCAGTGGTTCAAAAACCTTAAGGAAAATTATAATTGAGAAATGGCACCCACATCCAAAGAATGAAAAAAAACTTGTAGCAAAGCTGAAATATTTGTGACATTTGTCTAAGCTTGACTTAATTGCCAGATCTCTGCATTTGGGCATGAAGGATAGACTTCAAGAAAAGATGATCTGGAAATTAATTTCAACTTTGTGGCATTTTCTGTATTGGCAAGATTAGGTTAGGACAATCTAAAGATAAGGGTTAAACCATTCAGGACTGAAAGGAGAAATTCCTTCACCAGAGAGTGATGAGCATGTGGAATTTGCTATTGTGGAAAGCAGTGAAGGCAAACATCTCCAGAAGGAGTTGTATATAAAACTTGGGCTAAAGGAATCAAAGGATATGGAGGAAAGTTGAATCAGCTAATTGAGTTGGATGATAGCCATAATCATAATGAATGGCGAAGCAGTCTCAAAAGACTAAATGGCCTACTCCTGTTCCCATTTTATTGCTTCTTTGAAACACTGAAAGGGTTTGGCTTGAAGAAAGTCGATGTGTACTATCTCTGGTTTAGCAAGAAGTAGTGGCTTGCTTTTATCCAGAAGTTCTAAGTACCTACCCAAACAATTGCTCAAATGAGGTAATGAAGAAGAAAAGTCCTGAGGGTGCTGAGCTAATAACTATTGACTGAATTGTTTTCAATTGTGAAAGAGTCACCAAGGCTGCTTGTGTAAATTCTGATTGGCACTAATAATGATGCAGCTCACCCTTGAACAAATGATGTGGACTAAAACTACAACTTGGAAAAGTGGGGGGATCCTGCTTCTGCTACAAAATAGTTTCTTTCGACTGACAACAGATCTAGAAAAAATGACTACCTATCTGGTATGTGAAATAGACATGTTTAAGTAATAAATTTGCTGAATATGTTCTGACTATTGTACAATGAAAATATATTGATATTGCAGTGTTACCATTAAGTTTAGATCTCAAGGATTGTAAGAAGATTTGTGGCTCGGGTGCTCATTGTTGTGGTTCTGTTCGCCAAGCTGGGAATTTGTGTTGCAGACATTTCGTCCCCTGTCTAGGTGACATCCTCAGTGCTTGGGAGTCTCCTGTGAAGTGCTTCTGTGATGTTTCCTCCGGCATTTATAGTGGTTTGTCTCTACCGCTTCCGGTTGTCAGTTCCAGCTGTCCGTTGCAGTGGTCGTTATATTGGGTCCAGGTCGATGTGCTTATTGATTGAATCTGTGGATGAGTGCTATGCCTCTAGGAATTCCCTGGCTGTTCTCTGTTTGGCTTGTCCTATAATAGTAGTGTTGTCCCAGTCCAACTCATGTTGCTTGTCATCAACGTGTGTGGCTACTAAGGATAGCTGGTTGTGTCGTTTCGTGGCTAATTGGTGTTCACGGTTGCGGATCGTTAGCTGTCTTCCTGTTTGTCCTATGTAGTGATTTGTGCAGTCCTTGCATGGGATTTTGTACACTAGGTTGGTTTTGCTCATGCTGGATATCGGGTCCTTCGTTCTGGTGAGTTGTTGTCTGAGAGTGGCTGTTGTTTTGTGTGCTGTTATGAGTCCTAGTGGTCGCAGTAGTCTGGCTGTCAGTTCGGAAATGCTCTTGATGTATGGTAAAGTGGCTAGTCCTTTGGGTTGCGGCATGTCCTCGTTCCGTTGTCTTTCCCTTAGGCATCTGTTGATGAAATTGCGGGGGTATCCGTTTTGGCGAATACATTGTATAGGTGTTCTTCTTCCTCTTTTTGCAGTTCTGGTGTACTGCAGTGTGTTGTGGCCCTTTTGAACAGTGTCTTGATGCAACTTCTTTTGTGTGTGTTGGGGTGGTTGCTTTCGTAGTTCAGGACTTGGTCTGTGTGTGTGGCTTTCCTGTATACCTTTGTGGTGAATTCTCCGTTAGGTGTTCTCTGTACCATCACGTCTAGGAATGGGAGTTGGTTGTCCTTTTCTTCCTCTCTAGTGAATCGGATTCCTGTGAGTGTGGCCTTGATGATCCGGTGTGTGTTCTCTATTTCTGTGTTTTTAATTATTACAAAGGTGTCATCCACATATCTGACCCAGAGTTTGGGTTGAATTTGCGGTAAGACTGTTTGTTCTAATCTTTGCATTACCTCTTCTGCAATGAGTCCAGAGATGGGTGAGCCCATAGGTGTGCCGTTGATTTGTTCATATATTTGGTTGTTAAATGTGAAATGTGTTGTGAGGCACTGGTCCAGTAGTTTGAGTATGCCGTCTTTGTTGATAGGTTCACCGACCTGTTGTCTGTTCTGTATGTCCAGCAGGTTGGCTATTGTTTCTCTGGCTAGGGTTTTGTTGATAGAGGTGAACAGTGCCGTTACATCGAATGAGACTATAGTTTCTTCCTTGTCTATGTGTATATTTCTGATTATGTCCAAGAATTCCTGTGTTGACTGTATAGAGTGTCTGCATCCGCTAATCAGGTGTTTCAGTTTCTGTTGTAGTTCTTTAGCCAGTTTGTGTGATGATGTCCCTGGTACCATTGGTCTGAGTGGGATATCTGGTTTGTGCACTTTAGGTAGTCCCTAGAAAATGGAGGTGCTGTTGCTTTCAGGTTTCATTTCAAACAGGAAGACAGCTAACGATCCGCATCCGTGAACACTAACGAGCCACGAAACGACACGACCAGCTATCCTTAGTAGCCACACACGTGGATGACAAGCAACATGAGTTCGACTGGGACAACACTACTATTATAGGACAAGCCAAACAGAACAGCCAGGGAATTCCTAGAGGCATGGCACTCATCCACAGATTCAATCAATAAGCACATCGACCTGGACCCAATATAACGACCACTGCAACGGACAGCTGGAACTGACAACCGGAAGCGGTAGAGACAAACCACTATAAACGCCGGTGGAAACATCACAGAAGCACTTCACAGGAGGCTCCCAAGCACTGAGGATGTCACCTAGACAGGGGACGAAACATCTGCAACACAAATTCTCAGCTTGGCGAACAGAACCACAACAGATCTCAAAGAATTAAAAGGCCCTATAAACAAAGAAAAAAAAGAAATGGAAGAAAAGAGGTTGAGTGGAGCTAAATGCATAGACTCATAGTCATACAGCATGGAAACAAACTTGTCCATGCTGACCAGGCATCCCAATCTGACCTAGTTGCATTTCCAGGATTTGGCCCATATCCCTTCCTATTCATATACATATCCAGATGCGTTTTTAAATGTTGTAATTGTGTCAGCCTCCACCACTTCCTCTGGCAGCTCATTCCATACATGCACCATCCTCTGCCTGAAAAACATACCCCTCAAGTTCTTTTTAAATTTTACACCTCCTTACCTTAAACCTATGCCTTTCAGTTTTGAACTCCCCAAAAGACCTTGGCTATTCCCCCGATCCATTTTCCTCAAGGTTTTATAAACCTCTACAAGGTCACCCCTCAGCCTATTTAGCCTCTCTCTGTAACTCAAACCCTCCAATCCCAACAATATCCTTGTAATTCTTTTCTCCACACTCCCAAGTTTAACAATATCCTTCTTACAGCAGGGCAACCAGAATTGTACGTAGTATTACAAACATTGCCTCACCCTAAGGTCCTGCACAACCACAACATGACATCCCAACTCCTATACTCAGTGCACTGACCAATGAAGGCAAGAGTGTCAAATGCCACCTTCACCACTCTGGCTACCTGCCACTCCACTTTCAAGGAACAATGCACCTGCACCCTTGGTCTCTTTGTTTGGCAGCACTCCCCATGGCCCTATCAGTCTTGCTTTGGTTTGTCTTACCAAAATGCAACAGCTCATCTTTATCTAAATTAAAGTCCATCTGCCACTCCTCAGTTCATTGACCCTCCTGATCAAGGTTTCATTGTACTCTGAAGAAATCTTCTAATAGTTTGTCTCATTGTGCTTCTCACATTCTTAGCTGTTCTGTGGTGAGAATCAAAACCTTTCTACATTATTAAGACTCTGCCAAGAAATTTGATAGAGTAGAATACCTACACCTGAATGGTGAGGTTCACAACATTCTAATTTTAGGTTTGGAAACCATTCCAATTGAACTGGAGACTATGGTGTGAGTCATGAAGTGACATTTCAGACTGAAGAAGTTTAAATGTTGCTGATGGGCTCTCCTTACATCTAATGTGCTGGGTGCATTTGAGATCTGTGTTTAACTTTCTCTGATTAAGTTAGAGTTCATGTTTCTACTAAAAATAATTTCTGTATTCACGAACGTGAACTTCTATATGAACCAGCAAAATTCAACAGTGTAATAGAAATGTAATTGGTTTCTTATGATTTTCATTAAAATGTTTTCCTTGTCAGATTTTGAGTGATAACCTCGTGAAGTTTATGAACACAGTTGAAAATGAGTTTATTTCTAATGACTTAGATTCAAGTCTTGATAGAAATGAAAGTATGGACATGGCAATATTAGATTATAAAAAAAGAGTATTTTTAGATAAGTGTTAAATTCTTCACCAGTGAGCAGCTTGATTTTCAAAATTACTGGAACTAATTTGAAACACAATACCACACTGAATCATTTGCCAACATTGGCATAAACTAAATATTTTTGATATGAAAAGAAGAGTGCTTACTAGTGTTTTAGCAGTGAGAAAATGTTTCCATTCTCTCCGTCACTCACCAAGTTTCCTAATGTGGTTGGTAAGCTTAATAGACCAGACCTGTCTCAAATCTGACCCCTTTGAGTTTACTGATTTTGGGCAAGGTGGAAGTGGTGTGGGTGGGGGAATGAGGAATGAATGAAAATCACTTCTCTTGTTTGCTATCCAGTAATAACAATTGGAAAATTCATGTATAGACTCTGGATGTGGACAAACCAGCTATCTTTCTGTCTATCTCTTGTGGTCAAATAACTGGCTGAACTTCCTAAATTCATATGCAGAGTGAAGGATGACCACTTAGGTTGGATACCAAAGGCACTGTGTGAAAGTCACACAGAGAAATATCCAGTAGGGTGGAGGGGGCTGTTTTCCTGACTATTATGGTCAACATATGTACAGAAAGAAAAACATGCATTATATAACACTTTTCATGATCATCAGATGTCTCAAAACACTAATATCCAGAGAAGCACTTTTGAAGTGTAGTTACTGTAGTAGGAAATGTCAGCCATAATTAAATTCAGTAAGCAGCATGAAGTTGGTGTACTTCCAGCATGGAATGAAGGACATGGGATAAACTCACTTTCTGATCAAATTCAATATGGCCTCCTACCCCTTAGACCAAGCTTTTGACCACCTGCTCAGTTGTGTCCTTTGTGGTAGCATCATATTCTGTTTGATACCTTTCTGTGATCTGCTTTGATATTTTCACCATGTTAAGTATGGTATATAGATGCAACTTGTAGTGTCATTATACAGATGACTGGTTTTTCATTTGACTGAGACTTCTGTGATTCATTACAGTGTATAAATATGATGTTATATATGTGAAATGATTAACTTGGCTGGTAGACTAATTGAAAGAAAAATCAGACATGAATGTATGCAGTGCTTTCCATGATCACCAGAGAAGTTTGTAGCCAATGAATAACCTGTGAAGTGTAGGCAATGTTGTAATGTAGGAAATGCTGCGTACATTTTGCACACATCAAGCTCCAAACAGCAATGCGATAATGAGCAGGTCATTTGTTTCCTTTGGTGATTTTGATTAAGAGATAAATATTAGCCAGGAGTCTGACATATATTTCCCATTCTTTAAATTAGTAAACTTGCTCAGATTTTTTGAATACTGGCCAAATAAAATTTCTGTACAGCTTTCATGTTCTGTTGGGCCAACACATCTTGAGCCTCAAACGCAGCTGAAGGATTGCTGTCTTCAATCGGCTGCTGCAGTAAGATGCAATCTCCAGTGGCCTGTGTTTTCCAGTAGTAATGATTGTGAAGCTGTCAGCATTTGTCTTCATTACTCCTCTGAAGTCTACACTAACTTCCAGACTCTGTACATATCTAATCAAATGCTGAAATTCAGAAGTAACTGCCAGTGATGATTTGCTTGTCCAGAGGATGCACTGTTGATGTCCGCCCAGATTATAATAAATTTAAAGTCAGTGAATTGATGAGAACTTCCACTCTTCCATTCTTAATCTCATGGTGTAAACCTTTTTAAAATGTTATGGCATACTGACTGAGGTGTAGCTTAATTTATGTACTAAGTTCATAATTATGATGGAGAAAGTGAGGACTGCAGATGCTGGAGATCAGAGCTGAAAATGTGTTGCTGGAAAAGCGCAGCAGGTCAGGCAGCATCCAGGGAACAGGAGAATCGACGTTTCGGGCATAAGCCTTCCTGTTCTGTTGGGCCAACACATCTTGAGCTTATGCCCGAAACTTTTCCAGCAACACATTTTCAGCTCATAATTATGATGAAATTGCTTCATTGGCTGTGAAAGTTTATTTGTTGAATGTCAAATGGCTATGTAATAGATCTCACATTTAAAATGTTTGTTGTATTTTATCTTCTGTTCATTTGTATGGATAGTAGTGACCTGCCTAAGAGCATGTTCTCTGCTCATTTCTCCATTCTCTGTGACCTTGTCCTTTCCATTTCTGTTGCTCAGGAGCCTGCTACTTCACACACAATCATATGAACTCCAAACAGAAAGCCATTTAGTCCTTCAAGAACTCCACTGTTCAATAACATCATGACTGATCTGTTTGTCTTTCAAATGTTATATTTCCATCTATTGCTGATTCCCTTGCAAGATGAGAATCTATTTACCTTTCTGTTTAAAAATGTTCAATGACCCCACTTCCACTGCCTTCTGAGGCAGTGTTCCAAAGTGTCTGAACAATGAGTTAAAAAAAATTCCACTCATCTGTGTCTTAAAAAGGTGACCCTGAATTTTGAAACAATGTCTCCCATCTCATCCAAAATAGAAAAGATCCTTTCCACATTCACCTTGTCAAAACGTCTCAATCTTGGAAAAATCAAATCGCCCATAACTCTTTTACATTATAATAAAAGCAAGCCTGACTTGTCCAATTTTTTCCTTGGTGAAACCATTACACCCCTTCTAAGTATCAATTTAGCACATTTCCCCTGAACTGTCTCCAAAGCATTTATACCCTTTAAAGAGGAGACCATATCTGCAAGCAGTATTTGAGATGTGGTCTCGCTAATGTCCCATATTTATTTTATTCACTCATGGAATACTAGCATCACTGGCTGGCTTCCATTTATTGTCTGTCCCTATTGCCCTTGAGATGGTTGTGGTGAGCTACTTTCTTGATATGCTGCAGTCCACATGCTGTAGGTAGAGCCACAACACCCTTGGGTAGGGAATTCCAGGATTTTGACCCAGCAACAGTGAAGGAATGGTGATACATTTCCAAGTCAGTATGGTAAGTGGTTGAAAGAATTTACGGGTGGTGGTGTCTCCATGTATCTGCTGCCCTTGTCCTTCCAGATGGAAGTGGTCGTAGGTTTGGAAAGTACAGTCTAAGGATCTTTGGTGAATTTCTGCAGTGTATCTTGTAAATAGCATACACTGTTGCTACTGAGCATTGGTAGTGGAGAGAGTGGATGCTTGTGGATGTAGTGTCAGTCAAGTAGTTGCTTTGTCCTGGATGGTATTAAGCTTCTTGTGTTGTTGGAGTTCACCCATCCAGGCAAGTGGAGTGCATTCCATCACACTTTGGGCTTGTAGATGGTAGATAGGCTTTGGCGAGTCAGGAGTGGGGCACTCAATTATGAGGGGTCACGAGTTCAAGGTGAGAGGGGAAGGTTTAAGAGAAATATGCATGGAAAGTTCTTTACCATCTCCACTGACATGTTCCAGGCACCAACCACCCTCTGCGTGGAGGTGGGCATGATAGCATCATTTAAGATGTATCTAGACAAATGCATGAATGGACAAGGAATGGACAAGCAGAGGAATACAGATCCTTAGGGAACTGGTTTAGACAGAGGATCTGAATCCGTGCAGGCTTGGAGGGTCCAAGAGCCTGTTCCTGTGCTGTAAAGTTCTTTGTTCTAACATTCCTAGCCTCAGGCCTGCTTTTGTAGCCACTGTTTTATGGTGAGTCCAGTTGAGTTTCTGGTCAATGATTAACCCTCCCAGAACAGGATAGCGGATGATTCCGTGGTGGTAAAATGTATATCAAAGGGTGGTGGTTAGATTGTTTCTTCTTGGAGGTGGTCATTGCCTGGTATTTATATGGTATGAAAGTTACTTGCCACTTGTCAGCCCAAGCTTTGTTATTGTACTGATCTTGTTGCATTTGACTATGGACTGCTTCACCTCCTGCTTGATAGCACTGTTGATAACACTTTCCATCACTTTATTTCTGATCAAAGTAAACTGTTGGCTGGTAATTGGTCAGATTAGATTTGTCCTGCTTTTGTGCATAGCACAATTTTCCACATTGTTGGTTAGATGCCTGTGTTGTAATTGTACTGGAAGATCATGACTAGGGGAGCACAAGTCTTCAGTATTATTGCTGGTATGTTGTCAGAGCCCATAGCCTGTTAAGTATGTACTGCATCCAACTGTCTCTTGCTATCATGTGGAGTAAATTGAATTAGCTGGAATATTATGTTGGGGACCATGAGAGGAGGCAGAGATGGATTATCCACTCTGCACTTCTGGCTGAAGATTACTGTGAATGCTTCAGCCTTATCTTTTGCACTATTGTGTTGGGCTCTTCCATTATTGAGGATGGGGATATTTGTGAAGCCACTGCTTCCAGTGAGCTATATAATTGTCCACCATCATTCATGACTGCAGAGTTGCAGAACTTAGATCTGATCTGTTGGTTTTGGAATTTCTTAGCTCTGTCCATCACATGCTGCTTATGCTACTTTGCATGCAACCTGTCCTGTATGGTAGTTTTGCCAGGTTTTATATTGTTAGGTATGCCTGGCAGTGCTCCTTGCATGACCTCCTGCACTCTCCACTGAACCCTTGACTTGATGGTAATGGTTGAACAGGGGATTTGCTGGGTTATGAGGTTGCAGATTGTGCTGGAGTACAGTTCTGCTGTTGATGGCCTACTGTGTGTCATGGATGCCCAGTCTTGAGCTGCTAGATCTGTTCAAGGTCTGTTTCTATTTAGCATAGTAAAAGTGCCAACAACACAATGGAGAGTATTCTCAATGTGAAAGTGAGACTTTGTCTCCACAAAAATTGTGCAATAGTCTTTCCAATACTGAAACAGATATATTTGTAGCTGGCAGATTAATAGGGATGAGGGCAAGTATGTAATTTTGAAACTTTATTGCTGGAACAGCACAGCAGGTCAGGCAGCATCCAGGGAACAGGAGATTCGACGTTTCGGGCACAGGCCCTTCTTCAGGAATGAGCAGAGAGTGTTCAGCAGGAGAAGATAAAAGGTAGGGAGGAGGGACTTGGAGGAGGGGAGTTGGAAATGTGATAGGTTACATACTCTTCAAGTATGTAATTTCTCTTTTTGGATCCTTCACCACCAGCTGGTGACCAAGTCTAACAGCTACGTTCTTTAGGAGCTGACTATCTGTATCAGTAATGTTGCTGCCAAGCCACTCGGCTTGAAATCCCCCATCCTCAGTACATCCTCCCTCCAAGTATTGATCAACATGGAGTACTGATTGATCAGCTGAAGGAGTATGGTACATGGTCATCAGCAGGATGTTTCCTTACCCGTGTTTAACCTGAAGCCAAGAGGCATCCTGAGGTCTGCAGTCAATGTTGAGGACTTCCAGGGCAATTCCTTCCCTACTTTTTACACCAGAATTATGATATTCTTTCTTCAATGTTTAATTCCTCTCATAAAAAAAAGTTAGCATTTCATTTATCTCCTTAATCACTTGCTATACTTACATCCAAACTTTTTGTGACTCATGAATGAGAGAACCTAAAGTCCTCTGCACATCAGAATTCTGCAGCCATTTACCTTTTAACTGATGTTCTGCTTTGTTATTCTTTCTACCTGAGTGAATAAATTCATATTGTATTCCAGCTGCTAAAATTTGCCTCCTCAGTTAACAAGAATATAGTCCAGAAGACAAAGTCTTTTTATTTTTATGCTTTCTAAAACTCTTGCTACACATGAGTTAGTGTCTGAGGCAAATAAGTGAAGGTTCCAGGATTTAAGTAATCAGCTTGTGTAAAACTATATTGAATTCAAAATGGTTAAACAGATAATTAAGAGCATTAAAAAATAATCAATGAAGTTCTTAGATTATTTTCTTAATTTAAAAACTCACGACTTTCTTTAATAAGAACTCATACTGAGTACCAAAAGATAGCAATTGCTAAATAGGCAGCAATAATGGCTGATGTTTGAATTAAATTAATAAAACTAAACCTTTATTCTATTGCACTCAAATTCAAAAGGGATGTAAAATGAGAGTGAAATGAAGGCAAGTAACCAAGCTAAAGAATTGATCCCTGGAACACCACCTCCCATCTCCTGGTGGGCCATGACTCCATCATCGGACAATCAGCTTTTGTTTTGACTATTGTTTTGACTAATCCTTATCTCATTAGGGGAGCTGTCTTCACTGTGACCCCAACCTCCAACTTCACAGCATATATCTCATAATCCCCAAACCCTGCACAGCCAGCTTTTGCCCTTCTCAAAATTCACAAATAGGACCGCCTGGGCAGACCCATTGTTTCAACCTGTTCTTGCCCCATGAACATATTTCTTCATACTTTGATTTTATTTTTCTCCCCTTCTCCAGTCTGTTGTCACTTGCAGCTGATTCTTCTGATGCTTTACATCAGTTTCAAAATTTCCAGTTTCCTAGCATCAACTATCTCCTCTTCACAATGGACTTGCAATCCCTTTACATGTCATTTCCCATTAGGATGGTCTTGGGACTCTTTGCTTCATCTTTGAAGGAAAGCCTGAACTCTTCCTGTCCACTATCACCCTTCTCCACCTGGCTGATGTCATCCTCACTTTGAACAATTTCTCTTTTAACTCCTCTCACTTTCTTCAAATCAAAGATGTGGCCATCGATATCCACATGGGCCACATTTAATCTGTCACTCTGTGGGATATTGGAACATTCTTTGCCCCACCCCATTTCTCTCTCTCTCTCTCTCTCTCTCTCTCTCTCTCTCTGCCTCTCTGCCTCTAAGCACACTTCACAATGTACCAAGGTACAGTGAACAATAATAAATCAATCAAAATTTCTATCCTTCTTTCACCTACTCCACCTCTGGCACCTCCCTTCTGTTCCTTGACATGTCTGTTTCCATTTCTGGGGATAAGCTAGCCACCAATATCCACTAAAAGTCCTTCAACTCCATGCTTTTTTTTAAACTATATATCCTCACACCCAACTTTCTGTAAGGACTCCGTTCATTCTGCCAGTTTCTCTGTCTCTGCATCTATTTTGATGATGCAATCTTCCACAGGGACCTTTATAAATGGCCACCTTTTTCCTTAACAGAGGATTTCCAACCATCACAGAGACATGACTGTCAGCAGTGTCTGACCCATTTCCCACTCTTTGGCCCTTTATCCTTTCTCTTCTCTCCCACAAAAATATCAGAAGTGACAGGACACTAGATTATAGTCCAACACAAGCTTTCGGAGCAAAGCTCCTTCATTAGATCAATCAAGAGAAGAGAGCATAGACACAATATATAGGCAGAGAGCTCAAAAGATCATACAACCTGGGATGAGTGGAGTGTCCAATAAGAAGTCTCTAAGTGACCAAGAGTATTAGACAGTGAATGAAGTGTCAGATTATGAGATATATGCTGTGAAGTTGGAGGTTGGGGTCACAGTGAAGACAGCTCCCCTAATGAGATAAGGATAGTGACAATAGCCAAAACAAAAGCTGATTGTCCAATGATGGAGTCATGGCCCACCAGGAGATGGGAGGTGGTGTTCCAGGGATCAATTCCTTAGCTTAGGGATGACCTATAATCTGATTGAATGAGGCAGAGAGATAATTAACAATCAGGTGGTACTGGAGGCCCCAATTTCCCTTCCACGTGGTTAAAGATGCCCTTCAACGCATCTCGTCCACATCCCGCACCTCTGCCCTCAGACCCTACACCTCCAACCGTAACAAGGACAGAACGCCCCTGGTGCTCACCTTCCACCCTACCAACCTTCGCATAAACCAAATCATCCGCCGACATTTCCGCCACCTCCAAACAGACACCACCACCAGGGATACATTTCCCTCCCCACCCCTTTCCGCCTTCCGCAAAGACCGTTCCCTCCTTGACTACCCGGTCAGGTCCACGCCCCATACAACCTACCATCCCATCCTGGCACCTTCCCCTGCCACCGCAGGAATTGCAAAGCCTGCACCCACACCACCTCCCTCACCTCCATCCAAGGCCCTAAGGGAGCCTTCCACATCCATCAAAGTTTTACCTGCACATCCACCAATATCATTTATTATATCTGTTGCTCCTGATGCGGTCTCCTCTACATTGGGGAGACTGGATGCCTCCTAGCAGAGCGCTTTAGGGAACATCTCCGGGACACCCACACCAATCAACCACACCGCCCTGTGGCCCAACATTTCAATTCCCCCTCCCACTCTGCCGAGGACATGTATGTCCTGGACCTCCTGCACCGCCGCTCCCTCACCACCAGACGCCTGGAGGAAGAACGCCTCATCTTCCGCCTCGGAACACTTCAACCCAGTACTTCAACAGTTTCCTCATTTCCCCTTCCCCCACCTCACCCCAGTTCCGAACTTCCAGCTCAGCACTGTCCCCATGACTTGACCTACCTGCCTACCTTCTTTTCCATCTATTCACTCCACCCTCCCCCCCCCCGACCTATCACCTTCATCCCCTCCCCCACTCACCTATTGTACTCTATGCTACATTCTCCCCACCCCCACCCTCCTCTCACTTACCTCTCCACCCTTCAGGCTCTCTGCCTTTATTCCTGATGAAGGGCTTTTGCCTGAAACGGCGATTTTACTGCTCCTCGGATGATGCCTGACCTGCTGTGCTCTTCCACCACCACTAATCCAGAATCTGGTTTCCAGCATCTGCAGTCATTGTTTTTACCTAAAGAGACCTTGGAGTGCAGGTTCATAGCTCCTTGAATATAGAGTTGCAGGTAAATAGGATAGTGAAGAAGTCATTTGGTATGCCTTTCTTTATTGGTCAGAGTATTAAGTACAGGAGTTGGGAGGTCATGTTGTGGCTGTACAGGATATTGGTGCAGCCAATGTTGGAATATTGCATGCAATTCTGGTCTCTTTCCTATCAGAAAGATGTTGTGAAACTTGAAAGGGTTCAGAAAAGATTTACAAGGATGTTGCCAGGATTGGAAGATTTGACCTACAGGGAGAAGCAAAATAGGCTGGGCCTGTTTTCCTGGAGTGTCAGAGGCTGAGGGGTGACCCTATAGAGGTTTATAAAACCATAAGGGGCATGGATAGGATAAATAGGCAAAGTCTTTTCCCTGGGGTGGGGGAATCTGGAACTAGAAGGCATAGGTTTTGGGTGAGAGGGGAAAGATATAAAAGAGACCTTAGGGGCAATATTTTCACAGAGTGTTTTGCGTGTTTGGAATGAGCTGCCAGAAGAAGTGGTGGAGGCTGATACAATTACAGCATTTAAAAGGTGTTTGGATAGGTAAATTAATAGGAAAGGTTTAGAGTGATATGGCCCAAGTGGTGGCAAATGGGACGAGATTAGTTTGGGACATCTGGTTGGCATGGATAAGTTGGGCCAAAGGGTCTGTTTCCGTGCTGTACATGTCTGATTGTAAATGACTGGATTAACATGATCGGTATAAGAGTTGCATGCTGAGGGTCGAACCAAAGTAATAAGTAATCCAAAATTGTACAAACTAATTAAGATAGAGAAATGATAACAATTTATCAAGGTGATGGTGTCAAAACAATAGTAGGCAAGATTTTACAGATGCAGAACAGCGTGTTGGGATTACATGTAGCGTGACATAATCTCAAGGTCATGGCTAAGGAATTTGGTGATTAGTTTCTGCTTAGTGATTGTGTATCTGGAAGTCCATCTTGGAGGACTTATCCAAAGATCGGAGGCTGAATGTCCTTGACTGCTGAAGCTTTCCCTGACTGGGATGGAACACTCCTGTCTGGCTATTGTTGTGTGATGCCCATTCATCTGCTGTCATAGCATCCGCATGCTTTTGCCAATGTACCATGCTTCGAGGCATCCTCGCCTACAGTGTATGAGATGGACAATGTTGGCTGACTCTCATGAGTATCTAAGGGTGTGCACAGTGGGTGGTGATCCCATGTATGATGGTAGTATTCATGTCAATGATCTGACATGTCTTGCAGAAGTTGTCATGGCAAGGTTGTGTGGCATTGTGGTCAATGTTGTCCTGAAGGCTGTGTTGTTTGCTGCAGGCAAGGATGCCCCAAAGTATGGAATATTTGTGAGACCATGCAGATGCTACGACAACAGATGAATGGACACCATGCAACAGTAGCCAGACAGGAGTGTTTCCTCCCAGCCGGGAAACGCTTCAGTGGTCAAGGACATTCAGCCTCCGATATTCAGGTAACCATCCTCAAAGGCAGACTTCGAGATACACAACGGAGAAGAATGACTGAGCAGAAACTGAGCCAAGTTCTGTACCCATGAAGATGGCCTCAATAGCAATCTTGGGTTCATGTTCTGTATCTGTAAAGTCTTCCTTACTGTCCTGTTTTGACACCATCACTTTGATAAATTATTATGATCTCTCTAAACTAGTTTGTACAGTTTTAGATTACTTTTGTTAGACCTTTGGCATGAGACTTTTATATCGATCATGTTAGTCTAGTCATTTATTTTATCTCCAGCACCATTCTCTTGTTAATATTTTGTAATCATCTGTCTGCCTCATTTAATTGGATTACAGGTCATCCCTTCACTTGTTATTCAGCTGTTGACACTTTAAGTGACCAAGAGTATGAGACAGTGTCAGTAGAGATTTATAACTGGTGAGTGGAGTGTCCAATAGTATGATCTTTTGATCTCTCTGCCTTTCAATTCTGTGTCTGTGTCCTCTCCTCTTCTCTTCACCTGACGAAGGGGCTGTATTCTGACAGCTTGTGATTTCAAATAAGCCTGTTGGACTATAACCTGGTGTCGCATGACTTCTGATTTTGTCCACCTGAGTCCAACACTGACACCTTCACATCCTGGCTACCTCCCACAACAATGATAGACTGCCCTTTGTCTTCACTTCCCACCCAGCAGTGGCCATAACTAGAGGATCATAAACTGCTATTTCAGCTAACTCCAGGTTGCCACCATCAGCTGCATGTTCCCTCCACTCCATTGTCAGCATTCTGCAAAGGACTGCTGCCTCTGGAACACCCTGATCCCACCCTCATTCTCTACTCACAACACTGACCCATACCCCATGTTACCTTACCATGCAATTGTAGAAGACACAATACTTGCCAATTTACCTCCTCTCTCCTCACTATCCAAGGTCCCAGACATACCTCCCAGATGAAGCAGTGATTTATGTGCACTTAATTCGATCTTGTCTGTTGCTGTCAATGCTGAATCCTCTACACTGGAGAGATGAAACAGGCTGGGTGACTGCTTTTAAGAACACCTCTACTCTATCTGTAAAAATGACCCCAAGTTTCCAGTTGCCTGCTCCTTCAACACACCATGTTCCAATTCCAACGTTTCTAACTTAGGTCTTCTGTAGTGCTGTAGCAAAGCTCAATGCAAGCTGGATGACTCCTCCTCTTCTGCTTAGTACCTTACACGCCTCAGGACTCCACATTGAGATTAATAATTTCAGAGCGCGAAGACCCTCATTCCCAAGCCCTGCAACCCCAGGTCCTGTACTGTATAGGTTAGTCTCTGCACAGGCATCCCATTATAATCATTCACACTTCCCAATATCAACTATTCAGCATTTACTTACTATCAGCAATCCTTTGTTTGGTTCTGTTTTATCCTCTTTGGGCACTGTCTTCCTCTATTAATCTCACTCCTCCTTCCCAGCCCCTATCATCAGCATGCATACCACCACTTCTCAGCTGCTTTCAGTTCTGAAGAAGGGTCATTGGACTTCAAATGAAGTCTGTTTTTTGCTCCACAGCTGTTGCCAGACCTGCTCAATTTCTCCAGCACTTTATTTTTGTTTCAGATGTCAGATACTGATGGAGGCTATATTGGGGAGAATCTGAATCATGCTTTGTGCTCCAATAGAGAATTGCTACAGTTTGCCCAGCCCTTCCAAAGTTTGGGGGCTCTTGGCCAGGATTAAATTGTCTGTGTTTCAAATTCAATTTGAATTTGGGTGTGGTATTAGTAAGTAACACAGGTTCTGTCCAGCTTTGAAGGCATATCACTGAAAATGCAAAAGATTTCCTCTGGGTGGCAGAGTTCTCTCTGGTAGTCTTAAGGGAAGTTTCAAAATCCAGGTTGACTGCCTTGCTGAGCAAACTGGAGGAGCATTGCCTGACAGAACTGGAAAGGCAGAAATAAGCAAGGCACTAGCATAGCACTTGGGTTTAGAGAAAATGCAGAGGAGGCCTTAGATAATGAAATATTGGAAGCAGCTGATATTCAGTTACAATTGAAAAGACTGGAAACACGAGAGGCTGAATTATGAAGAGAGAAATAAAAATGAAAGTGAAATTAGAAAACTAGGATGTTATCAAACAGCAAATGAAATATTGGGGTTGATATTACAAAGCAAGTCTCTGAAAGTGAAATTCAATGGGCTGTTTGTGCTTGTTATTAGGCTAGAAACATAGAAGAAATGAAGATAGGATCAGCCATTCAACCCCTTGAGCCTTTCCACCATTCAATTCTGATCATGGCTGATCGTCCAGCTCAGTAGCTGAATCTCATCCTCCTTCCCCATATCCCATGATCTCTTAACCCCAAGAACTAAAAATTCCTCCTTCTTGAAAGTCACAATGTTTGGCCTGAACCACTTTCAGTGATCATGAATTCCACAGGGTCACCACTGTTTGGGTGAAGAAATTTCTCCTCATCTCAGTCCTAAAAGGTTTACCTCTTATCCTTAAACTAGGACCCCTGGTTCTGCCCCCCCCCACCCACCACCAGGAGCATTCTTTGTGTGTCTAACCTGTCTAGTCCTGTTAGTAAAGTGATGTTTCTGATATGACCCTCATTATAGGAACAAGTGTGTCAGGTTAGAATTTACTGGAAGATGAGAAGTTAATAGTGAGGTTGAAGAATATGTAGACAGTTCTCAAAGAGAACTTGACTAACTAACACAGAAATATTGGGATAGTTAGGCACTATGTTCTTATATTTAAAGTAAGATAATTGGAAGATCTTAAGATTACTGTGGAAAAATGGAGAAATCTGTAGAGATACAACTGGATGTACAACATTAGCTGGATGTGAATGATGGAAAGCCATTACAACAACCTTATCGTTTGAGCCCAGAAAAACAAACTTAAGTGGAAACAGAATCAGTACATTCTGGAAAATCACTGAATTGAACCCTGTCAAAGCAGCTGGAGTTCACCTGTAGTGTTGATTCTTAAAGTAGATGAATCAACTACACTTTTTGTAAAGTTTATAGAAAGATGAATGTGGTCATGGGGACAGATTCATACCCAATTCCATGGTTCAAAGAATGCATTGATAGGGTTGGCAGTGCAACAATCCTTTCTAAGCATCCTCTATTGAAGTGATACTGGGAAGTTCCTTTAACATCAAAGGCTAAAAGAAAACCCAGCTTTGGTTCACCTCATTTGATGTAACATTCCATGTGAAGCCATTTTGGTTGAAGAATGCCATGCTACATTCCATGAGGCTTATGAATCAACAAGTAGCTAGAGGTGTAATTGCGTGGTTTATTTACATGATGCTGTATTAAATAGTGACACATGTGGAGAGTATGTGAGATAAATTGAAGTCTTGTTTTATCAATCACAGTTGGGTTATTTTTTACAATTTTTAGAAGAGTAATTTAGCTGGACGATATTGTTGGACAACACCAAGCAAAACTGAAGGCTCTTTTAGAATTCTTTGTTCATAAAACTACAAGATAAATCATGAAATTTTTTGGGATTTGTGGAATTTATCAGAAAGGTATTTGTAATTTTGTTGCAATAGCTGTGCCTTCAACAAATGTGTTAGAAATGAACAAAAGTGATGTGGCCAGCAGAATGTCAAGCAACCTTTTGAGATACTGAAGGCGCCCCTGAATTTTCCAGACCACAAGATCTGCAACAGTCAAAACTTTTCTGATCTCTGCAGTAAGCAACTTTCAAACCTGAAGAAAGCTAAGTTATCTTTCACCAGAGGCTGCAAGTTGTGACTTTGAATTTGATAAGTCAACTTCTGTAAGTGAGCCTGCCACCTTGTTTCTCTTACACCCTTGGAAGCATTCAGAAAAAAGTATGTGTTTAGGGATAGTCAACATAGCTTTAAGCAAAGGGAATCATGTCTCACGAACTTGATTGAGTTTGTTGAAAAAGTGAAAAAGAGGATTGATGAGGGCAGAGCAGTGGATGTGATCTATATGGACTTCAGTAAGGCATTCGACAAGATTCCTCATGGCTAGCAAGGCTACATAACACTGAATATAGGCAGGATTAGCAAAACTGGCTCAAAGGTAGAAGAAAGTGAGGACTGCAGATGCTGGAGGGTCAGAGTTGAGATTATGGGGCTGGGAAAAGCACAGCAGGTCAGGCAGCGTCCGAGGAGTAGGAGAGTTGACATTTTGGGCATAAGCCCTTCATCAAGAATGTGGAGGGAGAAGGAGCTTGAGAGTTGAATAATAGGTGGGGCTGGGGGAGGGGGGGGCAGATAGGTGGGATGGCAATAGGTGGATGCATGTATGAGGTGATTGATTGGGGAGGGTGGATTGGATGGGTGGGAAGAAAGATGGACAGGTTAGTCAGGTCAAGAGGGCAATACTGAGTTGGAGTGTTGGATCTAGGATGAGTTAGAGGGTGGGGAGATTTGGAAACTGGTGAAGTCAATGTTTATTTCCTGTGGTTGTAGATGAGGCGTGCATTCTTCAGTTTTCAGTTGGCTTTGATTTTGGCAGTGGAGGAGGCCCCGGATTTGCATGTCCTTCGGGGTGTGTGAGAGGGAGTCAAAGTGGTTGGTACAGGGTGGTGGGGTTGTTTGTTAGAAGACACAGGGTGGTGGTAGAGGGTTGCTTTTCAGACTGGAGGCCTGTGACCAGCGGACACAAGGTTTGCTGTTGGGTTCATTGCTTTTTGCTGTTTCTAAAGTTATATGGATGTGCACATAGGTATGGTTGGTAAGTTTGCAGATGACACCAACATTGGAGGTGTAGAGGCCAGCAAAGAAGGTTACCGCAGAGTACAATGGGATCTTGGTCAGGTGGGCCAATGGGCTGAGGAATGGCAGATGGAGTTTAATTTAGATAAATGTGAGGTGCTATATTTTGGAAAGGCAAAACAGGGTAGGAATTATACACTCAATGGTAGGGTCCTGGGGAGTGTTGCTGAACAAAGAGACCTTGGAGTGCAGGTTCATAGCTCCTTAAGAGTGGAGTTGCAGGTAGATAGGATAGTGAAGAAGTCGTTTGGTATGCTTTCCTTTATTGGTAAGAGCATTGAGTACAGGAATTGGGAGGTCATGTTGCGGACTGTATAGGATATTGGTTAGGCCACTTTTGGAATGTTGTGTGCATATCTGATCTCCCTGCTATAGGAAAGATGTTGTGAAACTTGAAAGGGTTCAGAGAAGATTTGCAAGGATGTTGGAGGGTTTGAGCTGTAGTGAGAGGCTGAATAGGCTGGCGCTGTCTTCATTGGAGCATTGGAGGCTGAGGGGTGACCTTTTATAGAGGTTTATAAAATCATGAAGGGCTTGGATAGGGTGAATAGACATGGTCTTTTTCCCAGAGTCGGGGAGTCTGGAACTAAAGGGCATAGGTTTAAGGTGAATCATGGAATCCCTACAGTGGAAACAGGCCATTTATAGAGTCATAGAGATTTACAGCATGGAAACAGACCCTTCGGTCCAACCCGTCCAGACAAGTCTACACTGACTCTCCAAAGAGTAACCCATTCAGACCCATTTCCCCATACCCTTTTACTCCAAACTTAGCCCTGACTAATGCAGGTAATTTACACACCCTTGAACATTGGGCAATTTAGCATGGCCAATTCACCTAACCTGCACATCTTCAGCCTGTGGGAGGAAATCCGCACATACACTGGGAGAATGTGCAAACTCCACACAGACAGTCTCTCGAGGCTGGAATCGCACCTGGGTCCCGGGCGCTGTAAGGCAGCAGTGCTAACCACTGAGCCACCATGCTGCCCTGCCACCCTACATGTATATTTCCCAATTTTTCAAAAAAAATATAAAAATAATGAAAGCGTGTAGTGCTTTTTACTTGCTAGTTTGTTGCTGTTGTGAATATTTCAATGTGATTGGTGTTGACCTTGCTTGATCAATCACTATTGCTGGATACTTGGAGGCTTCCTTGTTTTACAGCCAAAAACTGGTCCATGTCAGAAAAGTCTTCTAGGAGAAAGTGAGGACTGCAGATGCTGGAGATCAGAGCTGAAAATGTGTTGCTGGAAAAGTGCAGCAAGTCAGGCAGCATCCAAGGAGCAGGAGAATGGACGTTTTGGGCACCTTGTCTCAGTCCCAACCCTCGAACTCAGCACCACCTTCCTAACCTGCAATCTTCTTCCTGACCTCTCTGCCCCCACCCTCACTCCGGCCTATCGCCCTCACCTTAACCTCCTTCCACCTATCGCATTTCCAACGCCCCTCCCCCAAGTCCCTTGTCCCTACCTTTTATCTTAGCCTGCTTGGCACACTCTCCTCATTCCTGAAGAAGGGCTCATGCCTGAAACATCGATTCTCTTGCTCTTTGGATGCTTCCTGACCTGCGCTTTTCCAGCAACACATTTTCAGCCATGTCAGAAAAAGGAAAGTCTTAGAGATTGATAGATCTTTGTGGACAGCTTTAGTTGAGATCACTAGTGGGAGTACTATTGCTTCAATGCAGAATCTGCTGAATCTAAAGTCCACCCATTTAAGGTTTTTGAACGTTAAAGAATTCAAAATGAAAGTAAAAGCATAAATTTCAGTTGTACACCACAATTCAAACTTTCCGAAAATAACTCTTTCCCAAGTAAAGTTGAGAACAAAAACCTCTTGGCAGTTGTACTGACCAGAACCTATATGTAGGAATGCCATTGTCCATATATCCAGATACGGACAGATTGACATTTAAGCCACCTGCCACATAGCTCATCACATAGTCATTCTAAGTAATTAGCTTTTTATTCAAAGAGAATTCAATTGAAAACAGTTTAAACCAGGAGCAAATTAAGTGACATGTAAATACAAAATATTATGGAGTTGCTTCCACTCCTAATACGATTTACCAACAGTGTTTTTCTTTATTATTCCTTTTAGTCAATTTCATTAGTTTAAAAAATATTGTCATATTTTCTTCCAATGTAAATTGTCAGTGTGTTAATTGAGTTTAAATGTATTTATGTTGCTTCATGCTGTGAAGTTCAGCACTTTTTTTCTGGAGGTGATGGTGTAAATTTATCACTCCTTTGAGAAGATCTTCAAGCTGGTGTTCGTTGTTTTCAAGGTAGAAGTGTCAAAGGTTCCTAAACTTATTGTTTGTATTAAATAACAGTTTTTTTGAAAAAAAAGTTAGTGAAGTTTACATCGCACAATGTTTGTCTTAATTAGCATATCAACTGAAAACAAGTTGGGTGTCCCCTTCATTTCAAACTGGACAATTATCTTTATTACTAATTCAGGAGTTTATCACATAATTTAGTCATTCTTATTTATGAAATGAACTGTGTGTTTTGGCTTCCTGTGGATATAAATATTGCAAATGTTTTGTAAATCTATTACCTTGGAAGAAGGAATTAAAAAGTATGTGTGAAAGATAAGTGTGTGTAATAACAGGCTAAAACAATACTGAAATTTAATCTTTTGCTAAAAGACCATTTATCATTAAGTTTTTATCATGGAATTTGTCAATGTACAGTATCCCATGGCTCTTCCTTCAATCATGAATTTTTATTATACTAAGAAAAACCTACTTTGGATATAACTTTGCAATAGAATAAATTAGAGAACCAGAGGCATATCGGTCATGTGACTGGGCTAATTATCTGTAGGACTACTCTAATGTTCTGGGGACATCAGATAATAAAATCTGAAATTGAAAGCTGGTCTCAGTAATAGTGACTGTGATACTATCATAGAGTATTGTTAAAACCCATCTAGTTCACTAATCCCCTTTTCAGGGAACAATATCTGCTGTCCTTACCCAGTCTAACATACATATGACTCCAAGCACACATCAGTGTAGTTGTCACTTAGCTGCTCTCTGAATTAACCTATCAAGCCATTCAGTTAGGGATGGGCAATGAATGTTGACCCTGTCAGTGGTCCATAAAAGAAAATAAAGAAAGGAATTCAGAGCAGATTAGTGGAAAACACTAATCTTTCCACTCAGTAATAAAGTTTCACACTGCAGCATTATGAAACGGTGAGTTGACAGTTCACTGGAAAATTGTGCCTGTGAGAGAGACACACACACACCGCTCAAGGTGAGAGGGAGAAAAATTTAAAACGGACCTGACGGACAACATTTTCACACAGGGTGATGCATATCTGCCAGAGGACGTGGTAGAGGTAGATACAATTACAACATTTAAAGTTCTAAAAGATATGTGGACAGGTACATAGGAAAGGTTTACAGGGATAGAGCTAAATGCAGGCAGTGGGTTTCGTTACGTTTAGGAAACCTGTTTGCCATGGATGAGTTGGACTAAAGGGTCTCTTTCCATGCTGTATGACTCTATAATGGTTTCAGACATGATGGCCTTCATTGCTGAAAAGTCTCGCAACATTTAGCTTTAGTCTTACACATGAAAAATGGTTTCTTGAGTTATTTTTGTTATGGTGGGGCAATTAGTATACGTGAAATTGGACCTTAGCAGACATCAGTGGAAAAGGGGAGAAGAAAAATGAGTAAAGTGAAAGGAACAGTGAGCACACTACATGCTTTAAAAAAAATTCAAGAACATTTATATCCTTCAGCATCTTGAGGGAGTGACCACTTTCAATTTTGAGTGCCAGGTCAGCAAATAAATAAAATGATGAATAGGGTGCTATTTTAAATAATTTAGGTCAACTGGGAACACTACCTTTGACCAGCTGTGCATTCTGATGTGTGTCACAAATCATTTAAAGATCAACATTAACACATTTAAGCCATAAAGACCCTAATTATGTGGGAAATTATTAATTGCATAATTGAAATACAATGTAAAGCCCAGACAATCATTGTCCTCCGGGCCTGTAGAGGATAAGCACAAGTACTGAATCAATTGGGAATGTGTTTGAACAAATTGCTGTTTTATAGTAGGAATGAGATATCTACCTGGGAGTAACTTCTGGGCTAAATCAATCTGAGATGAAGGAGGATACATTTTCCAATCCTTGTGAATGATTTATTCCTGTGTTATTCATAGCATCAAAGTTTTAAAAACAAATCTCTCAACACCAGGTTATAGTCCAACAGGTTTACTTAGAAGTACAGGCTTTCAGAGCACTGCTCCTTCGTCAGGTACCTAATCGCGCAGAATCATAGGACACAGAATTTATAGTAAAAGATCAAAGTATCATACAACTGAAGCAATGTATTGAACAAACCTTGATTGCTGTTAAGTCTTCAATCACTTAAAATGGTGATGCAGGTTTTAACTGATTAATATTAAAGTGATTGAAGACTTAACAGCAACCTAGGCTTGTTCAATACATCACATCATTATGATATTTTGATCTTTTACGATAAAATCTGTGTCCTATGATTCTGCCCGACTAGGTGCCTGACGAAAGAGCAGTGTTCCGAAAGCTTGTATGCCCTAATACACCTGTTGGATTATAAACTGGTGTTGTTATTTTTAACTTTGTCCACCCCAGTCCAATATTGGCACCTCCACATCATTCGTAAGATCATGAGGCTCAGCCTGTCAGTATGAGAGGATACTCAACCAGCTGAATAGATACATGAATGGGCAATTCTTTAAGTTGACGTGACAAGAAAAGATTAAGAAATTGAATAGGAGAACATTTGTGATTCTGCTGCTGACCAGGCTGAAACTTATTTACAATGATCTCCCACCACCCTTGCTTGATCTGCTTATTGTTCAGCATTTGGGTGGCACAGTGACTGAGTGATTAGCACTGCTGCCTCATAGCACCGTGGAACCTTCACTCGAGTCCAGCTTGGGCCACTGTGTAGAGTTTGATGTGGCGTTGCCAGTATTGGACTGGATTCAACAAGGTCAAAAATCTCTCAACGCCAGCTTATAGTCCAACAGGGTTTTTTGAAAACATTAGCTTTCAGAACGTTGCCCCTTCAGGTGTAGTGACAGAGGAGGCATCAGACACAGTTTATAAGTGAAAGATCAAAGTGTCATATACCTGATGCACATGTATTGAACAAATATAAAATTGCTGACTCCATCCTGTTAAATCTTTAATTAGTTAGAAAACAGATTCAGTTCTGATTGATTGATTAAAATGCAAATCCTGGAATTTCTTTCAGGCCACTGCCCCAAGATAACTAAAGGTTTTATCAGTGTATATAAGAGGTGACATCTCAAGTCAGACAATGCATTTAAGGTGTGAGGCCTTGTTTAGAATCTGTCTGTATTTTAACCTGGAGTCGGACTGCTTTTATTTCCAAAACAGGAATTTATAAAATCCACACTGGCTGATGGTGTCTATAAACTGTGTGCTTTTTGAACAAAATAGAATGTATCTGTAAATGCAAATTCACCCCATAGATTTTTACATATGTATGCATGTGTGTGTGAGAGAGAAGGAAAGAGTGCATATGAGGGAGGGAAAGAGAGAGAGTGTAATGTGTAACCTGTAGTGCAACATGAACCTACGATCACGGTTGGGAGGCTGTCCTCATGGGTGCAAAACTTGGCTACCAGCCTCGGCTTGACTACTCTGTGGTGTTGTGTATCCTGAAGACTACCATGGACTTTTACCGAAAATCCGAGGCTGAATATCCTTGACCGCTGAAATGTTCCCCCCGGAGGGAACACCCATGTCTGGCTATTTTTGTGCAGTGATCATTCATCCATTATCATTGGGTCTGCATGGTTGTTTTAAAAAATTCTCAAGGTCAGGTTCGTAGGAGAGTAGTCTGACACAGAACAAACGACCAAGAGGCGAGACTGCTAGAATATGGGCATTTTATTCCCCGCAGTGTCGCACAACGGGTCTGGTTTATGCTCACTCTACATGTTACAAAAACTGGGAGCCGTCAGTTCTTGTAGAGCGGTTGCCAACAACCCACGCTCGGCGGTTAAACGTAACCCCGGAGCAGACTCACCGAACTGGAGACTTTTCCAGCTTTTTATTCTTTTCCAGATATAAACATTCATGTGAACAGCAGAGCAAGGCTAAAAAACACATTCCATTCTGGTTACATACAGATAAGAAGATTCACACGGGACTAAGCAACACCTCCATTCTGGTTAGATTCACACATGTATTGGGACATAATTTTTAACCGTTTCACCACATTCCACTGCTTGGAATTTTACACCACATTCCACTGCTTGGCCCAATACATGTGTTACATTATGCTTAATTCAGTTCAATTCGTTTCAGTTAATTTCAGTTCAGTCAATTCAGTGTAATTCAATTCAGTTCCGTCCATTTCAATTCAATTTAGCTCAGTTCCATTTTGTTCCGTTCAATTTGATTCACTTCAGTTCCACTCAGTTCAGTTCAGTTCAATCCCATTCAATTCTGTTAACTCCGCTTCAGCCTTTTGGACATGCCCACATCCTCCGCTGTACCCCAGGCAAGGGGTTCTTCGGCAGGACTGGGATCCTTTCTCAAACAAACTGCCACGTACATGCCCACATCCATGCCATCCCGGGACGGTCGGGACCTCCACAGTTTGTTCTTCTGGTTTCTTAGTCGTTTTCCAAAACATTGTTCTGTATCAAAATCTCTCCTCAATTGCGATTGACCCTGCTCGACTACGCCAAATGTTTTAAAAAATTCTCAAGGTCAGGTTCGTAGGAGAGTAGTCTGACACAGAACAAACGACCAAGAGGCGAGACTGCTAGAATATGGGCATTTTATTCCCCGCAGTGTCGCACAACGGGTCTGGTTTATGCTCACTCTACATGTTACAAAAACTGGGAGCCGTCAGTTCTTGTAGAGCGGTTGCCAACAACCCACGCTCGGCGGTTAAACGTAACCCCGGAGCAGACTCACCGAACTGGAGACTTTTCCAGCTTTTTATTCTTTTCCAGATATAAACATTCATGTGAACAGCAGAGCAAGGCTAAAAAACACATTCCATTCTGGTTACATACAGATAAGAAGATTCACACGGGACTAAGCAACACCTCCATTCTGGTTAGATTCACACATGTATTGGGACATAATTTTTAACCGTTTCACCACATTCCACTGCTTGGAATTTTACACCACAATGGTTTTGTTAATATACCATGCCTCAGGGCATCCTTGCTTGCAGCGCATGAGATTGATGATGTTAGCTAGGTCATATGAGTATCTGCCATGCACATTGTGAGTGTTTCCACATGTGATGGTAGTATCCATGTTGATGATTTGTCATGTTGTGCAGAGTTGCTATGGCAGGGTTGTGTGTATTGTGTGCTCGGTGTTGTCCTGGAGGCTGTATAGTTCTCGGCGAGCAATGGTCTGTTTAAGATTTGGCAGTTGAAGGCAAGAAGTAGAGGCATAGGGAAGATCTTGGCGAGGTGCTCATCCTCATCAATTATGTGTTGAAGATTGCGAAGAACATGGCATAGTTTCTCCACTCTGCGGAAGTACTGGACGCCGAAAGATAACCTATTGGTTGTATCCCGTGTCTGTCTCCCAAGGAGGTCATTTTGGCTTTTCACTATGGCACGTCAGAACTGGCAATCAATGAATTGAGCATCGTATCCCATTCTTATGAAGGTGACATTCGACCTTTAGGTGTCCATTGCATTCCTCCTTGTCTGAACAGACCCTGTGTATGTGTAGGGCTTGTCCGTAGAAGATGGCTATTTTAGTCTGTTTAGGGTGGAAACTAGAGAAGTGCAGCATCATGAGGTTATCTTGAGGCTTGCAGTAGAGTTAGGTATTTAGTTGTTCGCCCTTGATTCAGATGCATATGTCCAAGAATGAGACTGATTCCAAAGAGTAGTCTGCAGCAAGTCTGGTGGGATCAAACTTGTTGATATCACTACGTAGTTGTTTCAGTGATTCCTCACTGAGTCCAAAGGAAGAAAGTATTGTCAGTGTATTTTGTGAATAATGTTGGTTGGAGGTCCTGTGCAACAAAGAACTCTTGTTCAAACTTGTGTGTGAAAATGTTGGCATATTGGGGTGCAAATCTTGTTCCCGCGGCTTTTCATGTGTCTGGATGAAGAATTGATGTTCTAAGGTGAAAGCGTTATGGTCGAGGATGAAGTGGTTGAGTTGTAGGATGGTGTCTGGAAATTGGCAGTTTTTGATATTGACTACTGAGGCTGTTGAAGTGATGCTGTTGTTGTGGGGGATGCTGGCGTAGATTGTCAAAATGTCCATTGTGATTAGGAATATTCCTGATTTGATGGGTCCGTGGGTGCTGAGTTTGTGGAAGAAATCTGTAGTATCGCCTCTGAAGCTGGGGGTTCCTTGTACAATGGGTTTCAAGATGCCCTCAACACAGCCAGAGAGGTTCTCACACACCGTCCCATTGCCTGATATGATGGGATGCCCAGGTGTGTTATCTCCTGTGTCTCCGGAAGATGTGTAGAGTTTGCATGTTCTCCTTAAGTTTGCATCGGTTTCTGCTAGGTGCTGTGGTTTCCTCCAACAATCCAAAGATGTGCAGGTTTGGTGGACCTGCCATGCTAAATTATCTGGAGTGTCTGAGGGTGTGCAGGCTAGGTGGATTTTCTTTAAACAAAAAATGTCCAGTGTACACCATGAACTTTTATTGAAATAAAAATGAAGTGCTGGAACAACTCAGGCCTGGCATCATCTGCAGAAAGAGAAACTGAGGTATTTAGAAGCAAATCATGTTGGACTCAAAACGTTAACTGTTTCTCTCTTTACAGATGCAGCCAAACTTGCTGAGTTGCTTCAGCATTTCATGCTTTTATTATAGATATCCAGCATTTGCAGTACTTTGTTCATATTTTTAGTGAACTTGACCTTTTAAAACAAATTGCGATTTTCCATAAAACTTAAAATAAATCAATTTTCCACAATTATTCAAGATATAAGTCCTCTAAGCAATATTAAATATAAACTATTTTCATAATATCTCTCTAAATTGACATTGAGCTACGAACGCAAATTATAGTATAGATTAGTATAGGTATCTTTTGTAAATATCGGAAGAATGAGCGACTCTTTCAGAATAAGCATCTAAGTGCATGTCAACTCTGCCACTTGAGCCACTGCTGGAAGGGTCATATTTTACAATAATATAACAAAAGAACCAGGAATAGGATATTCAGTACCACAAGCCTGCTGCACTATTTGATTAGGTTAAGGCTGAAAGATTGTGATCTCTACTTTCTGGTTAACCCCATATTCTTCCACTCCCTTGTCAGTTAGGAAGCTTACTTAACCTGAAAAATATTAAATAATGCTGCCGCCACTGCTCTTCAAGGAAAGAGAATGCCACAGACTTGGAACAAAAACCGAAAACCCTGCTCTCTCCCATTAGGTGCTACTAGAGTTGCTGAGTTCTCTAGCAATTTCTGTTTTTGTTTCAGATTTCTGGCATCTGCAATTCTTGATTTTTTTTTTCTGTAGACTTGGAACTATTTGACAAAAAAAAACATATATGTTCATCTCCATTTTAAGTCGGAGACCCATTTTTAATTTGTATCCCGTAGTTCTAGCCCTGCTGCAAAGGAAGGTATTCGGCTGAATTTTAGCCGAGTTTCATTTGCTTTCCGAGCTCCAGCAAATTTATTGTATACAATTCCATGCTGATCACCTCATTAAGTATGGACCACACCTAAGGGAGCCATGTTTGCACCATACTCACTAGTAGTGCATGTACTGTTGCCAGGTCTCTCTGGGATTTATGCCAGTGGCACCATACTTCAAGCTCAGCTGTGGGCTGGATTAATCAGTGGGCGGCACGGTGGCACAGTGGTTAGCACTGCTGCCTCGCAGCGCCAGAGACCCGGGTTCAATTCCCGACTCAGGCGACTGACTGTGTGGAGTTTGCACGTTCTCCCCGTGTCTGTGTGGGTTTCCTCCGGGTGCTCCGGTTTCCTCCCACAGTCCAAAGATGTGCAGGTTAGGTGAATTGGCCATACTAAATTGCCCGTAGTGTTAGGTAAGGGGTAAATGTAGGGGTATGGGTGGGTTTCGCTTTGGCGGGTCGGTGTGGACTTGTTGGGCCGAAGGGCCTGTTTCCACACTGTAATCTAATCTAATCTAATCTAATCCCTGCAAACCCCAGGGACTGCTATTTTCCATGTGTTGCTATGCCGTTCCAAAGGACAAGGCACAAGAAAGGCAGTTGGCCCCATTTTACCAATGGGATCCAGAGGTTCTCGTGAATGATTTGGTGGTGTGGAGGCCATCTCTTATTTCTCAAGGACACGAGGGGAAACTATAACACCAGACTGTGCCACCGTGGTCCTAAGTTGTCACCAGGTCATTGTGGTATGCAACATTTGAGGGAAGACCTACAATACAGGAAGAAGGTTGATGACCCTCTGGGCATTGCAAAGGTAAGTACCACCATCTTACCTGTGCTACCTAAAGTCTTATTTCTATCAATGTACCACCTCCCACCAAGACTCAAGACTACTGCTTTCACCATTGCATGTGGCATCTTTCCTCAATTGTTTCACCTTCCCACATATGTGCTCCCAGACTACTAACCCTGCATGCCCACTGCGTCTCTTACTCACTCAGATTTCCTAACAGCTGTCACAGTACTAATGGCAGTCGCAGCCACTTACATTTCTCAATCTCTCCATTTGTTTTATTCTGTTCTTGTCACATGTACTTTGGTGTAGTGAAAAGTTTTGTTTTGCATGCAGTACAGGCATCTCGTACCATTCGAAGTGCACTCTGGTAATAGAACAGAGCAAAGAATACAATATCATGGCAGCAGAGGAGGTGTACGAAGAGCAAGGTCAACATGAAATTTAAACATTTGAGATGTCCATTCACAAGTTTAATAACAGCTGTTGGGATGTGTGTTTAAAGATTTTGTATCTTCTGGCCGATGATGAGATTATAACCGGAGCGGGGTCTTTGATTAAGTTAGTTGCCTTCCCAAGGCAGCATGAAGTATCGATGGAGTCAATGGATGGAATGTTGGCTTGTTTGATGGACTGGGCTGTATTCATAACTCTCTGCAGTTTCATACGGTCCTGGGCAGAGCAGTTACCATACAAATCCGTTATGCCTCTGGATAGAATGCTTTCTAGGGTGGATCTGTAAAAATTGATAAGAGTCTGCTCATGTGATGATGCCAAGACCTCCCAATTCCTGGTGATGAAATAATTAGTTTCCAAATGCTGCAGAGCCTCCCATGAGCACTTTTGTTTTAACATGTCCAAGGAGGTGGTGTTAGCAATTCTGGAAAGTGTGAAAATAGCTAAGTCCCCTGGGCCAGATGGGACAGTATCTGCAGTCTTCCCCTTGAAGTGTGTGTAACATAAGCTGTCTGATTTATACATATTTTTAATATTTAGTTTGGATTTTGAATTTTGAGTTAGTAACATATGTGTTTTCTGTGTCTGAAGTTAATAATTAATTAAGTATTTCTTTAGCCTTGGTGACTTATTTTAAGAGTTCTGAGAGCTACTTTTGGCAGCCTAAAGTATTTGTATTTCGGTTTTAGAAGGTTTCAGCCTTTTGTCATGTCAGGTCAGTTAGAATTTCTACACTTAAAAAGCTCTCCCTCTAAACTTAAACATTGTTTCAGTTTTACTTTGTTTTGGGCAGTTCTATAACATCCTTTTATGGAAATAATGCATAAGACAGTACTCTTGAGTGGGGGGAAATACAGCAAAAGAGGTATTTTTAAAGTAAGGAGTGAGTTACATACTAGGAGTGTTGGGATGAGAAGCCTGAAAAGCTGATTTAAAATTGAGTTAGTTTAAACTAGGTATATGATATCTTTGGTTAATCTATCAGAGGTTCCAGTCAAGGAGTTAAATTTGCAGTTACCTTGGTGTTAGAGAAAGGGATGAGTAGAACATAGAACATTACAGCGCACTACAGGCCCTTCGGCTCTCGATGTTGCGCCAACCTGTGAAACCAACCTGAAGACCATCTAACCGACACTATTCCATTTTCATCCACATATCTATCCAATGACCATTTAAATGCCCTTAAATTGGCGAGTCTACTACTGTGCTGAAAATGTGTTGCTGGAAAAGCGCAGCAGGTCAGGCAGCATCCAAGAAGCAGGAGAATCGACGTTTCAGGCATGAGCCCTTCTTCAGGAATCCCTTCATTCCTGAAGAAGGGCTCATGCCCGAACCGTCGATTCTCCTGCTCCTTGGATGCTGCCTGAACTGCTGTGCTTTTCCAGCAACACATTTTCAGCTCTGATCTCCAGCATCTGCAGTCCTCACTTTCTCCTAGAGTCTACTACTGTCACAGGTAGTCCATTCCACGCCCCTACTACTGAGTAAAGAAACTGCCTCTGCCATCTGTCCTATATCTATCACCACCCAATTTAAAACTATATCCCCTCATGTTAGCCATCACCATCCAAGGAAAAAGGCTCTCACTGTCAATCCTATCTAACCCCCTGATTGTCTTATGTCTCAATTAAGTCACCTCTCAACCACCTTCACTCTAATGAAAACAGCCTTTTTCTCAGTCCCTCAGCCTTTCCTCGTACAACTTTCCCTGCATAACTAGGCATCATCCTAATAAATCTTCTTTGAACCCTTTCCAAAGCTTCCACATTTTTCCTATAATGCAGTGACCAGAGCTGTATGCAATACTCTAAGTGCGGCCGCGCCAGAGTTTTGTACAGCTGCAGCATGGCCTCGTGGCTCTGAAACTCAGTCCTTCTACCAATAAAAGCTAACAGACTGTCTGCCTTCTTAACAACCCTATTAGCCTGGGTGGCAACTTTCATGGATCGATCTACATGGACACTGAGATCTCTCTATTCATCTACACTACCAAGAGTCTTACCATTAGCCCAGTACTCTTTATTCCTGTTGCACCTTGCAAAGTGAATCACATCATACTTTTCTGCATTAAACTCCATTTGCCACCTTTTAGCTTGACTCTGCAGCTTATCTTTGTCCCTCTGCAACCCACAACATCCTTCAGCAATGTCCACAACTCTACTGACCTTAGTGTTATCCGCAAATTTACTAACCCATCCTTCTATGCCCTCATCCAGGTAATTTATAAAAAGGACAAACAGCAGTGGTCCAAAACAGATCCTTGCGGTGCACCACTAGTAAATGAACTCCAGGATGAACATTTCCCATCAACCACCACCCTCTGTCTCCTTTCAGCTCATCAATTTCTGATCCAAACTGCTAAATCATCCTCAATCCCATGCCTCTGTATTTTATGCAAAGGCCTACCATGGGGAACCTTATCAAATGCCTTACTGAAATTCCTATATACCACATCAACCACTTTACCTTCATCCACCTGTTTGGTCACCTTCTCAAAGAACTCAGTAAGGTTTGTGAAGCATGGCAAAAGTGAGGACTGCAGATGCTGGATATCAGAGTCAAGATTACAGTGGTGCTGGAAAAGCACAGCAGGGCAGGCACCATCCAAGGAGCAGAAAATCGACATTTCAGGCAAAAGCCCTTAATCAGGAATCGTGAGGCATGATCTCCTCTTCACAAAACCATGTTGACTAGCCCTAATCAACTTATTTCTTTTAAATGATTATAAATCCTACTTGTTATAACCTTTTCCAACACTTTACCCACAACTGAAGTAAGGCTCGCTGGACTATAATTACCAGGGTTGCCTCTACTCCCCTTCTTGAACAAGGGGACGACATTTGTTATCCTCAGGTCTTCTGGCAGTATTCCTGTAGATAATGGTGACATAAAGATCAAAGCCAAAGCTCTGCAATCTCCTTCCTGGCTTCTGAAGAATCCTAGGATAAATCTCATCTGGCCCGGGGACTTATCTATTTTCAATCTTGCCAGAATTTCTAACACCTCCTTGTGTACCTCAATCCCATCGCAGTATTCTGCTCAACAACATAGTCTTTTTCCAGGCGAATACTGGTGAAAAATATTCATTCAGCTCTTCTCATATCTACTCTGATACCACACACAATTTCCCACTACTATTCTTGATTGGCCCTAAACTTACTCGTGTAATTTTTTTGTTCCTGATAAACCTATAGAAAGCCTTAGGATTATCCTTGATCTTATCTGCCAACGACTTCACATAACCCCTCCTGGCTCTTAGCTCTCTCTCTTTAGGTCTTTCCTGGCTAACTTGTAACTCTAACTGAGCCTTCACGTCTCATCCTAACAAGCCACCTTCTTCCTCTTGACAAGAGCTTCAACTTCTTTAGTAAACCATGGATCTCTCAATCGGCAACTTCCTGCCTGCCTGACACGTACATACTCATCAAGGGCATGCGGTAGCTGTTCCTTGAATAAGCTCCTCATTTCAATTGTGCCCATCTCCTGCAGTTTCTTTCCCATTCTAAATCTTGCCTAATTACATCATAATTGCCTTTCCCCCAGCTATATATCTTGCCCAGCAGTATATACCTATCCCTTTCCATTGTTAAAGTAAACCTAACCGAATTGTGGTCACTATCACCAAAGTGCTCACCTACCTCCAAATCTGACACCTGGCTGGGTTCATTACCCAGTACCAAATCCAATGTGGCCTCCCCCCTTGCTGACCTCTCTACATACTGTCAGGAAACCCTTCTGCACACTGGACAACAACTGACCCATTTAAAGTACTCGAACTATAGTATTTCCAGTCATTATTTGAAAAGTTGTTTCCCCCATAACAACTACCCTGTTACACTCATAAGAATCATCTTTGCCATCCTTGCCTCCACATCTCTGGATCTATTCGGAGGCCCATAGAAAACTCCCAACAGGGTGACCTCTCCTTTCCTGTTTCTAACCTCAGCCCATACTACCTCAGTAGACAAGTCCTCAAATGTCCTTTTGTCCATCATAATACTATCCTTGATTAACAATGCGACATCTCCCCCTCTTTTACCATCTTCTCTGTTCTCACTGAAACATCTAAATCCTGGAACCTGCAACATCCATTCCTGTCCCTGTTCTATCCACGTCTCCGAAATGGCCACAACAGGTGCCAGGTGCCAATCCGTGCTGCAAATTCACCCACCTCATTCCGGATGTTACTGGCGTTGACGTAGACACCCCTCAAACCAACTTCTTGCTTGCTGGTGAACTCTTGTGACCCTGAAACCTTATTTCTGACCTCACTACTCTCAACCTCCTATATACTGGAACTACAATTTAGGATTCCATCCCCCTGTTGAATTAGCTTAAACCCTCCCGAAGAGCATTAGCAAATTCCCCTCAGGATATTGGTACCCCTCTAGTTCAAGTGAAGACCATCCTGTTTGTCGAAGTCCCACCTACCCCAGAAAGAGTCCCAATTATCCAGGAACCCAGAACTCTGCCTCCTGTAGCATCCATGTAGCGACGTGTTCAACTCCTCTCTCTCCCTATTCCTCATCTTGCTAGCACGTGGCATGGGCAACAAATCAGAGATAGCAACTCTGTTTGTTCTAAAGCTTACACCCTAGCTCCCTGAATTTCTGCCTTAAATCCCCATCTCTCTTCCTACCTATTTGTTGGTGCCTATGTGGGCCACGGCTTGGGGCTGCTCTCCCTCCTACTCAAGGATCCCGAAAACATGATCAGAGACATCATGGACCCCGGCACCTGGGAGGTAACAAACCAACTGTTCCCACAGAATCTCCTATCTGTTTTGCTAATTATGGAGTCCCCAATGACTAATGCTCTTCTCCTCTTATCTCCCCTCCCTTTCTGAGCAACTCTGTGCCAGAGATCTCATTGCTTACACCTGGTAAGTCTTTTCCCCCGCCCACCACAATATCCAAAACGGTATACTTATTGTTGAGAGGAACAGACACAGGGGATCGCTGCACTGTCTACTGGTTCCCTTTCCGTTCCCTGATGGTCACTCATCTACCTTCTCGTATCTGAGGTGTGACTATCTCCCTGTAACTCCTCTCAGTAACCACCTCCACCTTCTGAATGATCCAAAATTCATCCAGCTCTAGCTCCAGTTCCCTAAAGCGGTTTTTGAGGAGGTGGAGTTGGGTGCACTTCCCGCAGATCCAGTCAGCAGGGACACTAGTGGTCACCCTTACCTTCCATTTCTGTATGAGGAGCATTCAACTAACCTCCATTCCCACTATTCTAAATTCCCGAGACTACTGAAAACTTAAAAAAAAAAAAATGGTTTGGAGGTGCTGGTGTTGGACTGGGGTGTACAAAGTTTAAAAATTATACAACAACAGGTTATAGTCCAACAGGTTTATTTGGAAGCACTGGCTTTCGGAGCGCTACTCCTTCATTAGGTGGTTGTTTAAAAAAAAAACTAGTCCCCTTACCAATCTGGCACACAGAACCTTTTTATTTTGGTCAGAGGAGGAGAATGGGTGGGAGACACTACCTGAGTAATGTGTCGGATAAAGCAACCGCCCAAATGTACAAGAGATGTTCTTTTCGAAGCTTGTAAAGGAGTATTTTGGAATTAATTGGATTTTATTTTTACTGTGTGCTTTTGACTCTATTTTAATTTAGTTTCATTTCTTTTGATGAGAACAAAGTCTGCAACATTGTGTACTTAGTGAAAGACCATAGTGTTAAACCAACATCAGGCTATATTTCAGTCTTGGAGCTAATTTGTCCAGCAATAACAACTACTGGAATGAGAACAAGAGCAGCTCCTCTGGACAAAAACTCTGCCTCCATCTCTGAGGAAGGAGACAGACCTCTGAGTATACATTGGCAAGGCTGATTCCTTAACCCTCCCATTAGCTGATACACTAACACCTCAGAGGGTATTTCAAGTAGGTTAGAGTCTGTATCATAATCTAGTGAGCACATCTCTGGCACTCTGTGCAGCTCGCTGAGGAAGAAATCCAGTGGTTCACTAGCACTCAGGACTTCCAGAGACCATGTACTTGCCCCAGGCAAGAGAGGATCTTATAACTTCATTAAAATGTGTGCACAATCAGGAAACTGGATCAAAGTTTAGAGGAGTCCACCAACGCTACTTGTACCGTACTGGTTCTGGCATGTTTGCAACGGTCTGTCTCCATGGACAGGTTGGTGTCTCCCATAGAGGCCCCGGCCTGTCATAAAAAAATCTGTCAAATTTATGCAGACCTGCACTCTATCAGTGTATTGTTTGGTGCTCAGCACCAACAGCAACATGGCAGGTACAACAGACCTTGACCTCTTTCGAGATATCCCTTCCTCACCAGAAAACAACGTGGTGCTAGAGAGCTGCTGACTGGAGAAGGAATGACATAATGCCCCCTGAACATTTCAGATGTGTACAGTTTCTTTTCCTTTAACCCTTCACTCCAATCCTGTGGAAGCTCAAGTCAAGGAAGATGAACCCACATTTGACCTAGACCCTGTCAGCATGTCTGAGCCCTGTATGTGCAAGCACCACCACAGTCACCCATTGAAAACTCTGAGGCTTCACACTTCACTCTAAGGCAGGTTCCAACCACCCAGCTGCAGATCCCGGGATTGCACATAATTTTGGGGAAGAAAGGAAAAAGAAAAATTCCTGAGAACACATAAATGACATGGGTGGCAATTCATTAACTACATCATCATAATTTTAAATGTATACTTACTTTTCCTCATAGGTTCTACTGTCACTTTATCTGTTGTTAGAAGAATGAAGATTGAGAGATTAGCGATTCATATCGCCACTTGACATTATACCCTGTCTAAATGATGTATCTATCATTTTTGTCATGCTGATATTGGCAGTCTTTCACAGACAAGGATGACTCTCTTTCGCTCTCAGGGTGAGTCCATAAATGGCTGTACAGACCGATGCAGGTACTGCAAGTTCTGTTACACTTGGGGCAGACGGTGTCGGGGTGTTGGTGTGGCAGTGTGCTTCTATCACTGTTTTTGCCTGGCTTCCGTTGTTTCCTGGCAGCAAGTCTTGAGGTGCTGGAAGCCTTCCTGAATGCTGTTCCTGCAATTTGGATGCTTTGGGCCAGTGATTCCTAGGTGTCTGTGGGATTGCCACACTTCATCAGTGAGGCCTTGAGGGTATCACTGAAGCACTTCCTCTGTCCAGCTGAGACTTCCCTGTCCTGTTGAAGCTGGTAGTAAAGTACCTGCTTGAGGAGACTTCTGTCAGTTATTTGGATAATATTCCCAACCCATCATATTTGATGAAAGGTGATCAGTGCCTTGATGCAGGGGATTTTGTCTGTGTTGAGGATGCTGATGTTGAACTGCAGTACACTGATGATGCTTTCATATGTGCAATTTCAGAGGATGTACTGCAGACACTTGTCAGCACCTCTACAGAGGCATATGAGAGCATGGGTCTTGCGCTGAATATCTACAATACGAAGGTCCTTCACCAACCTGGCCTGGCATTGTGGAGCGAACCCCCCAATCATCAAGACCCATGGGGAGGACTTAGAGAATGTTGGCTACTTCCAATACTTCAGGAGAGTTCTGTTGGCCAAAGCAGCTATTGATGAAAAGATCCAGCACTGCCTCCAATGTGCTAGCACAGCCTTGGCCCGCCTGAGGAAAAGGGTGTTTGAGGGTGATGACGTCAGACCTGACACCAAGATCATGGTTTACAGAGTTGTGGTCGTTCCCGTTCTCCTATATGGCTCCGAGACGGGGAATGTCTACAGTAGACACTCCAAGGTGCTGGAACAGTACCATGCATACTGCCTGTGCAAGATCCTGCAAATCTGCTGAGAAGAAAGATAGAGTCATAGAGTCATTGAGATGTACAGCATGGAAACAGACCCTTCAGTCCAACCCGTCCATGCCGACCAGATATCCCAACCCAATCTAGTCCCACCTGCCAGCACCCGACCCATATCCCTCCAAACCCTTCCTATTCATGTACCCATCCAAATGCCTCTTAAATGTTGCAGTTGTACCAGCCTCCACCACATCCTCTGGCAGCTCATTCCACTCTTTGCGTCTCTTCTATATCTTTCCCCTCTCACCCTAAAGCTATGCCCTCTAGTTCAGGGCTCCCCGACCCCAGGGAAAAGACTTTGTCTATTTACCCTATCCATGCCCCTCATAATTTTGTAAACCTCTATAAGGTCACCCCTCAGCTCCAGGGAAAACAGCCCCAGCCTGTTCAGCCTCTCCCTATAGCTCAAATCCTCCAACCCTGGCAACATCCTTGTAAATCTTTTCTGAACCCTTTCAGGTTTCACAATATCTTTCTGATAGGAAGGAGACCAGAATTGCACGCAATATTCCAACAGTGGCCTTACCAATGTCCTAAACAGCCGCAACATGACCTCCCAACTCCTTTATTCAATACTCTGACCAATAAAGGAAAGCATATCAAACGCCACTTTCACTATCCTATCTACCTGCGACTCCACTCTCAAGGAGCTATGAACCTGCACTGCAAAGTCTCTTTGTTCAGCAACATTCCCTAGGACCTTACCATAAAGTGTATAAGTCCTGCTAAGATTTGCTTACCTAAAATGCAGCACCTCACATTTATCTGAATTAAACTCCATCTGCCACTTTTCAGCCCATTGGCCCATCTGATCAAGATCCTGTTGTAATCTGAGGTAACCCTCTTACCTATCCACTACACCTCCAATTTTGGTGTCATCTGGAAAATTATTAACTGTACCTCTTATGCTGGCATTTATCATTTATGTAAATGACAAAAAGTAGAGGACCCAGCACCGATCCTTGTGGCACTCCACTGGTCACAGGTCTCCAGTCTGAAAAACAACCCTCCACCACCACCCTCTGTCTTCCACCTTTTGAGCCAGTTCTGTATCCAAATGGCTAGTTCTCCGTTTATTCCATGATATCTAACATTGCTAATCAATCTCCCATGGGGAACCTTGTCCAACGCCTTACTGAAGTCCATATAGATCACATATACTGCTCTGCCCTCATCAATCCTCTTTGTTACTTCCTCAAGGAACTCAATCAAGTTTGTGAGACATGACTTCCCACGCACAAAGCCATGTTGACTATCCCTAAACAATCCTTGCCTTTCCAAATACATGTACATCCTGTCCCTCAGGATTCCCTCCAACAACTTGCCCACCACTGAGGTCAGGCTCACTGGTCTATCGTTCCTTGGCTTGTCCTTACCACCCTTCTTTAAACAATGGCACCACGTTAGCCAACCTCCAGTCTTCCGGCACCTCACCTGTGACTATCGATGATACAAATATCTCAGCAAGAGACCCAGCAATTACTTCTCTAGCTTCCCACAGAGTCTGGGGTACACCTGATCAGGTCCCGGGGATTTATCCACTTTTATGCGTTTCAAGAAATCCTGCACTTCCTCCTCTGTAATATGGACATTTTGCAAGATGTCACCATCTGTTTCCCTACAGTCTATATCTTCTACAGTAAATACTGATGCAAAATACTCATTTAGTATCTTCCCCCATTTTCTGTGGCTCCACACAAAGGCTGCCTTGCTGATCTTTGAGGGGCCCTATTCTCTCTCTCGTTACTGTTTTGTCCTTAATGTATTTGTAAAAACTCTTTGGATTCTCTTTAATTCTATTTGCCAAAGCTATCTCATGTCCCTTTTTTGATCTCCTGATTTCCCTCTTAAGTATACTCCTACTTCCTTTATACTCTTCTAAGGATTCACTCGATCTATCCTGTCTATACCTTACATATGCTTCCTCCTTTTTCTTAACCAAACCCTCAATTTCTTTAGTCATCCAGCATTCCCTATACCTACCAGCCTTCCCTTTCACCCTGACAGGAATATACTGTCTCAGCACTCTGGTTATCTAATTTCTGAAGGCTTCCCATTTTCAGCCGTCCCTTTACCTGCGAACATCTGCCCCCAATCAGCTTTTGAAAGGTCTTGCCTAATACCGTCAAAATTGGCCTTTCTCCACTTTAGAACTTCACCTTTTAGATCTGGTCTATACTTTTCCATCATTATTTTAAATCTATTAGAATTATGGTCGCTGGCCCCTAAGTGCTCCCCCACTGACACCTCAGTCACCTGCCCTTCCTTATTTCCCAAGACTAGGTCAAGTTTGCACCTTCTCTAGTAGGTACATCCACATACTGAATCAGAAAATTGTCTTGTACACACTTAAGAAATTCCTCTCCATCTAAACCTTTAACACTATGGCAGTCCCAGTCGATGTTTGGAAAATTAAAAACCCCTACCAGAGCCATACACCCTCTCTGTGACATCCTTGATCCTGGCACCAGAGAAGCAACAAACCATTCTGCTTTTTCACGGCTGGCCACAGAAATGTCTGTCTGTACCTCGAACTAGAGAATCCCCTAACACGATTGATCTCTTGGAACCTGACATTGCATTAGAGCCAGTCTCCATACCAGAAACTTGGCTGTTCCTGTTACGTTCCCCTGAGAGTCCATCACCCACTACATTTTCCAAAACAGCATGCCTGTTTGAAATGGATATATCCACAAAAGACTCCTGCACTAGCTGCCTACCTCTCTTACCTTTCCTGGAGTTAACCCATCTATGTGACTGTGTCTGAGTCCCCCCCCTTCCTATAACTGCCATCCATCACATACTGTTGCTGTTGCAAATTCCTCATTGCTTCTAACTGTCTCTCCAACTGATCCATTCGATCTGATAAGATTCGCAGCCAGTAGCATTTATGGTGGATATAGTCTGCAGTAACCCTTAAACTCTCTTTAAACTCCCACATCTGACAAGAAGTACATACAACTTTGTTAAATGCCATTTTTGCTCCTTCACAATCTACAGACCCAGAAAATAACACCGTTTTATTCCTCTACAAACACTGCCCCAGGTTCATTGAATAGTTATGGCTTATATTTTCAGTTTAATCAAGAGACATATCTCCAAAAATATATAATCAAGGAAGAACCTACTCGACTCACGACTGCAGATTCTCTGTAGACCACACTTAAAACAATGATTAACTTATCTGATTCTATGCTGTGAACTTTGCCCAACAGTTCCTCCAAGATCAGTTGTGAATTTCACTGTTTGATAATTTTCCCAGATGCACTCCGATGTCCAGCGATACACAAATTCAAACATCAAAGATGCACCAACACCAAGGAATCAGAGACATGCCATGATTGTGGTGAGGCTGGTATGTAGCTCTGTGGGTTAAAATTTGTTCTTTTTTTCTTAATGACCAGAATTTCACTTTTATGATCTCTCCATATTTTACGCAACTGACTCATGTCATTCATGGACTGAATCGAATAGCGTGGTGCTGGAAAAGCATAGCAAGTCAGCCAGCATCCGAGGAACAGGAGCATCGACATTTCTGGGACTGGAAAGATTTCAGTCTCCATTCTGTCAAGCTCCCTTCGGATGTTGCATGTTTCAATAAGATCACCTCTAATTCTCCAGTGGATTTCATAAAATATGGCATGATGGCTGTGGTGATCAAAACAACTTTAATTTTGACAGCTAAGCAAGTAAAAAGGTTTCACTTTGGAATTGCACTGTACTGATCAGTAAGAGATGAGATTCAACCTTGATAGAGAAAATAATTTAGCATTCTCACTTCCAGCTGCTATCCAGTATCTCTATGTAGAAAGTATGCAGGTAACACAAAAAGCTGTACACAATCATAACTTGGTTCACATATGAAAAGTTGCTAATTGAGTTGAATTATGAAACAGCATGAGTATTTTCAATATTTTGATCTTGTTTTACAAATTATGGAAATATTAATATTGACAATTTTATATGACTTCTCACATTCAATTTACTGACCATGTTGATTGTGGGAAGCATAAAACCATTGAAAAAGAAAAATGTCTGGCAGTTTATTGGGAGCTTACGCTTGATTATCTTCCTTTCTGCTCCTGAGTCCCACGTGAAGGTTCCAGAGTGAGAGGTGGAGGAGATATGTCACCCTTCCTCTTAATTGCTCGAAGATTGTTTGAGAGAGACAAGAGAACAGATTGCGTGTATGCTGTCTTGACTGCAGGTCCAATGAGACCTAGAGTGATTTAGGATTGAAAGGCTTCAGAATTGTAAGATACATGAAAATTGATGATGGTGACAAGCTCACTGAAAGGTTTTAATTCAAGTATTTTTCAGTGGCTGTGTTATACTTGATAACCCTTCAAATGAGTATTTCTCAATGAGCAATCCAATGATTATTTCTTGAAATATTTAATATTTCAAGTAATGCAGGTTATATAAATGTTTGACATATTCAAAATTAATGGAGATACTGTGGATAATGTTCAATTTATGGTCAGCTGGTATGTACTGGCAAAATGGGTGTATTCTCCAAATTTGCGAAGGGACATTTTCTCACTATGTCTGCTGGAAGCAAACACAATGCCATTTTGATTTATGGGCTTTCCAGTTGATCTGCCAAGCATCCAAAACTGCATGGACATCTTCAACAAATATTGGGAAGTGATGGCACAGTTATAATGTCACTGCACTACTAGTCTAGAACATTGGCTGATGTTCTAGGGTATGTGTTTGAATCACATCCGGGCCAATGGTGAAATTCAAATGTGATAAAAATCTAGAATAAAAGTTTAGCTTCATGGAGACCATGTAACTGCTGCTGATTGTTGTAAAACCCGATTCAGTTTGCTCATGTCCTTTTAGGGGGGGAAATTTATCATCCTTACCTGGTCTGGCTGACATGTGATTGCAGATCCACAGAAATGTAGTTGACTCTTCATTATACCATGGGCAGAAAATTCTGACTTAGCCAGTAACACCAATGTCCCATCAACGACAAATGTTTTAAAACTGAAAGAATTCTTTCAGGATCCAATTTTTCACTGCTTGCTTTACGCGGAAGTCGTGTGGTTGCTGCAGGAGGTTGTTGATGATTGGAAGAATCTTAGCTGCATTTTGGTGAGTCATTTTGATATCCTTATATCCTGATGAGCATAAGATTATGGTTTCATTTTTCTTTGGGCTATTACTTCTTATCAGGTGAGGGAAGTTGTTGTGAAGGAGAGTCTTTTGTAGCAACCTCATGTGGTGCAGAAATGGAACTCCTGCTATTGGCATTACTGTGCATCACAAACCTAATTAGCTAATTGGTTTTTTTTTACAACAATCTGATAGTTCATTGTGAACACCAAGTGCCCAGTATCACCACATTCTTCAGAATACCCACCATCTAATTGACCACCATTGGCCTTTCCAAGGGATTAGGTAATCCCACCCCTGACAGCACTACCCAGTCAGAAGTTGACAGCTCTCCATTACAGGCAGCATCGCAATGGCAGTGATGACAGCTACTGGCAATGCACCCACCTAAGGCCCAGGATCAGCAAGGAACCTGACACCAAAAGTGAACAAGGATAAAATGGGGGATTAGAAATGGCATTTGGATGCAGGAGCTCTGAATGTCTGACTTCCCAATCACCTGAGTGAATATGAATGAAGGATTCGACCCTACTCTCCATGCCTGTAAGCCTACAGGTAGATCCATGAAGGGTTTGCTTTTTGAGCTTCTTGAGGCGCCACAGTTCAAGCAAGCAAAGAGTTTGTATGAGCATATGCAAGGGAACAATTGATGAGCAGTAATTCTCTGGAATGTCCCACCTTTCACCTGAAAGAAGGATTGAGTTAAGGTTGAGAGGTTTAATATGTGTGGCATGAATGATACTTGCCACTTGTCAGCCCAAGTCTGGATTTTGTCCAGATGCATTGGAAAATGAACTGCTTCGTTAGCTGAGGAGTTGTGAATGGTGATGAACATTGTATAATCATCAGCGAGCATCCCCATTTCTGATCTTGTGATGGAGGTAAAATTATTGATGAAACCACTTGTTATCTAAGAACAGTGTCTTATCTGAAGACATTCAATGGTGGTACATCCCTCTACCTTTAATCACACGTTAGGCCTGAAATGAGGCAAAGACAAATGACAGTTGGTGGCAGTTAACTATTTCAAACACCTCTTACTAAATGCCACACACTGGGGGTGACGAGTGCCACAGGGTACCTGGAATGTCACAAACTTGTTTCAGGCAACCTGGAATTTCCCAGTTCATAAAATCGTATCGAAAGGTTTCTGAAGTTGTAAGGAAATTCAGAATGACCAACTTTTGTATTAAATAACATAACTGGTCAATGTGCAATGTTCGTATGAGGACAATGATTCACTGGGAAAACATGCTCATATCAAATGTACTTCCTTGAAAATTGCATTTCCTCATTCACATTTGTACTTGAAGTTAGATCTGCTTTGACTGTGAAAGATTTGTTTTGGTCCTGATTTTTAATTAGCCCCCACCTGTTTGAAAAAGGTCTAGGGACAAGATATTTAAAATAATGAGTTTTGTAACCCTCACCCATCCTGTTACTTTTGTGCCATGTCTCTATCTTTTAAACAGATCAAAATATTATTAGGATTGAGCTGCAATTTCAAACTGTTATGACACTGGTAAACCCTCCTGTTTACTTTAAAACCAGCAACACAGAAAAGTATGCAGTAATCTGTAAAGGTCTGAGTGGCCAAGAACTATTTAAAGTAAAAATTAACAACTTTATTTCTTAAAGTATAACAGAATAATTAAGTAACCACTATTTACAATTTCTTCCTCTAACCTATCTTTTACCTTCCCTTCTATTATACTAGTCCGATAAAACTCCCCGTTAAGATTTACAAAACAATACTTCTGATCTCAAAACCAGGCAGCTTTTGTGCTTCTATTTGGATCTTCTTAGGAATTTCTGCATCACATGTTACTGCTTGAAAAGATATCTTTTTGAAAGAGCTATTTTCAGGCTGTCTGTTTACATGCTGCGCTCGTCAGTTCTCCTCTCGACTGTTTAGTTTTCCCCAGTCTTATACCCCCAAAGCATCGGATTGTGTCATTGGCTTTTAAGATCGTCAGTATACTCAATTAAAACTGGATTGAAGTTTGATATTTTTGAGGGTATAATTTAAATTGATTGGTTGAATTCGAATTTGTTTTTGTCTCTAAGTCACGAGCTAATAGAGTTGTTCAACCAAATGTTAATTGTTGCCTTGTGGAGAGTACTTGGTGCTGTGTCCGGTAGTTCTGCTGTTTTTCACTCTCTTAAAGTACACTTGCATTTTCGTAACAAAAATGAAATTTGAATGAATGGCCAGTGCTAACTTCCCTGCCTGACAAAACCTTATAGGAGCCACATCATGGGCCAGAAGTGATCCAAAAGGTAAATTTTAAGCTTGTAGTTTTAGTGTTTTGAGGCCAGGAGTCATCCTCAGGGCCAAAGAAGAAAGTTTTGACCCTCACTTTTCCCAGGTTAGTCCTCCATTCTAATCTTTGACAGATCGTTTTCCTTTTACCTGATTCTGACCAGAGCATTTTACACCATATTCTACGTCACCCCCCAAATCCTATCATCCTGGGGTCTGGGTGGGATTCTATTGGGAGCGTCAGTTTGGACTTGTACCAAAAAGCCTACTTCCACACTGTAAGGATTTGATGATTCACTGACACCATGGCTCATTCACATAATTTCTGAGGTATGGTATTTTTCTGCTAGACAGACAGTTAACTGGTCTGTTGAGGTATGTTGTGTACATTTATTTAAGTGAGGACCTACCATGATGACTGGCAGGGTTTACGTGTCTCTGGTCTTGCAAAGTTTGTTTCCCCTCCTTGCCTCTTCTGCACTTGTCTTAAAACCTTGTGTTTGAAATGGGGCAATTTTTGTCTACTCTTACTTTGTGCTCTTTCTTAAAAAAAGTAGTCAACTGCCTGTCAGAGAAGATACTTCACTGATTTGCTCTTTAACCATTGAGTATTGCTGAATTAGCTTTGCAAATTATTTGATATTTTGCACACTGAAAATGATTTGCTTCATCTCAATGAACTGTATAGCATGGTGATACTTTTTGTGAGAAAGAAGATTGATAATTTTTTTTCCTGTCTGAACCGAAACTAGTTTATTTTTCCTTGCTGTAATACATTATCGTGAGCTGTATCTTTTTTAAAAATAAGATCATTTTTTACATAAAATCACACAAGTTCCTGATTTTCCTTCCCTCTGAGATGAGAAGCCAATGAAAAAACAGATGGTTTCTGCTGCAGTCACCAAATCTCTCAGCTGCAGGGTAAGAAGAGCCTTCTGGGGAGTTATCTGGCATTTAGCAGGCTGTCATATGTATGCAGCTGCTGGCTGAAGCAGGAATTTTCTAATGATTTTCTTCCCTGACCTTTATTACTGATGCATCTTCTTTCAGAACCATCTTTCCTTCACCAGCAAAATACCATTTTATTAATGTTTCATTTTCTCACGCAGAACTAACAGAAAGATGGTGCCGCTTGAAAGGAAACCTGCTCTTCTTAATGAAAAATAGAAGCAGTGTAAGTAATTACCATATCTCTCTCAACGTAGATTTTATTGTATTTTCCAATTAAGCTTTTCATTTTATGGTTGTAATATTTTTCTGATGCCTTCTGATGGTAATTTAACAAAATGTAGAGTTCTATGCTGAATTCAACTTTCTGATGAGATTTGTTTTGTAAACTGTGTCAGATGTTTCTTGAGATATTTTTGACCAGTAATGGCATGAGTAGCAAAGTGCTTTTTTTTTAAGTATGGATGAGGCATATTAGAGCTAATTAACAATTGTCAGGCTGGCTGAGGAAGCAACTATGCATGTCAGATATCAATTCAACAGTGCAAACATTTGTAAAAGCTACATGTAAATTGAATTCAATCTGTGCACACGGAGAGTGTCCCCAAGGTGTGGTATAAACAGCTTTAAAATTTAATTAGGTGATAAGTGTGCTGACAGAGGTGCAGCAAAATAAATGTTATAAATACTCGAGCTGGTTCCAGCATATAGTTGCATCATGCAAAGAATCTTCAGGTTAAAAACAAGCACGATTACAGCTTCCAAAGGTTCTGCTTCCTCTTTCTTGATCAATTATGCATTAAAGTTTTTAAATTTAATGCTGTCATTTGGTCATTTTCAACATTGGTAGTAGCTGTATTTTGTACCTTTCTTCTGTTGTTGTAGGGTATGCAGGTTTGCTTCTGTTAAATTTGTTCTGCGAAATGGAATCTTTCTAGAAAGGTTGCTAGTTGTAATAATTGCACTCTAATATATGCATTTTATTCCTATTCTTGATATAATGAAATATAATATTTTGATTAATTTTCATTGAAAATTAGTTGACATGAAATACAAGAAATTCATTAGCAATTGTATTCCTAGACGGACCATTAAAAGATGTTTGCCATATGCAATGGTTTCTGCATGTTTTGAGCTTTCCTAATTGTCACATTAAAAATATATGTTGTCACAGTCCTTGTATTAGAAACCACTTTGTCATGTGTCACTGCTTTCAATTTCACCTTTTAATCCTTGAAGATGGTATGTGATTTCAATTGTTCTCTGCTTTCAACCAAAATAATCTTATTATTGCACCTAGCAAAACTATTTTCTTTGAACAATCTATCTGCAGATACCCTCTCTCTTACTGCCTGACTAAAACAAGAGTTGCCTGAAAAGGTTATATTTTTAGAATGTACCATGCACCCTTTTTTTCAAAAAAAGTTACTTTCGTAAAATTAACTTACCTGGACAATTTGGTTAGAAACTCTTGAACCTATTTGACCCTTATTGGCCTGGACCACGCACTGCCCAAAACACCCAACCTGAAATCTGGCAAAATCCAAAATTCTGTGTGGCCTTGATATTGAGAGAGTGTACTGTACAAGTAAAAATATGTGCTGTTAGTTGATTGATCAGAATTTTTGTGTTGAAGCTAAATCATTGTCAGGACATTGAGTTCTAACATTCCTTGTCTGTTTATTATATTTGCTTTTGTAATGTAAGCAATGTTTTGGAAAACGCTTTCCATATTACTGGTGTATGTACTACCAATGATTCAGACTTATACTCTAAAATTAAATATAAAGTAGTTGCAGCTTTATTACTTGTTGGTACTTTGGATCTTTCAAACTATTTTAAGAATGGCGTGTACTCAAATGATTTCTTCCACAGTATTTTAATATTGTATAAAGCAGTGATAAAGTGTTGCTGGAAAAGCGCAACAGGTCAGGCAGCATCCAACGAGCAGGAGAACGACGTTTCGGGCATGAGCCCTTCTTCAGGAATCTGTAAAATTATTCCTGAAGATTCAGGATTCCTGAAGAAGGGCTCATGCCCGAATCGTCGATTCTCCTGCTCCTTGGATGCTGCCTGACCTGCTGCGCTTTTCCAGCAACACATTTTCAGCTCTGATCTCCAGCATCTACAGTCCTCACTTTCTCCTAAAGCAGTGATACCATATTAATATAAAATATAAATCAGATTTAAAGAAAAATCTATTGAATCTGTAAATATAATTGTTTTTAAACAATCTCTCAGTTCTGTTTACCGCAATTATTGGATTGCACATCATAAGTTTTTATTCTGGTCTGTGAACCATGCATAGAGTTGAGGGATGGAGGCAGGATTTTGATGGTGAGGCCAAGAAGCCATATTTTGAGGATTACTGACCAACAAGAATGCTATTTTTGCTGCTGTGTGCTGGTTTCTTAAAAAAAGGTTTTCTGCAGTGAAATGATTGTTTTCTTCTGGTCTATTTTGGAAGCAAGGACAGTGGATTCCTGACAGTATGGAATTACAGTCAAACTTCACTGTAATGAACCCTCTCTGGACTGGCAGAAAATCATTCCAGTAGAATTTGTTGCACTGTGAAAAATGAAGATAGAATTAATTTGAATTGAACATAATTTTGTTTTAACGTTTTTTAAAGCCATTGTTTAGTGTAGTTTGTTTTATATTACTCAATTCATGGTGCTTCTATTTTGCCAAACCAATCCAAACAAAAAGCCATTCCTGGTAATGACTAACAAATTTGGAACACAGAACCAAATTTATGTAATGTTTCTTTCATCAGCATTTTCAAATCAGCAATAAACTCATCAAGACATTCTTGATCACAGTTGAAATTTATTTTTTGGGATCTTCTGAATTTCCCGAACTTGTTTTCAGAGACAAAGTTGATCTTTTTCTTGCTGTCTTCATGCATATGGGTGCTTTTGCCCTTCATAAGTTTCCTCCTTGCAGCTGCTTCCTCATGCCCACTGTTTCTTTACAGTTTGTTTCCAGTCAGCAAGTTATCTTCTTAGTCAATGAATGCAAATTTGTCAGGTGAAATCCACACTTCTGTAGGATACCTTTCAATTAGTCTCCGCTTAAATCCCATCATTGCATCTGGGTAGAACCTAGTCAAGTGTTCATTGTAGTGGGGCTAATTTCCATTGGAAAAAAATTGGATTTTCCTATTGGGATATTTGAAACCAGTGAATCATAACTTGTTATCATAGATTATACTACACTTGCTATGTTCTGGTCGGTCTACTGATTTTTTTACAGTGGGTCATTAGAATGTACTGGTATTGTAGATGCTCCGTCACACAAAGTTGAATACTATTAGTTCTCTGCTTACACTTTCAAAGAGCTATTTCTGTATTCTCTCTCCTTTGTTCCTTCATAGCCCTGTCTTGCACTTTTGTTTCCTTTTTAAGTGTACATCCAGATTATTTTTGAAAAAACCTACAGAATCTGCTTCCAGGTCATGCATTAGATACTACTATTAATTGGCTCATTGCTAAGCATCTTAAATCTCTTTCTTTTGGTGCCAAGCCCAGCGTCCTTACTCACTCCATAAAAACCTTTCATAATTTTGAATATACCTACTGAATATCCTCTGATCTAAGGAGAACAATCCCAGTTTCTCTGTTCACACTGAAGTTTCTCATTCCTAGTCAAGTAAATTCCCTTGACACCCTTTGAAATGCAGTGACTGTGTTTGCAGTTGTAGATTCTCCTGAAGTAGTGATACAGAAGGAAGAAGTAGTGATAAGTGAAATAATGTTGTTTTAATTGTGAAAATGGTGTTGGTTACAATGTATTATTGACACATCATAGAATGTTTTTAACAATGTAATGTTTCCAAAATTAATGATAGACATCATTTAATGTTATTGAATCTCTCTAGAATACTTCTTCCCTTGCCAGATATTTTCCTTAAAAAAGAGCACTTCACAATATTCACTTTGGCCTGGCAAACAGCCAACTACAAATAGTTTGATCTTTTAATGAAGTGAAATAAGTCATGATCCTAATCAATGTCTGATCAGGTTCAATAAACTGTGTGGTGTGTGGGCCGTTCTGTTATAATGCATACTTCGTCCACACGAATTTGCTGTAACGCAATTGACAAATTGGGGACACTGTGTCTACAGCACAACGTTTAAAACATGTTTTGTATGTAACACGATTCCAGCACCAAGAGTTTAAGTGCTCTTTCTAAAGTGCGATTTTTCTATAACGTGGAATTGCACAAGAACGTAAGCATCGCGTTATAGAAGAACTGACTGTACTCCTACTTGTAGTTCTTATATTTTGGTGCAAGTACCTTGGAAGGAAGTCCTAAGATTTTATGCAAGAACCAAGCTTATGTCTTTTTTTTGGTTTTCTGCAAAAGGAATAAATATGCAGCATAATTTATAATGTGATTCAGTTCTCACTTATAGCAGCATGAAGCTCGCTCTCCCTTAAATGCAACTTGCCATAATGAACATGCAGATAAGCATTTGTAGAACATTCATTGACTTTGCAGAATGATGTCTGAAGTAACACCCAGCTTTTACCTTCATTATACAATGCACACTCATCCCCACAGTTTCAACATCTTTCCAATCAAAAATCAGAGGTAATCAAATGACTTGGGAGATTTAAGTTGTGCGCCACTGAGATCAATATATCCAAGAAATGTTCATGAACTATATTTTCACTATTCCCAGTAGTCAGTGTGATTTCTGGTTCACCCTTCTTTCTATTCTTAAACCTGATTACTGTTAAGGGCAAATGTTGGCCCTATTAAATATATCATGATACTAAAATTTAATGTAAGAGCTATTCTGTATGTGTTTGTAAATTAACTTGCAGTGTATCATAAGGAATGACACATTGAAAACTAAAATAAATATCTGAAAAATATTTTTTGGAAAGGGGTTTCAGCCTCTTAAATTCAGTGCTGCAGTGTCAGAATTGATGTTGTATAGAGAACCATTAACACATGTGATGTGATGACTGCAGCAACGTTTCTACAGCAGGGTCATAAATTAGATTGCAGTTTTCTTTTAGTTTAGCCAAGAATACTGTAAGTTACAAAATGATATGCTCATAAAAGGAATGAATAATGATCTTTATGAAAATACTGAATGACTGAAACAATGCTTCATATGAGAAAAAGAATTTCCAGGCACTCATAGCACCACCTGTAATAACAATATTATAAAGAGTATGCTAATACAATTGGCAGTCACAGAAGACCTGTTACCTTTTCTCATTTTACCAGGTTTGACGTCAATGGAAAATGACTTCCTATAGCTAACACTAAGTAAATATCATAATAAAATTAGCAACGATCCAGTTTCATATTGTAGTTGTGGATTGTAGTTGGAGTCCCAGCAGCAGCTGTCACTCTGCCAGCTGAATACGTGATCAGAAACACTGATTTTTTTTTCACACTGTGAGGATGCAAACCTTGTAGAAATAAAGTGTGGATGTTTATGACATCTTTATCCTCTACTGTCTTGCAATTTTTATATAGCAGTTAAAGTCACCGTAAAGAAAATACATTTTCCATTTCCAATTTGACTTTAAAGATTGCGTATGTACAATACCTAAACCACACCTGAACAGCATAACTGTAAAATTACTTTTTAAAATCCCATTCTTTCCTCCTTTATTCATTTGTGTAAAGGATTACTTGCTCTTAGAGGGGAACATGATTGGATAGAAATCATGAATCACATTTGTATGTTGGCATCCTACTTCACTATACTTTAATAACGTTGCCTCCTAACAGCACAGGAAATGACACACTGGACTAATAATCTAGTGACTGTGTTGAAATCCCACCAGTTGGGGAAAATAGAATTTGGAATAATCTAATAACAGTGATGATAATCATGAAATTACTAGACTGTTGTGGAAAATTAAACTGGATCATTGATATGGTTTAGAGGGAAAAGAAACTTACTGTCTTGACTCATAACTACCCTCTGAAACGACAAGATACTCAGTCATAGGTAAAACAAAGGAAAATGGCTGCAGTTGTTTAAGCTAATCATCTCAGGTCCAAGATAATGCTGCAGGAGTTCCTGAGCTCAAATATTCAGCTACATGATGAAAGATTTTGCCTCTAACATGGGATGTGCACTGATGATTGCAGAGTATGTATCTCTGTACAAGATTGCAGTGTAAAAGAGTTCATGTTGAAGTTGCATTAGCTTCACCCATTCTGATGAGGTTACACACTGTCCTTTGTTGGATACGGGAGTGCTAGACTCTCTTTTGAGGGGAGCACATGTATTCTGGAGAGCTCCTGAGTGTCCTGAGTAATTATGTCTAATTAACATAAACTATACTTATTGCTGTCGTACAATAAACCACCTTATTAACCAAGACAAATGACTCTTCTGTTCAGATTCACTAGTGGTCTATCCTCTACCACTTATAATTAGACCCTAAATACATATAGATAAAGGAAAATTGATAGCAGCAAACAATTTCAAATAACCTTTATCATCTGCCACATACTGGTAAAGATGCAGATACTTTAAGATGCCAGCAGTGGTGATCAGGCAAACACCATAATTTCCATTAACAGCTCTTCAGGTAATCTGGAAGATCTGGACAATGTTTACACTTGGACTGATGGCTGTCAAACAAAATTAATTACAAAGAAGTGGTAAGCATTGGCAATCTGTAACAGAAGAGAGCCTAACAACATTCCCTTGATATTGGGGGTACAATAATGTAGTGATAACATCACTGGACTGGTAATCTAAAATCCCAGGCTAATTTTCTGGGGTTCAAATTGCATCACATTAGGTGAAGTTTAAAATCATTAAAACCTGACATTAAACAATAAACTAAACAAAAGCATCATATAACCCACCTGGTTTGTTGATCCTCCTTTAAGAAGGAAATTTGCCCGCTTGGTTTTTCAGATGTATGACTCCAGACTTACCACAATGTTTTTTAGATTAGAGGAGATACAGTGTGGAAACAGGCCCTTCGGCCCAACAAGTCCACACCGACCCGCCGAAGCGCGACCCACCCAGACCCCATTCTCTTACATTTACCCCTTCACCTAACATTAAAACCTGACATTAAACAGTAATGTTGTTGATTTAACTGTCCTGTGAAATTGCTTTGGAAGCCACTCAGTTGTATTAAACTACTACTAATTGTAAAAAAAAAAGGATGAAACCTGGAAGATCACTTTTCGTTGTCCTAATACTGGAAATGACAAAGTACACACAAAAGAGCCTTTTGATATCAAGGTCACGTTTGATTCAGTATAGCATCAAGAAGTCTAAGCAAACTCAGAGTCAAGGGGGATTGGTGAACTATTTCCTGCTGGTTGTAGCTATAGCTAATACAAAGGAAATAGCTGTGGCTGTTGGAGATCAGTCATCTGAACTCTAGGACTAGGATCAGGTGTTCCTCAAGGTGGTATCTTAGGTCCCCTCCGTTTTCAGCTGCGTTAGCAATGACCTTCTCTCTGTCATAATGGCAGAAGACGGAAATGCTGTTGATTGTATAATGTTCAGCACTATTCACAACTTCTCAGGTATTGAAGCTAACCATTTCCAAATGCAGCAAAACCTGGATAATATTGTGATTTGTCCAAACGAGTGACAAATAACATTTGTGCCACAAAATGACAATGACCATCTCCAATAAGGGAGAGAATCACCCATGGTCCCTTGATGTTCAATGAATCATTGAATCTTGCACAACCAATGACCTGGAGTTACTGTTTATCATTGAACTGGACTGGCCAGGCAAATAATATGGCAACGAGCAGGTGAGAGATTAGGAATTTTGCCATAAGTAACTTATCTCCTGATTCCCCAAACCTTGTCCACTATCTACAAATTACAAGTTAGAAATGTGATGGAATATACTCCTCTTCCCTGGGTAAGTGTAGCTCCAACAGTACTTAGGCTTGGAATCATACAAGAAAATGCAGTCCACTTGATTGGCACTTTCAACTTTCACTTCTTTCACCGTGATGCTAAGTCGCAGCAGTGTATACCATCTACAAGATGCACTGCAGTAACTCACCAAGGCTCCTTTGACTGCACTTTCCAAAGACAAAACCTCCACCACCTAAAGGCAAGGGCAAAAAATACATAGGAATAACATCTCCTCCAAGCAAACCCTATTCTACCTTGAAGCTACAATGCCATTCGTCTGCTGTCGCTGGATCAAAATCTTGGGTCTCCCTTCCAAACGTACTGTAAGTGTCACTACATTTGTTATGATCTTGTGACCTCAGTTGTTATGGGGGAATGTTCAATTGATTTTAGTACCAGACAAGTCAAATTCTCAATAGGAACCTAACTGGATAAATCTTATTTTAAAATTATTGCAGTGATCATTCGCTAAAACATAAGTTTGCAATGTTGCAGACTTTGTGTTAACAAAAGAACAAAACAGAAGTTTATTGGCAGCAGAAGTAAAGATAAAAAAGCAGAAAACAAAATCACTCTATTCCCTTAAAAAAAGGTTCAGAGGTTTCACATACAGTGGAAATAATCGAAGCATGGTACATCTTACAAACATTGCAATTTCAAATACATCCAGTACCACGTTTCTAGCAAGATCCAGTGCAGCCCATTTCCGAGGGAGTTTTTTAAAATTGTTTTCATTATTTAATGAGCTTGAAGTAATTAACATTTCAATTCAAATGCTGGAACTGCAGATAAATTTTTCTTCATTGTCATTATGTTCCTGACTTAGTTTCCTTCCAGTACTATACTATTTCTGTCACAGCTTCAATTACCTTTACTTCTTTTCTTTTAAACTTCAAATACTGAACTTCTGTTATCTTCTACCAACTATATTCTGACATTCAGTTCTGAGATTAATAATAGTTTGTTCATCTAAGATAATTTTATTACAGTTAATGCTTTTTCTCAGCAGTGGTGCTTAGCATATTACTTCATCGAAAGACTTCTCGACACTTTGGAGCTCGATACATGCTTTTCTGTTGAATGGCTTCTGGTCCAAACTCAATTAATGCGGAAATTTACCTCCCTAAGCCCTCTGGGTATTTCCCTAGAAACTCTGGGTAACTTAATTCCACTACGAATAATACATATTTTACTTCAAAAGCTAATTTTCAACTTGAAAAGCATAGACCACCCTGCACAATCAACCCAGAACTCCAAAAACTCAAACTCTCAGTGAATAGTGTGAAAATACATATCTCTGTTTCAGTGCACACTCCATGCACTGCAGTGCTTGAAGAAGGCCACCACCACCATCTCCACGCTACTCAGGGTGGGCAATAAAATTTCCCATATCCACTAGTCCTTAAGTCCCATGAACTTAATGAAACAACAAATTCAATGGTCTTACCAACTTTAAATTACCCATCACTAATATCTTGGGATCTAGAAACATGACTGAATCAGACACATAAAAACTCTGATGATGAATGCAAATCAGAATGGGTATTCTGTGCAGAATGACGCCTCTCCTGTTGCCCCAGAGCTTTCCACCAACTAAAAGATGTACGTCAGGAATACGTCAGAATAGTTCCCATCTGCTTGTTAACAAGTGTTCAAACAGACTTAAGCTCAAGACCATCCAAGAGAAATCAGTCTCCTGGATTGGGACCCTATCCACCACCATAAACATGTACTCTGTGCACCACCAGTGCAACATGACTATTGTATACCCAAGGTTGAAACTTTATTGCTGGAACAGCACAGCAGGTCAGGCAGCATCCAGGGAACAGGAGATTCGACGTTTCGGGCACAGGCCCTTCTTCAGGATTGTATACCCAACTCTAGTCGCACTGCAGCAATTTGTCATGGCTTCACTAAATAGCTTATCATCAATAAAATTCAATTCAATTCAATTCAGTCAATACAAATAACAAGGTCAACAGATGAATAGGAAAGCAGTCATTTTCAATTTTTCATTCAAGTCACACGCCACCTGATTTGAAAATATATCATTATTCCTTTATCGTCACTGTCCAAATCCTGGAAATTCCTCATGAACAGCACTGCAGAAATACTTTCAGCAGAAGCGTTGCAGTGGTTAAAGAATGCAATTCACCACCATCACTTTGTGCAATATGGTAGAAGCAATAAATGCTTCATTATTGATAACCAAGCCTCTTGAATAAAAAAAGTCACTGCATTCCCTTTTCTAATCAGTGCTGAAGAAGACCAGTCATGTGTCTAGAAATTCATGCTTCTAAGAGTACTTTTGCTGGAATAAATTGAAGAATTTGATATAAGAATTGACTAGGATTCAGTTGTGCACTTAGCTCAGAGGCAGCACTTTTCCCCATGAATGAGAAGGATGTAGGTTAAGGTTGCACTACAGCGACACACAATCTGTTGACTCCAATTTAATGTCAAGGAGCACTGTGTTGTCAGGGACAACATTTTCTTTAAACTGTAGTTCCACCGATGTTCTCAGATGGTCTCCATTTTTGATCTTCCAGAATACCCAAGATTTCAGAACATTACTGGTCGTTTGGCAGGTAGCAAATGTAACTCAGATCTTCAAAGAAGGAAGGAGAGAGAAACATGAACAATCAATCAATTAGGCAACACCAATGTCAGAGATGTACATCATGGAAACAGACTTTTCTGTTCAATTCGTCCATGCCTCCCAGATATCCTAATCTAATCTAGTCCCGTTTGCTAGCACTTGGGCCATACCTCTCTAAACCCTTCCTATTCACATATCCATCCAGATGCCTTTCAAATGTTGTAACTGTACCTGCCTCCACTACTTCCTCTGGCAGCTCATGCCATACATGCACTACTCTCTGCATGAAAAGGTTGCCCCTTAGGACCCTTTTAAATCTTTCCCTTCTTACCCTAAACCTATGCCCTCTAGTTCTGGACTCCCCCACCTCAGGGAAAAGACCTTGTCTACTAATCTTATCCATGCTCCTCATGATTTTATAAACCTCTATATGGCTATCCCTCAGCCTGTGATGCTCCAGAGAAAACAGCCCCAGCTTATTCAGCGCCTTCCTATAGTTCAAACCCTCCAACCCTGGCAGCATTCTTGTAAATCTTTTCTGACCCCTTTTCAACTTTCACAACATCTTTCCAATAGGAAGGAAACCAGAATTGCACACAATATTCCAAAAGAGTAAATGCTTGAAACTATACTTAAGGACCTGGTAATAAGGCACTTGGAAAATCACCATTAAATTGGCCAGTCCCAACACTGTTTTACAAACGTAAAATTTCATTTGACAAATATATTGGGATATTTTTGAACGTGTAATCTATCGAATGGACAGTGGAGATTTCTTTCTGTTGCTCCATTTTACATTGTTTGAAACCCTGCTTCTTAACATTGACATGTAAGCTAATTTCTTTTTGCATTTCTGTAAAGGATCTGTAAGACTTCAATGTTTAATTGTTTTTGCTGCAATTTGGTTTCAAGGTATTTTTTCCCCCAGGCTCCCTCTAACTGGGGTTTGAATAAGATCAAAGAAGAGATGTCTCTGTGGTTAGACAGCATCAGTTAATTGTTAGTATCAAGGATTATTGTATTAATGTTGGAAAATTGCATCCATAGGTTCAGGTTTCACCTGGATCTGTTATATATTCTAAAGAGCTTGTAGCCAATCCTTATGGTAAAATAGGGCAAAATCAGCATGGTTTCATCAAGCGGAGGTCATGTCTGACAAATCCGTTAGAATGCTTTGAGGAGGTTACGAGCAGATTAGACCAAGGACAGTCAATGGATATTATCTATCTGGACTTCCAGAAGGCCTTTGATAAGGTACCACACAGGAGGCTGCTGAGTAGGGTAAGGACCCACGGTGTTAGTGGCAAGGTACTAGCATGGATAAAAGATTTGTTTTCTGGCAGAGAGTGGGGATAAAAGGGTCCTTCTCAGGAGGGAAGCCAGTGGCTAGTGTTCCACAAGGGTCAGTGTTAGAACCACAACTTTTCACTTCATACATTTAATGTTCTGGATGAAGGAAGTAAAGATATTCTGGCTAAGTTTGCAGCTGATACAAAGATAGATGGAAGGACAGCTGATATTGGGGAGAAAGGGCGACTTCAGAAAGATTTAGACAGGTTACGAGAGTAGGCTAATAAGTGGCAGATGAAATACAATGTGGAAAAGTGTGAGGTTATGCACTTTGGTAGGAAGAATAGAGGTATGGACTGTCTTCTAAATGGGGAGAAAGTTCAGAAATCTGGAGTACAAAGGAATTTGGGAGTCCTAGTCCAGAATTCTTTCAAAGTAAACTTGCAAGTTGAATCAGTAATTAGGAAGGCAAATATGATGTCATTATCTCGAGAGGACTAGAATATAAAAGTATGGATTCCTTCTGAGGCATTATCAGGCTCTAGTGAGACTACATTTAGAGTATTGAGAGCAATTTTGGGCCCCACACCTCAGGAGGGATGTATTGTCCCTGGAGAGGGTCCGGAAGAGATTGTTGAGAATGATCCTAGGAATGAAAGGCTTAACATATGAGGAACATTTGAGGATTCTAGGACTATACTCATTGGGATTTAAAAGGATGAATGGGGATCTGATTGAAACTTACAGAATACTAAATGGCCTGGACAGAGTGGATGTTGGGAAAGTGTTTCCAATGGCAGGAGAGATGAGGACCCAAGCTCTCAGCCTTAGATTAAAGAGAAGACTCTTGAGAATAGAGATAAGGAGAAACTTGTTTAGCCAGATAGTGGTGAATCTGTGGAATTTGTTGCCACAGGGGATTTTGGAGGCTAGGTCATTGAGTATATTTAAGACTGGGATAGATAAGTCCTTGATTACCAAGGATATCAAAGATTATGGGGAGAAAGTAGGGAAATTGGGGTTGAAAAACCTATCAGTCACAATTGAATGGCAGAGCAGATTTGATGGGCCAAATGGCCTAATTTCTACTCTTGTGGTTTTATGGACTGATAACATTGCCAGTTGATGATCATCTTCAACTTCTATTACTCCAACTCCTTCCAGGTTAGTGCAAAAAAAGCCTGTCTAGAAATTGTATTGTTTATTGTCTATTTTTGGAAATATCTCAAAAGACCTTGTGTTTCATCAATACATTCTCCTGAATAGCAATTCCACCATTAGAGTGCTGCTGTTAGGATGTGAGGCCTCCTGAGTTTAAGGACTAGATTAATATAGACCTTTTTGAATATAAAGGAGCTCTTTGGAGATCCCTAAACTTGTCAGAAATGTTGTAGCAAGTGGGCAGGGGTTGGTTCAGTAGTTCATCTGCCCTTGGGTCTGTGGTGGAGAGGGTTGTCCACAACATTTAGGAAGCGTTAACCATGCAGGCTGCTGTCAGTAAAATTGGGGGTTAGTGGATCTTCTCTTCCCTTGGCTTCCCCAGGAGGCATCTTCCAAAGGTCTTTTTTTTTTAATAAGCCCTTTCCATGACCTCTTGAACCTCTCACTTCAACTCATTCGCAAAGGGCATTATCAAACTTACTTTGCCTCCAATGAGGTGTGACCAATAGTCACTGGTCACTGCTCCTGGCTTGCTGTGCTAGGACGATAGAGCTGCTGCTCATCTGATTAGCTGGCATCACTCCAAGGTGGGGCTTCATGTCAAAAAAGTGGTGGAGGTCTCATATTTAAGCAAGTGAAGTTTAATTCAGTGTTAAATTATTACAGGGCAGATGTTGTGAAATGTATTCAATTCTTGATGTTTTGCCAGTGGAAGGGAAGAGATGGGGACAGCATCAGTCGGTAAAATCCATCCCATGAAGTCTATTGATTAAAATGCTGCTCTAAAAACATGTTTGATTAAGTTCCTCAGCTGTCCTTGCTGCCTGCATGACACATTTCCAAGTGCCTTTGGAAATTTACTGAATTAAGATGAATTGCTGTTGTACTAATACTTTTTGAATGGTGAGAAATAAAACTTACTGGGTGAAATTTAGTACTAAGTTATTCACTGGTATTCTGTCACCTGCTAAATTGAATGCTTTTTTCCCCATAGTATTCCCTTAGAATTAACCTATCGTGTTCCATTTTCAAATCTTGACATAATAAGCTGTCTAATTCTAACCTGATATGACAAGATATTGTGGCAAGTTTCAAGTGAATCCTCTGAGCAATCTTTCTTGAAAGTCAATAAGGGGAATGGCCTAGTGGCATTAGATTAGATTCCCTATAGTGTGGAAACAGGCCCTTTGGCCCAACAAGTCCACACCGACCCTCCAAAGAGTAACCCACCCAGTCCCATTTCCCTCTGACTAATGCACCTAACACTGTGGGCAATTTAGCATGGCCAATTTACCTGACCTGCACATCTTTGGACTGAGGGAGGAAACTGGGAGTAGCCGGAGGAAACAAGTGCAGACACTGGGAGAATGTGCAAATTCCACACACAGTCGCCCAAGGCTGGAATCGAAGGTGGCTCCCTGGTGCTGTGACGCAGCAGTGCTAACCACTGAGCCACCACGTATTATCGCTGGACTGTTAATTCAGAGACCCAGATAATGTTTGGGAACCTCTGTTCAAATCTTGCCACAGCGGTGGTGGAATTTGTATTCACACGTATCTGGAATTAAGAACCTAATGATGACCATTATCAATTGTTGGAAAGAACCATCTGGTTCATAATGTCCGTTCAGGAAGGAAACTGCCATCCTTACCTGGTTTGGCCTTATTGGACATGCAAACCAAAGTCCCCCTGATCCTCACTGCTTCTCAGGATCATACTGATAATCATGTATTCCCTTGCCTTATTTTTCCTGCTTAAGTGCATTACCTTACACTTAGCTGGATTGAATTCCATTTGCCACTGAACAGCCCTCTGAACTGAGAGGGAGATGAGAGGTAGACCTGTATTAACTAAAAAGAGAGGAAGGAAGAAAGAATTGGCTTTGTTTGACCTATTGGTCTGGGAAATGATATTGTGAAAGAAATATGCTGACTCAAATGACAGATGGATAGTATCAACTTGAATCAAGAGGACAGAAAGGATATTGTAAAGTTTGGAAGGGTCGAAATACCCTTATACCCTAGTTTCAAAAAGAATAATTGTGCATGTATGAACTGGAATTTGGATTAAGAAGAGTGACAGAATAACCATTTAATGAAGTGTTGGCTATCTCTGTTAAAAATCCAAAGGTCACTCTCTTTCATCTTTGGTAGTCCATTGTCTTAGACTTCCTGTAGAATGTCAGTAATTTTAGATCCTCTGTTCTCCAGCTGCCAGCTTCATGATAGTTCTTATCAAGACTCCAGGTGAGATAGAGGTTCACCTGCCTCTCTTCCGCCCAGTTTTCTGCGTCAGGTGCTCCTGATGTGGTCTTCTCTACATCGGGGAGACCAAATGTAAACTTAGGGAACGGTTCATTGAGCGTCCCAGCCAGGCCCACAGGGGTCGACTAGACTTCCCAGCTACTGCCCATTTTAATTCCCCTTCCCACTCCCTTTCCAATGAAACCATCCTTGGCCTCTTCCATTGCCACAACAAACCAAACTGCAAATTGGAGGAAAACCTCATCTTCTGCCAGGGCAGCCTACAGCCCAGAGGACTCAACATTGAGTTCTCCAATTTCAAATCACCTCCCTTCCCATCCCTCAACTCCCTTTCCAGCCCCTCCCCCTCCTTCCGTTCCTCTGATTGACCCTTCCTTCCAGCTACCAATCGGATTCATTCCTCTCATCGACCAACCAACCAGGTAGTACCCTCTACTTGTGTTCACCTATCCTTACCTCACCACCCTGCATCCTTCCACCTCTCCTCATCTACATCTCCCCTTACATCCACCCGTAGTCCTGAAGAAGGGTTACACCCGAAACATTGACTTCTCCAACTCCTGATGCTTCCTGGCTTGCAGTGTTCTTCCAGCCTCCTTGTCAAAATTAAAATGCAGACCAGGGCATTATCCATTTTGATTTCTTGGTTGCTCGGCATGTGCAGACAAAAAAAATCATCAATCTAGTTCTTTAGATAACAACAAATTATTGATTTATTGTTAAACAAAGAAAGATGTAAAGTTGATGAACACCATTTGAAATAGGAAAGTAGAAATATTTATTTTTATGAAAAATCCCACCTCATGTACATGCACTAATTAAAGCAAAAAAAAAATCTCTGCAGAAATTACTACTTGAAAAAAATACCAATAATTGTTAAATATCACCGAGGTCTTTGATGAACTAACAGTTTTTAGTCAATACCCTAGAACACTAAACCCATCAACTATCACTGAGTGTTGGCAATTTGAAGGCTGTTTTTTAAATTAGATGCATCAGTTTTTCTGTACTGTCCAAAAGGGTTTTCTCAAGAAAGTTGAGGATGAGCTGAGTAGTTTTTGTTTTTTTGCAGGCTGTATGCCAACTGAACTCCCTTCTGCTGTATAAGACAGTACCTGAAAATGTATAGACATCATGAGATAAGCTCTGCCAATCAATATAAAGAACAGTTCCTGTACTAGTTTATAATTGCTAAGTTCCACATAGCTAAACAATGTCTAGCTTGAGGTATCACAAGAGACTATTATATAACTCAGATATAATTTAAAAACTGAAAGAACTGGGAACGCTGTAAACCAGAAACAAAAATTGAAATTGCTGGAAAAGCTCAGCAGGTCTGGCTGCATCTGTGGAGAGAAAGCAGTGTTAACGTTTCGGGTTGAGTGACCCTTCCACAGAATTGCATTCCAAGCAGAAAGTAACACTGTTGCTTTGTAGATTATGAGCTTGGTATTGGCATTGAAATGTTTTATCATCGGCTGCGCTGGCAGTATTGAATTTCATCATTGATGTCTGTTATAATTGAGAATAAACTCCAAAGCTCTGAGAATTAATTCAAATTGTTGAGTGAGTCATTGTGAATTGTGATAGTCATGGCACAGGATGGCATGTTGAGATCAGGATGGTAGGAGACTTTTCATCATCTGGATTTTAGCCTAAGACCCATTGTTTATACACTGAATAAAGGCATCAATGATGGTTTGTAGCTTGGCTTCTGAGTGTGTACATTCAGTGTTGCTCGGTACATTGATGTGACATAGCAATTTTTTTTCCTGGCAATCTAGTGTCGCAATCAAATAATTTAATTTCTCAATCCTTTTTACTATCCTTTATGGACCACTGAATTGTGCTGTTCAGTGGTTTTCATAGATTTTCTTTTCGAATCCCTACAGTGTGGAAGCAGGTCATTCAGCCCATCAAGTCCACACCTCTGAACTGTATCCCATCCAGTCTCACCCCCAATCCCCTACCTTCTCCCTGTAACCCTGCATTTACCATTGCTAATCGACTTAGTATCTAGAGATGTGCAAACTATAGGCATTTCACCATGACCAATCCACCTAATCTGCCCATCTTTCGACTGTGGGAGGAAACCCATGCAGACATGGAGAAATATGTAAACTCCACACAGTCCGTCACTGAAGGCTGGAATTGAGCCCAGGTCCCTGGCCCTGTCAGGCAGCAGTGCTAACCACTGAGCCACTGTGCTGCCCTACAGGTTGACCCTATAAAGGCAGCATTGCCTAGCACATAATCACCTGGCATTAGCACACCTGTCAGCTGATTTCTTCATGATTATTTGTGAAGCTATAAGGTGTTCTTGAGCCATTTTTTAATCTCTCATGATCTGCTCCCGGAACATAACCAAACATGGAAGATTCATCCGTCTGTTGTAAGAACATTTCATTGATTAATTTCAGAAGACCTCTTACCTTGTATGGCTAAACTATTTCTAAACAATTAAAATCAGTGTGCCTATTTGATGAAAATTGAAAATGGCCATCATCTCATAGGACCAGAGGCTACTTTCTTAAGACAGATGACTGGTAGTGAGTTTTACCTGGGGTGAATTCCAGGTGACAAGCAAAAGGAGTTCCAGTCATTTGACAGTAATCCATGACTATTATTTTGAGGGATTGATGGTATTGTTCTAAACCCTCTCTTGTATTTGGGTGGTCGGCTGAGAACTTCAAATGTGTTACATCTGGTCTGCTCATAACTTCTGAAAAAGTTTAAACATAAAATTGGAATTTTGATTTGACTAGCTCTCAATTGGTATTCCATATTGAGTGAAGAACTAAGTTAACCTCTCAATCACAACCTTGGCGGAAATTGTACTCAAGGAAATAGCTTCTAGGAAGCCATAATGTAATAAGGATATACCGGTGTCCTGCCCTGGTTCCCCAAAATCTGGTAAGGGAATTGGAGGTTCCAGTTTGATTGGTTTTGATTTTTCCACAATCTTGTACTTAGTCATAGAGATGTGCAAGCATGGAAACAGACCCTTCGGTCCAACCCATCCATAAATGAAGTCCCAGCCTGTAAAAATTTCAATATCCTGTCGACACCATTCTCTGAAACCCGAGCATTCTATGTACCTTTTGGTGGCGATGTTAAGCTATTCCTCAATAGGGAGGTTTGGATGGCTCTTATATCCCTTAGCTTTCCTATCATCCTTCCACCTTCTATCCTTCTTGGGTTTTTGGGGAGGCTGATGGGAAAAAAAATTGGTTTTAATTTGTGAACAAGCTCATAATCCTCAACCATCTGTCTGTCTGTATATTGAAAACATTTGATTTGCTATGAAGTTTCTTACTAATGGAGCAAATTAATCTTTAAATTCCTGTAAAGAATTATTTCATGTGACTTCTCCATTCAAAAGTTTCTGCCCGTAAGCCTCAGGGACCAACAATCACCATCAGATAACAAAAATAAAGGCTATTCTCAATCTGTGGATGCCTCCTTGAAAAGCATGGCATAAATTTCATAAGCATCTCCAGTCAAGCGCATGTGCATAAGGCCTGTCCAGATTTCTTTTTGCCACCTCACTGATTATTTCTCTTAAAAATTGGATTTTTTTTTAGTAAAAAAGCTCAGAAGTGCCTTTCATAAAACTTTCGGAGACCATACACAAATTTAAACAGTTCCACTTTGTGCCATGGGCTGGGGTCAGTTCTTTCATCATCAGAACTTCTCTGAGTCAGCGGCATCCTGATTTAATTTGCCGCTTTTAAAGCAATTCTTCTTGCTCTTTCTCTCCGTCCTTTTCATCTTTTTCTTCCTTTTCACATTTGCTTTGATAATCTAGTTTCAGCTTCTTAAAATGTTTTCTATTATCCTTTCACACATTATGAAATGACTTTCTAAGCCTCCTGAAGATCTTTCTTTCTGATCATGCCTTTGCCTCCTCTGCAATCTCATTCCATTGCCTCTGAATTACTTGGTTGTGGGTTCAAGTTCCAGTTCAGAGACGTGAGCACAACAATCTAGGCTGACACTTCAGTCTTGTACCAAAAGAATGTTGCACTGTCTGAGATACCATTGTTCAGATTAGAAGTCAAATTGAGGCCCTGCTTTTTCTCTCCCTTGGTCTGTAAAAGATCCCATATTGGAAGAAGAGCAGGGCAGCTTTTCCTGGTGTGCGACAAATCTTGATCCCTCAGTTCACATCACTGAAACAAGTTATCTGGTAATTATCGCAATTGCTTTTTTAGGGGTTTATTGTATATATATCTGGGCTGCAGTGTTTTCTGCACTACAACAGGTGACTATTAAAATACTGCTTCATTTGCTGTAAAGCACTTTGGGACATCCTGCAACTGTGAAAGGCAAAGTATAAATACGAAGTCTTTTTCTTTCTCAACTGTGTGAATTTGTCTCCGATATCTTTTGTGTATAAATGAGAACTATAGAAATTTAAGTTGTTTCATGGGGAAAATTTTAAGATGTATTGAATGAAACTGGAAATAGCAAGAATGGAAGGAAGCATATTTGTAATGCTACATCAGAAAGGAAAATCTATTCAATGAGAAATTAGGCAAAATTAGTTAGTGTATACAGAAGTACTGCATAAGGAGGTCAAAATTAGACTTGAGTATTATCTTAAAAGATACATCATACCAAAAAATCTTGAAGGCCAAGGGTTAGTGAGAAATAAATTCTAGATAATTAAAATTATCCTATTAGAAAAGTTATAGAAAATACAAAACATGAATTTTGAAATCTTTGAAAGATCAAAATACTTCTTTAAAAATCCAACTATAATGTGAATGAAGCATTAAAGACCAGAGAGGTTCTTAAAGAGATAAGTTGGACAGAAATACCATTGGGAGGAATCAGGCACAATATTTGTTAACTAAATTCTTCACATCTATCTTGACAAGCAAAGAGAGTTGATATGTTGTAGTTTTAATTAAATTAACTAATGAATATATTAATTATAAAAAGAAAGAAAGAAAGCATGTACTGTGAATAAATTTGAAATATTATATGTCTGGAGGCACCTGATCCGGATGACACATACTTTTGAATCCTTGAGGAAAAAGTAATTTGTCTTGCTTGAGTTGTGCTATAAAGATTGCAGTTGTGTATAAGAACTACTGACGTAATTCAACATTCAAAAGCTGACAGGGGCATGATTTCGAAACTTTGATATTAATAATGGATAACTACTTCAGAACTCAAAGTGTGCTGTCAGTATTGAACCATAAGGCAAGTAGATCAAAAGAGATAGGTAGTATATGTATTCAGAAGCAATGGGACTGGTTTTCTTGTTTCCCACTTATAAGTAGTTTTGGGCCTGGTACAAATCTTGCCATCCCACATACAATAATCATGACGTTTGTGTGTCAGCTATTTGCATAATTGTTTGCAGCTCCAGGAACAAATACACATTAGCAAAGATGGCACATTAAGAGGAAAAATAAAAGTTGTGCATTTATGAAATTTAAAAGGAGGGCCTGGGCTTTTAAAGAGGTGTAACAGTATATGGAAACAAAAATGTTGGCTCATGAGAGGCTCAAAAGTACTGTTCCAATCAATTAATGAATAGGGCTAACACACTGATGAAAACAATACGTGAGTGATTGATATTTATGGATAGATGAGGAATGCTCTGGGGATGTAGGAAATAGTCAGGATTTTATTATTTTTTGTGATCTTCTGTTTTCTTCTTGCAAGGTGGTTAACTTGACAATTGTTTAGTAAATTGCTGTGTGCTGAGGTGATGGAATTGGCTGTGTGTGTGGCATAGAGAAGAGAAGTCAACAATTGAAGGGGTGGGAAAAGAGAGGGTACACCTACCCACAGATATCAGTATCTTGAAGCTGTGAACTGGGTTGAGTCTACAGCTGACAAATAATGTCACAGGAAGTACCAGCATCCTGTTGCATTTCAGCTGTAGATGAAAAAGCAGATGACACATCTCTGCATCTAGTACTAATTTGGGTCATTATGCATGGTTGCAATTTTCATGTGACCCTTCCCTAAATATGATTTCAGAAAATAATGTGGAAGGCATAATTATGCCAATTTTGTGTCAGCACATTTCTGGTGCTGTTATATTTGTCATCAAACAATGAAGTTTGCAGGAGGCTATGCCAGCAGCAGTATCAGGCATGCCTGAAAATGAAATGTCAACCAGGTGAACCTACAACACAGGACTACTTGTGTGCCAGACAGCATAAGCAGCAATTGATAGACAGAGCTAAGCAATTCAACAACCAATAGATCAGGTCTAAGCTCTACACTCCTGCCACATCTAGTCCTGATTGGTGGTAAGCAATCAGACAACTAACACGAAGAGGAGGCTCCATAAATATCTTCATCTTCCAAGGTGGGAGAAGCCTAGCAAAGAATGTAAAATGTAAGGCTGAAACATTTGTAACAATCTTCAGTCAGATTTTCTGAGTGGACGATCCATCTTTGTCTGTTCAAGGGGTCCCAAGCATCTCAGACGCTAGTCTTCAGCCAATTTTATTTATTTTATGTATTAATAAAAATATTGGTGGGATCACTGGACATTGAAAAGGCTTTTGGCCTTCACAACATTCCAGGAAAAGTACTGAAGGCCTGTGCTTTCGAATACTTGTCCCCGGGCCAAGTTGTTCCAGGATAATTACAACACTGACATCTACTCAGTGATATGGCAAATGACTCAAGTATGACCTCTCTACAAATGACCTCTCTGCTGTTACTGCCGTATGAGTTTGCGGTCAATTATCAGCAAAGTGATGGAAGGGCTCATTGACATTTCTGTTGAGTGACACTTGCTCAGCAATAAACTGATCACCATTGTTCAGTTTGGGTTCTACCAGGGCCACTCAGCTCCTGACCACATTAGTCTTAGTCCAAATGTGGATTTTAAAAAAAAGTTCAGAGATGAGATGAGAATAACTGTTCTTGACATCAAAGCAGCACTTAGAGTCATAGAGATGTGCAGCATGGAAACAAACCTTTTGGGTCCAACCAGTCCATGCTGACCAGATATCTCAACCCAATCTAGTCCCACCTGCTAGCACCTGGCCCATATCCCTCCAAACCCATCCTATTCATATTCCCATCCAAATGCCTTTTAAATGTTGCAATTGTACCAGACTCCACCACTTCCTCTGGTACCTCATTCCATACAGTATCACCCTCTGTTTGAAAACGTTGCCCCTCAGATCCCTTTTATATCTTTCCCCTCTCACCCTAAACCTATACACTCTAGTTCTGGACTCCCCCACCCCAGGGAAAAGACTTTGTTTATTTATCCTATCCATGCTCCTCATAATTTTGTAAGCCTGTATAAGGTCACCGCTCAGCCTCCGACGCTCCACGGAAAACAGCCGTCTGTTCAGCCTCTACTTGACTGAGCCTGAGCAAAATTGGAGTAATTGGGAATCAGGAGAAAAGTTTTTACTGCTTGCTGTCATACCTGGCACAAAGCAAAGTGGCTGTGTTTGTTAGAGATCAATTATATCAATCTCAGGATTTCACTGTAGGAGTTTCTTAGGATAGTGTGCTAGGCCCAACCATCTTCAGCTGTTTCATCATAATGACAGAAGTGGGGATGTTTGCTTAAGTTTACACTATGTTCAGCACATTTTACAGCCCCTTACATACTAAAATAGCTCAGTGTCGTGTTGTTACAACCCTCGCTGATTTTTCATTATTTTAATTTTATTATTTTATAAATTTTGGTTTCGGAGCTGTTAACTGGGAACTGTGAGCTAATGATGACTTTTGGACTGTGGGTAACCATTTTTGTTAGCAGAAAAACAGACCAAAATTGGTTTTACTTTTTTGTGAGATAAAGCCTGGGAGCTGATTGTAGGTTCATTCTTGATCCACAGGCTCTACAAATGCTTCATCACCAGGTAAGACCATTATGTTTAAACAGAAATCAGAAGTTGCCTATGAATGATGTCAGTGCCAGGAAATTGGCTCTAGCAAGTATGGAAATGTAGATGGCTGATGTTGTACAATGATTGGGCTCTTGTGGAGAAGATAGTCTGTCAGGAAGTGATTCGAGTTTAAATTGAGGTTTTACACTGTTTTATCTGAAAAGGAATATGGCTGTTGATGCAACAACATGAAGATTTGAAAGCTCCCCACCTAACCTCCCTTTTCAGCACTTGGAAAATCAGGGAAAAGAAAGATAAGTTATAAGTACCACTGCCTTTATCTCTGTGTACTGTAAAGGTGATCGTGATTGACATCTTCAAAAAAAACCCAAGAAACCATCATCTATGCCTGTAGAATAATGCATCATGAAAGCCTTTTACATAATCTGGCCAGTTTTATTATTGTCTTTCATTTTTCCCTGAACTGTGGTTTGTTTGTCTTTTATGTGAATTGGGATGAAAATAATGTTTTTACGTTTTCAAATAGACCATTGGGATTAATTTGATTAATTCTGCTCTATGAAAGTTATTGTATTGTTAAACAAAAGACTTAGCAATTTATTAAGATACGAACTGGTTTGGAACTGATTGCAGAATCTGGGATTGGTTATTCAGAAGTCTGGTTAGGAACAATTGGGATAAGTTTTGAAGATCTTTGAATATTTTAGTATTACTATGTTACAAACACTGAGGTAGGAAGGCTGATTTGGTTTTGATGTCTGCCTCCATGTAACAATTTACGTCATCCAGGCTTGGGCAGATAAGTCGCAAATAATATTCGTGCCACACAAGTTTCAGCTATGCAATTGAATTTTCATCTTGACTCCTCCACTGTCAACATCCTAGCAGTTAGCACTGACCAGAAACTGAACTAGACCAACTATATAAATGTAGTATTATAATGGCAGGTCAGAAGCTGGGAATTCTGTCGCAAGTAACTTACCTTCTGTCTCCTAAAAGCCTGTTCACCATCTAAAAGTCTCATGTCAAGAGTGCGGTGAAATTTTGTCCACTTCACTAGATGAGTACAGCTCTAACAACATTCAAGAAACTCAATATCATTGAGAAGAGAACAGCCAACTTCATTGGCACCCAACTAACATGACAGTTTATTGTGAATAAATATGAGGTAATGCCAATAATACAAAAGTCACAAAATCCATACATTTTATTTACTGCTATTCCTTTCTACTGCCAAACAAGCTTTCAACATAATTTATTTTTTTTCAAAAGAATATTAGGTCAGTATTCTAAAGAAATATGTTCTGAATTTCCAGATATCTCATCCAATAATCCTTTTTGACCATTGTATTATTTTATGAGAGAATTCTGAATTCAAAATGATTATTTTTGCCTGTTCACTGAAAGCATCACCAAGTAAATGTTACACTGTTGTCAAAAAGTATAATGTGTATGTTAAAGGTATTTGATTATGAAACATAATGAGCTAATTTAAAACGTTACAGCATTTACAATATGAACAGTTTTTAATGCAGTTTGTTTAGAAATGAAATTTTGACATGGAGAATTCAGAAAAAGTGATCAGTTATGATCCTTGGACTCTGTTTAGATGTGAAAGTGAGGCTAACAGCATTGAACAGTTAGTTTTTATTGAAAATAAAATAGAGAAGAGACATTATCAGGTATGGTCATGATACCTTTGGAAGAGGGGGAAAGGAAGGATAAAATAAAGCTGTAGTTTCCTGGATGACAAAAGAAAGAACATTAAGCAGAAAAAGGGAGCATACAATATCTGTAAGTAGATAATACAAATGAGAATCAATATAAATACATTAAGTTCATGGGGCAGTGGAAAAAATAATAACAGCAGCAACAAAGAGGGAGCATGGGAACATACTAGAATCCAACCTAAAAGTGAATCCAAAGTCCATTAACACCTCAGAGTCTTCGTCAGGCACTTAACTGCAATCACTTGCTTTGAGTTGATGTACTCATGTTACTGCTTTAAATACCTTTCTGAACCATTTAAAAAAAGATGTAGGTGGGGGTTAGTCAGTCAGGTCCAATGCTCATGGGGGAGTGGTTGTGTTGGTTACAGTCTATTCAGGATTGGGACATTTGGTGAGGTCGAGCAGCTAGAGAATTTATTCTAGTGTGATAGTCGGGTTCAGGTGGGGGAAGAAGTGGACGTCATGCAGCTAAGTAGGTGTCGGGCTGGGTCTGGCAGGTAGGAAAAAGTGTGTCAGATTTCTGGGGGTGTTGTTGGGTCAAGATCTGGAAGTTGTAGTTGTGGGTGCGTGAGGTAAGGATGCGGTCAGTTGAATAGATACTCAAGGAAAATTAGAATATTAAATACTGTTATGACATGGGGTAAACACTCCAGCTTAATTTAAAGCAGCAACACAGTAATCTGTGAGAATTTGACATACCAAGAACTATTTAAAAGTAAAAAAAATTAATAACTTTATTTTGTAAAACGTAACAGAGAATAATTAAATATCAACTATTTACAACTCCTTCCTCAAACATATCTTTTACCTTCCCTTTCTACAGTACTAGGCTGATAAAACTCCCAATTATGATTTACAAAATAAAACTTCTTATCTCAAAACCAGGCAACTGCCAGTTTTCCCTGGATTCTTGTCTTCTTTTCTTCTTGGGGTTTCTGCTTCACAGGTTACTGATCGATAAAGGTACCTTTTTAAGAGAGCTATTTTTCAGGTAGTCTTTATGTGCAGGTAGCTTGGAAGTTCTCCTCTCAACTGTTCAATTTTCCCCGGTCTTCTACCCCCAAAGCATCAGACTGTGTCATTGGCTTTTGAGATTGTCAATATACAAAATTCAAACTGGATTGGAGGTTGGTATTTTTGGGGTATAATTTAAACTGATTGACCTAATTTGAATCTGTTTTGTCATTTCCAGGCAATGCAGCTAATCTGGCTTTTGACCCGGCGTTACATTGTTACCTTATTGAGAACACTTGGTGCTGTCATGTGTTTCTTCTCTTAAAGATACAGTACATCCACATCTTCATAACCATACATAGTTCAACTCCTTTTATAATTTTATTGCTTTTAATTTCATCAGAACCCTCTGAGTTCTCTGACTTAAAATAAACTCTTGGAGGGTTCCAGGCTTGGAGGGACTGCTCAATAGAATCTTCAGTTTCCTGCTGTTCCTTTGGAGTCTGCTATTGAAAAACTCCAGAGGCTGGTATACAATCACCAAGTCACCTTTTATTGATATGTGAGTCTTTGACTTTAGTATTCAGAGTCAGCTACCAGAGCGTCTGTATCTCTTGATACTCCTGTGTTTACTTGTCAGCCAGGGGTCCCTGATTGGACTAGATTAACAGCCTCAATTAGGGGCTGACTTTGTTACAATCACTACATCTCTCTCCCTCAGGGTCCAAGAACATAGGCCAGTGCTTTTTCTTTGAGATTCTCCTGGGGCGTTTTAGCACCGGGTCAGTTTCCTCTGACTCGGATGACATGCAGTACATTGGGGCTCGCCTCTTGTGTGAGGAACACCTCAGTAGAATTTCAGTCTCTTTTTGGCAAAGGTGTTAAGGCAGCTACACCCATCATGTCCATCTCTGATTCAGAGGACCCGACAACAACCATGGGTTCTGCCAGCCTTTCTGGCTGTTCTGAAGGGCAGGGGGCATGTTTTGTTCCCACTCTTTGGGAATTTGTGGCTTTTACATGGTCCTCATGCTTGTCCAGGACCGTTGCATCTATCTGAATTTTATAATTCACTGGTCCTGACCTCACAGCTACATTGCCTCTTACCCATGATGGGGGTGGGGGTCATTTCTGTGATTCCTAGACCAAGCTTTGTCCCTTCTATCAAACTGTCTCTCTTGCTTGGAGTCTTCTGTCTGGCAGTCATCCTTCCCTCACCTCAAAGGTCTGGGATGATCGGACTTCCCTGGTGTGGAGTCTTTTACTCATTAGCAACTCTGCTAGTACTATCCTTGTAGTTGTATGTGGGGTGGTCCTATAAACAAATAAGAACTGTGACAGCTTGGAATCTAGTGAGGCTGTAATCTGTTTCTTCAAGCCAGCCTTTAAACTTTGGGCTGCTCTTTCTGCCAAACTATTGGATGACTGGTGGTATAGAACTGTCCTTGGACGTTGAATCCCATTTAGCTTCAGGGAATTTGTATATTTTTTACTGGTAAATGATAGCGCATTATCTGTGACCAACACTTTGTTCAACCACTTTGAGTGGGTGTCGACAATGACTAAGAATATTGAGCCCGTGAAAGGTCCTGCATAGTTGACATGCAACCGAGCCCATTCCCACAGATATATGGGAGCTGCTGCCCCGCCAACACAGCTATGTTTGTGTCCAAGCCTGGCCACCAGTCATAACTTGCCAACGTCTTCATTTTGGACGCTCCTAGATGACCCTGGTGGTGTTCAGCCAGTATTTGGCGATGACCTTTGCTCAGTACAATCACTCTTGCTCCCATACAATATGCCATCCTCTACTGTCAGCTGGTCTCTGAGTCCTAAGAGGTTTCAATTCCAGCTGTGATGCTCTTTGGCATCCCCCATCACCATCAGTTGTTCCAGTTTTTAAAGGATTGGATCTTTCTGCATCCAAAGGCTGATACTGTCATCTGTGACTAGGTGCATTTCCAGAAAATGTAGTATCATTACAGACTTTTCCATTGGGATACCACTGTACGGAATGAGCTGCCAGAGGACGTGGTGGAGGCTGATACAATTGCAACACTGATGAGACATTTAAATGGATATATGAATAGGAAGGGTTTGGAGGGATATGGGCCGGGTGCTGGCAGGTGGGACTAGATTGTGTTGGGATGTCTGGTCGGCGTGGATGGGTTGGAACCAAGGGTCTGTTTCCATGCTGTACATCTCTATGACTCTATGGTGGTGTATCTGTTATTGAGAAGCAGTTCAATCATCAGCATTTACTACTTGACCTCCCTGATGGTGTTCCAACTTGTAATTATAAGCTCTTAGTATTAAAGCCCACTGCTGAATTTGGCTCGAATCTATGGTTGGCACTGCCTTGTCCTTTTGAAGCAAAATCTGAAATCACATGACATCAGTCACATGACACAAAAGGCTTATTTGAAATCACAAACCTTTGGAGCACTGCTGCTTTGGCAGGTGAAGTCAGACCTGTTGGACTATAACCTGGTGTCATGTGATTTCTGACATTGTCCACCCCACTCCAACACTGGCACATCTATATCATGCTATCATCGACACTACAAGCTGCCAACTCAAAGTGGAGAGGATTTCAGAGAAGACCGCAAATATCGACACAGACATAAAGTTCCTCTATAGACACAGAAAGTAGAGAAGATCCTGAAGGGGCTACAGATCACGAACCCACTCAAGTTGACCTAGAACATAGACTATGCAGAGAGACTCTCCCGTTGCAGTTCTTGCCTACTCAGTCATCTTGTACACCAGCTCTATAGCAGACACTGCAATCTTGAAATCAAGATAAAGTCCATAATCTCAGCTTGCGTTCAGACACAGTGGACCAGCTATGAGACACTGCCAGGCAGACAAGGCAACGGAACACCAGACTTCACCTGATGAATGGCAGTGCTTCGAAAGCTTGTGATTTCAAGCAAACCTAAAGATTATAACCTTGTATCGTGTGACTTCTGACTTTGTCGTCTTAAAGAGCCATGATGGGGAGATGCAGGTGTTGGACTGTGGTGGACAAAGTAGAGGTTTGTGATCTATGATTATCACAATTCTTTGTCCGTATTGGTGAAACTTCCTGACTCCAAATATGACTCCAAATTTTCTGTCTGATAATGTGTATGATCAGCAGCAGCCAAAGTCCTGGATGCATATGCTTTTGGGCATTCCTCGCCACTGGGTCACTTGTGAGCTAATGCCATCTTGGTGACATAAATGGAGACATCATGTCAATACCAGATCTTTCTTGGGGTCATGCTGCCAAAACCTTAGAGAATGGCAGCTGTATCTTGACTTTGTCAAAAGCTGGGGATTGTCTATGTGGTAACTATCAAAACTGACATTTTTTAAGAGTTGTTACAAAGGTGATAGAATGGAGACCAGGTTATGTAATAATTTACCAGGAGAAAGTGAGGTCTGCAGATGCTGGAGATCAAAGTTGAAACTTTATTGCTGGAACAGCACAGCAGGTCAGGCAGCATCCAGGGAACAGGAGATTCGACGTTTCGGGCACAGGCCCTTCTTCAGGAATGAGCAGAGAGTGTTCAGCAGGAGAAGATAAAAGGTAGGGAGGAGGGACTTGGAGGAGGGGCGTTGGAAATGTGATAGGTGGAAAGAGGTCAAGGTGAGGGTGATAGGTCGGAGTAGGATGGAGGCGGAGAGGTCAAGAAGAAGACTGCAGGTCAGGAAGGCGGTGCCGGGCTGGAGGGATTCGGCTGAGACAAGGTGGGGGGAGGGGGGATGAAGAAACTGGTGAAGTCCAAGTTCATCCCCTGTGGTTGGAGGGTTCCCAGTCGGAAGATAAGACGCTCCTCCTCCGACCGTCGCGTTGTTGTGGTTTGGCGGTGGATGAGTCCAATGACCTGCATATCCTCGGTGGAGTGGGAGGGGGAGTTGAAATGCTGTGCTACAGGGTGGTTGGGTTGGTTCGTCCGGGTGGCCCAGAGGTGCTCTCTGAATCGCTCCGCAAGTAGGCGGCCTGTCTCCCCAATATAGAGGAGGCCACACCGGCTGCAGCGGATGCAGTAGATGATGTGGGTGGAGGTGCAGGTGAATCTGTGGCGGATATGGAAGTTTCCTTTGGGGCCTTGGAGAGAAGTGAGGGGGGAGGTGTGGGCGCAAGTGTTGCACCTCCTGCGGTTGCAAGGGAAGGTGCCGGGAGTGGAGGTTGGGTCGGTGGGGGGTGTGGATCTGACAAGGGAGTCGCGGAGGGAGTGGTCTCTACGGAAAGCTGATAGGGGAGGGGAGGGAAATATATCCTTGGTGCTGGGGTCTGTTTGGAGGTGGCGGAAGTGACGGCAGATGATGCGCTGTACATGGAGATTGGTGGGGTGGTAGGTGAGGACCAGTGGGGTTCTGTCCTGGTGGCGGTTGGAGGGGCGGGGCTCAAGGGCGGAGGAGCGGGAAGTGGAGGAGATGCGGTGGAGGGCACCATCGACCACGTCGGGGGGGGGAAATTGCGGTCCTTGAAGAAGGAGGCCATCTGTGTTGTACGTATTTTGAACTGGTCCTCCTGGGAGCAGATGCGGCGGAGACGAAGGAATTGAATAATAATTTACCAGCCCAAGAAATGACCTAAAGTCTTGAACAGACATGCAAGTCGGGCCATCTTTGATAGCCCTCATTTTATCTTCCAACGCATGTAACTGGTCTTGTCAATTTTGTAGCCCAAATGGGTCACTTGAGGGGCCTGGAACACACATTCTTCCCTTCTTAAGCATACGCCTGCCTTGGAAAAATGTCTTAGGACTATGTCCAAGTGTTCTAAGTATTCCTTATCGGTCTTCCCTGTTATTAGAACATCAACTAGATAAATGGCAAACTGAGGTAGACCTTGCAAAATGTCCTCCATTGTCCACTGAAAAATTGAACAGATGAATGATACCCCAAACTGCTGCTTCAGTACAAACCCTTATTGGTATTAATTGTAGCATACGTATGCGAATCCTGATCTAAACGCAAGTAAGCATGACTGTCTGGCTTCGTGAAGGACAGCCTTTCTGCCAGCTTTGTATATCCGAAGGATTGGATGTTTATCCAGCTGTGGAAAGCAGTTTAAAGTTTGTTTAAATCTCCACAAAGGTGAACTGACTGACCAGTCATCCCAATCTGACCTCGTCCCATTTTCCAGCATTTGGCCCACATCTCTCTAAACCCTTCCTATTCATATACCCATCCAGATACCTTTTAAATGTAATTGTACCAGCCTCCACTGGCAGCTCATTCCATAAATGCGCCACCCATTGTGTGATCTCTTTGGTCTCTTCTGAACTTTTACCCTCTCACTTAAACCTATGCCCTCTCGCTTTTGACTTTCCACCCTCGAAAAAAATCTGCATTACCCTACAGTCAAATTCAGTGCTTATTTAAAATAAAATACATGATAAGAGAAATCTTGGCTTAGCACATTTCATATCCCAAATGATTCCGAGTGAACAAATTACAAATAGGTAACCATGATTGTTTGGAGCCAAATGCAACAACCACTTATGGGCAGCCATGGCCACAAGTATGATCCAGAACTTCTAGAAGTTTGTCATTTAATTCTTCCCAATACTATCATTGTTACATTTCTGTCCTGCGCTTACTACACTGTGTTGCGAAGTTTCGAAATCTTGGCTTAGCACATTTCATATCCCAAATGATTCCGAGTGAACAAATTACAAATAGGTAACCATGATTGTTTGGAGCCAAATGCAACAACCACTTATGGGCAGCCATGGCCACAAGTATGATCCAGAACTTCTAGAAGTTTGTCATTTAATTCTTCCCAATACTATCATTGTTACATTTCTGTCCTGCGCTTACTACACTGTGTTGCGAAGTTTCGTAGCATACTTGTACGTAGAGAGGCAGGAAGTTAGAATTTAATGTTCGTTAAGTGCTGGGGGAAAGCATTGTGTGGTCTCTTTAAAAGATTATGTGCTTTTTCTGTGCTTAGAGATTTAAAATGAATGTCTGTGAGCAGCAGCTTGAAAGTTTGCAAGTACACAGAGAGCACCAGAACTGAAACCGATATATTGAAAGGCCATACAATTAGCAGGCCGAGAAGCAATTTTACCAAGACAATAGGATTTGAATTTCGCCAATCAGTTTGAACCAGGTACTTAGATAAAACCTTTTAAATTTAAGTCTGATGGTTTTGACAACATTGGACCAATCCTACTGTACGCAATATTGATATATCATGGGTATAAAAAGAAGGGGGCAGATCCCAGAGCTAGATACCATCCACCAGAGCTAACCGTCCTCAGCTCTCAAGAGAGAATCACTTGCTCTCTCAGCCTCCTCGATGTCTCAGAAAAAGCAATATCTAAATAACAGCTGAACCAATGATGCAACTTGTCAATACTTCTGACAGAAAGAATCAACAGAGAAGGCACAGAACAATCCAGAAGAGACATAACCTGGTTGTAATTTCAAGAATCTAAATTCTTTATATTTTTTAATATGAGTGGGATTTCTATTTATTGGAACAACATACCATTGGAACCTTGCTTTATTCAGGAATAGTTAGTAGTTTGAAAGAGTTATTCAGTTTGTTAAATAGTTAATTTGATCACTGCTGGAGTTAGATACATAAATTGTTACTTGTTGTTTTTAAAGTGCGTATCAGGGATTTATTCTATTTGACCACTAGAAGTTTCTGAAAAGCAGGTTCCACTACTTTTCAAACTCCTTTTATAGAATATAGGGTGAGGCGCACTTGTTTGGATGTTTTAGTTCTACTTCTTGGGTGGAGGGGGGTCAACCTCTGGTTTATAACAACTGTTACAGTGATGCACTGCACTCTATCCTTCAGTTAGGCATTTTACAGCCTACTGTGACTCACGATTGAGTTCTTCAGATTATTCGCTTTCCCGTTTTGTTTCCTTTTCTTTCCTGAATTCATTTTTCGTTCAATTACCAGCTTACCTGCACCAGGAAAATATCAGGTTTCTTTGTTTTTTGAGTCATCTCTATTCCCTTGAGACAAATTTTCTGTTACTCTCCCTCCTGCCTTCCATTTCCACTTTCCAAATTTCTACCTTCTTTCTGTCTCAGCTGCACCTACACTTTTGTTTTCGGTGGCAAGCAGCATTGCTAATGATGATTACTGTTTTAGGTCATAATAATCTGTGGCATAGAAAAGCTATGAGAGTGTAAGGAAACCCAAGTCGGACCAGAAAAAAACTTTCAGGTAAAAGACTAAAGATTGAAATATGAAGGAATACGACTGTGAAAATCGATCTTCAAGATGCAAATGCTAATTAGAGTTGGTGCTGATCTCCATTTGCTCTGAGCACCTCAGAATATTGGATAATTACATAATATAACAGTATGGCAAGCCCTACACCGTTTTCTTTCTCCTCACATTCTGAATTACAATATACATTTTATTAATGGGTGCAAAGTCCTGCTAGATCTTCTATCACCACACAGACTATTCAAACAACTTAAAATTAACAGGTTTTCTAAGCATCAAACAACTATTCAATTGCTTTAGTGCATTTCATCTGTTCTAAACAATGTTGTGTTTATTTTTATTCTTTGGTTAGCTTTTGAAATAGTGACTGTTCTCTATTTTTAACTACTGTTTTCTTTAACTTTCCAAACTTCCCAACGTTAGCAAAAAAGAGGAAAGTTGTGCACATACCTCCTCAGTGTGTTATGTCACATTAAAAACCTGTGCATGATTTATATATGTACCTAATCATAGTTTAACATTTTTTTTGTTCCTTAGAAGTTTGTCCTCCTAAACCAAAGATCATTGAACACCCATTTTTGCCTTGTGACAGGTCATTATTCACCTGTCAAACATTGTTACAAGTGTATATCTCTAAACTGAAATTAAAAATTGAAGTCAGCCAAATCTAAAACCTTCATTGAAATCATATAACATTTGTTCACAAATTTATCTGCAAAATCTAAGAATTTGTCAGCGATCATACTTTATGCATTTGATTACATTACAGATAAATGGATATTTATGATGTCATAAAATCCCTGAGGATACTTGTACATGCACATGTCCACTTTTGATTCCTGCAAGCTAACTCCTGTTTAAACTGCAGATCTATCTTTGAAGCTGTCGCAGGTCCACCTAAGCTTTGTTATTGGCATTAGCAGCATAATAAGGTGGCAATTTAACTTATTTGCAATATGTCTCATTAGTTGAGGAGCAGATCTGACTATTGCTTATTTATTTTGGTTTATTTAACGCCTAAGAAAGCTAGTCAAGTAACACATTAAAAAAATGAATTGGATAATTAAATGAGGGAGATGTGAAGAAAATCAATGTAAAGTAGATAACTTGTCAGCATTAGGTTATGGTCCTTAAACATACTCCATTAAGGCAATTGTTTTATATCTACTTTTCCTCATTTACATAATTTTGAATTACAGGTTTAGTTGAGTGTGGTTACATATTTAATGTGGTTAATAAATAAAATGTATCTCAATACAGCATTAATATTATTTCTTAGAATGCACTTCTGTTCTGGAACTGTTACAATTTTGCAGTAATGGCTGTATGCAAATTACTGAGCATAGATGTGGTAATCAGCAATTGCCTGGCTGGATGAATATGTAACTGTCAAGAGTTGCAAACAGTGTACATGCACCTTGGCAAATAATCATAAATGTTACATTCAACTTAAATACAGTCTATCCACTAAATATGACTATTTTAAGGCATGATATAAAATGCTTTAATTCACGAGGAATTGATTTTAAAAAAAAAGTTGGAACTCTTTGTATTCCTGTACTACAGACTGTTCTTTTTTTGAATTTGTCATTAATATGCTGGTATTATACTCCTTGAGTAAAAAAATTCCTTCTTCTTTTCAAACCCAACATTGTCTCGTCATTGTTACCCATGTGAACTCTTCCAGCTCTGTGTTCTTTCAGATCTTTGAGCTCCTTAAAATCAAATAAATTGCACACTCAAGATTCTCTTAACTTTGTCATTGGTGAACATGGCTTCAGTAGGCTAAGTGTTAAGCTCAGAAACTTCCTCCAACATCACTACCCTCTCCACATTTTTCCTTTAAGGTGTTCCTTAAAGTCTACCTCTTTACCAAGCTTCTGACCATGTGCTGTAACAATATCTCCTTGCATGTTTTGACTTTGCTCCTGTGAAGCACCTTGGGATGCTTAATTAAGTTACCACATAAATGCGTAAATCTAATTCCAATATGGATTATACAGTATTTTTTAAATAACATTAATTGTGGATGATTGATATTCAAATTCCACCATCAGATTTTAATACCTGAGACCTTCGTGTAATATGACGATTTTTAAAGTGGTCAAATACTGATTAAAATGGCTGCTGTGACCAACTGATCACAGATTGAGATACTCTTAGGAATCCCGCAGAGAATACTGAAATTATCATTTTATCCAAAATTTAGTGAAACCGGACAATTAAGTCAGTGTCACGAAATTTGAATTTCATGTTTAATTCACACTTGCTTGATAAGTTCACACCTTGGGGGTTGAAAGTGTATGTTGATTATTCAGCTTGGAAACTGTAACAGACTCAGGAATATGCAAACGAAACCATATGAAGTAACTTATTGGCAGAGTATAGGTTGGAGAAAAATTGATTTATAACACATAACATGAGAGGCTTACTCTTTTTCTGTGTGTGCGTGGGGGGGGTGTGCATGGGGGGAGTGTGCGCACACGCGTTTCTCTCAACCCTTCAAGGTCAATGCCCAATGAAAAAGCAATGTAGGCTAGCAACCATTCACTGAGAGTTCCAAAATTCGACAAATTTCACTACTACTGAGGAAACATGGCAGCAACTAAACAGTTGTGAAGTAAGATTTCACTCTCTCAACCAAAGACTTTAAGAATTTTAAATGGCGGTTGCTTTTATCATTCTGCTTGCTCTAGACACACACCTTGTTTTAAATTTATTACTTGTGTCTGCATATATGTTTGATGCTGTGTTTTTTTTTGTGGTTAGTAGTTAAGAAAATTCTTTGTTTCACTTATGAGCGCAGAAACAGACCCTGGTCCAACTCATTCATGCTGACCAGATATCCTAAATTAATCTCAGATATTTGGCCCATGTCACTCTAAACCTTTCCTAGTCATGTACCCATCCGGATACCTTTTAAATGTTGTAGTTGTACCAACCTCCATCACTACCTCTGGCAGCTCATTCCATAAAAACACCATCCACTGCGTGAAAAAATTGCCCTTTAGGTCCCTTTTATTTCTTTCCCCTCTCACAGTGAACCTGTGCCCTCTAATTTTGAACCCCTCTATCTTGTGGAAAAATACCTTGGTTATTGACCCTATCCATGCCCCTCATGATTTTATAAACCTCAGCCTTCGACACTCCAGGGAAAATAGTCCCAGCCTACTCACCCTCTCCCAATAGCTCAAACCGTCTAATCCCAGCAACATCCTTGTAAATCTTTTCTGCACCCTTTCAAGTTTAACAAAATCTTTCCCCTAGTAAGGAGACCAGAATTCAACACAGTATTCCAAAAGTGTCCTGTACAGCTGCATCCCAACCTCAATACTCAAAGCACAGATCAACAAAGGCAAGCTTATCAAAATTCGGAGATGCTGGTGTTGGACTGGGGTGTACAAAGTTAAAAATCACACAACACCAGGTTATGGTCCAACAGGTTTAATTGGAAGCACACTAGCTTTCGGAGCGACGCTCCTTCATCAGGTGATTCATCACCTGATGAAGGAGCGTCGCTCCGAAAGCTAGTGTGCTTCCAATTAAACCTGTTGGACTATAACCTGGTGTTGTGTGATTTTTAAGCTTATCAAACACCTTCTTCAATACCCTGTCTACGTGTGACTCCACCTTCAGGGAACTATGAACTGATACAGCATGGTTTGTTTGTTCAAAAACATTCCCCAGGGTCCTACCATCACGTGTACAAGTCCTGCTCTGATTTGCCTTACCAAAATAAATGAGTTTTGGTATTCTTTCCTTTATTGATTTTAAGTACATTGAGTATAGGAGTTGTGAGGTCATGTTGCAGCTGGACAGGATATTGGTTAGGCCACTTTTGAAATATTGTGTGCAATTTGGGTCTCCCTTCTATTGGAAATATAATGTGAAACTTGAAAGATTCAAAAACAAGTTACAAGGATGTTGCCAGGGTTGGAGGGTTTGAGCTGTAAGGAGAGGCTGAATTGACTGGGGCTGTTTTCCCTGGAGTGTTGGAGGGTGAAGGGTGACCTTATAGACGCTTATAAAATCATGAGCATGGATAGGATAAATAGACAAGGTCTTTTCCCTGGGGTGGGGGATGCCAGAAATAAAAGGTATCCATTTAGGGTGAGGGGGAAAGAATTTAAATGAGACCTAAAGAGCAACACTTTCGTGCAGAGGGTGGTGTGTGTATGGAATGAGCTGCAAGAGGAAGTTGTGGAGGCTGGTACAATTACAACATTTAAAAGGCATCTGGATGATTATGTAAATAGGATGGCTTCAGAGGGATATGGGCCAAGTGTTGGCAAATGGGACTAGACTAGTTTAGGATATCTAGTTGGCATGGGCGAATTTGACCGAGGGGTCTGTTTCTGTGCTGTACATATCTATGACTCAATGACCTCACATTTATCTAAACTAAATTCTATCTGCCACTCCTTATCCCACCAGCCCATTTAATCAAGGTCCCATCATACTCTGAGAGAACCCTTCTTCACCATTCACTGCACCACCAATTTTGGTGTCATCTGCAAACTTAGTAATGGACAAAATCTTGTTAAGTGTGTCTTTCATTTTCTAGTGAGCTACATTTTAAGCTGCATGCTAGAAAATAATTTTTTAAAAATGCGTTGTAACCAACTGAGAAGAAAATGAAAAAGAGAGCCAGTTCCCCTGTTGTGTAATTTTAAATACAAGAGATTTCAGAGGATGCCTTTCTTGTATGTACCTGCAATACACGATTCTGTCTAATCTGCAGATATATCTGTGCGGCTATTACAAGTTATCATTAACACAATGTTGTTGGTGATAGAACCTTAGTAATCTAGCGACTTAATTTATTTCCACTATGTCTCATTACTTGAGCAACAGATCTAACTATGGCCTGCTGTTTATTTATTTTGAGTTGTTTAGTGCACCTGAAAGATAGTAAAGTAAAATGTATAAAAGTAATTGTATGCAAATTGAATTAGTTTTAAATAAACCAACATCAGACAGGCAGCTCGTCAGTGCAAGGTTTATGACCTTTATATATTGTCTGTTAAAGCAATTCTTTTATATTTGTATCCTGGTTTATGTAATTTTGACATACGGTTATAGCTGAGGGTAGATTCAGGTTTAATAAAGGAAATGTATCTCAACATAACATTAATATTCTCTTAACACAAGCATCTATTCTGCAGATGGCATTATATTGTAATGATGGAAATATGCAGCTCAACATTACTGAGTTTAGATTTAGTAATTGGCAATCGCCTGCCTGAATGAGTGGGTAACTGTGCATATCAGGGTTGTCAACACTGCACACATTTCTTGGCAAACACTCGTAAATGTTGCATGCAAATTAAATACAGTCCATCTGTTGAACACGAATACATTCACGCCATGGTATGAAGTGCTTTAAAATTAAGTTACCAGAGAATTGACAAAAATATTTGAACTCAAGAGTACTGCAATCTTTTTCAGACTGTTCCTTTTGGAATTGTATAACTAATGCATTAAAACATTGTACTGCTCGATTGTGAAGTAGTAGTAGTAGTAGCTTTCAATTCCTTGCATGACCTCACAACTTCTACCAATGTAATTTACTCCACCTTGACTATCTCTGAGGACTCTAAGCTCCTCAAGTTCTGGCCTCTTGAACATCACTCCTTGCTTCATCATTGGCTGTGTACCTTAAGATGTGCAAACTCTAAGCTGAGTAATTTTCTATAAGCCTCTCTATTTCTTCATACTTTTTGTTTAAGATGCCCCTTAAAGCCCACTTCTTTCAATAGGCTTCTGATAACATCTAAATTCTGTCTTAGTGATTCATGTGCCTTTGAATTTTGTTTTGAGTATGTTCCTGGGGATGATTTGTAGATGCCAGTGTTGGACTGGGGTGTACAAAGTTAAAAATCACACAACACCAGGTTATAGTCCAACAGGTTTAATTGGAAGCACACTAGCTTTCGGAGCGATGCTCCTTCATCAGGTGATTGTGGAGGGTTCGATTGTAACACAGAATTTATAGCAAAAATTTCCGGTGTGATGTAACTGAAATTATACATTGAAAAATTGATTGTCTGTTAAGCCTTTCATCTGTTAGAATACAGTGATAGTTTCACTTCTTTCATGTGTAAATCACAAAACCCTTTTTTTTAAAAAGTTGCATTCTCGGATTAGCTGTTAACAATGGTGATAGCTAGACAATATGTTGAAGGTGTTAGCCCCCTGTGTTCTCTGTCTATGACCTGATGTTTAGATTGATTCTAATCTAAAAAGTGAGATAAGAGTTTTACATAAATTCATGCAGTTTTTGAGTTTAGAGTTCTGCATGAATGTATGCAGTTTTTGAGAAAAGTGCAATGTAACTTTGCAAGTACAAATTCACCCCACAAAATATATGTGTGCATGGGGGTTGTGTGTGTGTGTGTGGTGAGAGCAGAGTGTCTTAAGTCTGTGAGGGGGTGCATGTGGGAGTGTGTGTATCTGTAAGGGTGTGTGTACCTGTGTCTGTGTGTATGTGAGAGTGTGTCTGTGTGTATGTATATCTGTGTGTGTGTGTAGTGCAATGGTGATCACCTGTAATGTGACATGAACCCAAGGTCCCGGTTGAGGCCCTCCCTATGGGTACCGATCTTAGCTATCAGCCTCTGCTCGGCCACTTTCCTCTGCTGCCTGTCCCGAAGTCCACCTTGGAGGATGGTCATTCAGCCTCGGACCTTCGGGTGACCATCCTCCAAGGTGGACTTCGGGACAGGCAGCAGAGGAAAGTGGCCGAGCAGAGGCTGATAGCTAAGATCGGTACCCATAGGGAGGGCCTCAACCGGGACCTTGGGTTCATGTCACATTACAGGTGATCACCATTGCACTACACACACACACAGATATACATACACACAGACACAGGTACACACAGACACCCACACACACCCTTACAGACACACACACTCCCACACTCTCACATGCACCCCCTCACAGACTTAAGACACTCTGCACTCACTACACAGACACACACACACACACACACACACACACTTTCTCACACTCTCAACCCCCATCCCAGACACACACACACACACACACACACACACACAAAGACCCACATGCACACACATTTTGTGGGGTGAATTTGTACTTGCAGAGGTACATTGCACTTTTCTCAAAAACTGTGCACATTCATGTAGAACTCTGAGCTCAAAAACTGCATGAATTTATGTAAAACTCTGTTATCTTACTTTTTAGATTAGAATCAATCTAAACATCAGGTCATAGACAGAGAACACAGGGGGCTAACACCTTCAACATATTGTCTAGCTATCACCATTGTTAACAGCTAATCCGAGAATGCAACTTTAAAAAAAAGGGTTTTGTGATTTACACATGAAAGAAGTGAAACTATCACTGTTTTCTAACAGATGAAAGGCTTAACAGACAATCAATATTTCAATGTATAATTTCAGTTACATCACACTGCAAATTTTTGCTATAAATTCTGTGTTACGATCGAACCCTCCACAATCACCTGATGAAGGAGCGTCGCTCCGAAAGCTAGTGTGCTTCCAATTAAACCTGTTGGACTATAACCTGGTGTTGTGTGATTTTTCCTGGGGATGGTTTACTATATTTAAAAGTATTGTATAATGCAAATTGTTAATCTTAATAAAAGCAATGAACTGCAAGTTCTAGAGATCTGAAATAAAAACAATGTGCTTGAAAAATTTGCCAGTTCTGGCAGTAAATGTGGAGGGAGAAGCAGGGTTAATGTTTTGATTTCAATATGACTTCTTCAGAACAGTTAGTAAAGCCAGCATGCATTATCCATCTCAAGTTGTCCTTGAGACTATGTTGGTCTTGAGCTGTTTGCAGTCTATTTGCCGAGGCACCTCTGTAATTCTGTTGGAAGGGAGTCCTGGTATATTAATGTCACGATGATGAAGGAAATGTGATATATATCTCTGAGAGTGGTGTGTGACATCTTTTTGTTTATTTAGCATGCAGCTAAATAAACAAAATGATGTCACACACCACCACTCTCATAGAGACACAAAGTTACAAAAATATGAAAATATATCATCAAAAACAACAATAAACAATAAGCCAACTACTATACTACTCTACAAAAGAAATCAAAACTACACTTATTACAAATCAATAAGCAACAAGATCATTGCTCTCAACCTTCAAGCGCATCAGTTATTAAACCCACATTTGTTCAAAATTCTTCCTCTCATGACATCAGGTTTATCAACCATACCATCATGGCTAGACAAAAGCCTCCTAATCAAAATGGCAGACAGATCTGCTTCCAAATAATTCAAAAAGGGCTTCCATGTCTTGTAAAAGTTGTCCGTTTTCTGGGGCACCATATTTGTAAGAAAGTCTAAAGGAATGTGTTCTATAATTAATTTAAGCCATCCCGACAAACCCATGTTGTTCTCAGACACCCGGCATATCAGAATGTTCTTTTCGTACAAAAAGTGAGTCTGTTAAAAAGCTTTTTCCCATGTACATCTTAGGGAGGTAAATTCAACAAATCAAGGAGCAAAGAGACCGGATCCACCTTGATTTTCATCCTCAAGACCCTCTCTACTACCCCTGCCACAGTGCTCCAATACGCATGGAGACTGTGGCAGGACCTCTGACAATGAGTGAGGGTAGCCTTATTTATTTTGCTTTTGAAGATGCTCCCTGCTTAAATTTTGCAAAACAATCTGGGGCCAGATAACCCCTATGAAGAATCTTTAACTGCATAGTATGAGTCCTATTACAAATTATGACATGGGGTAAATCCCGCTGCTAACCTAAAACAGCAACACAGAAAAGACTTAATCCATGCTGTAATCTGTTAAAATTAGAGAGTTCAAGAACTATCCCAAAGGTTACTATTTAAAGTAAAACTTAACAACTTTATCTTTTTTTCAAGTGTAACAGAGAATAGTTAACTAACAACAGTTTACAACTCCTTTGTCTAACCTTTCTTTTACTTTCCACTCTACACAACTGGTTCAATAAAACCCCCGGTTAAGATTTACAGAAAAATTCAAATTTCAAAACTAGCCATCTGTCGAATCTTCTCTTTGTATCTTCCTCTGTAGGTTTGCTTTCCAGGTTGTGTCAATGTTTTTTTTTGTGTGTGCAAACCCCCTTCTCCAGACAGGTACCTCCTGAGTTCTTACTAGCAACCTACATCTGTTGGTCTTTTGGCAGTTCTCACCAGATGTTCAATTTTTCCCGGTCTTATACCCCAAAGCATTAGATCATTTCATTGACTTTAATATTGTCAAATACCAAATTCAAACATTATTGGAGTTTAGTATCTTGGAGCATAATTTAAACTGGCTGAATGTGAATTTGATTTTGTCTCATAACAATCTAGGTACTGCTAGCTGCTGGATAAAATGTTAATTCTCCAGCACTCTGTGTGCTTGTTAAGTCCTTCAACTCTCTTAAAGGTATAGTACCCCTTATACCTTGATAACATCTCCCCCCTTAAGAAAAAATGAGCCACCATAATGAAAAGATGGCTTCACTGTTTTTCAATTCTTCAAATTCACTACCATAACATATAGATAACTTTAATCTAAGTTCACCTTAACTTCTTCCCATATATATAATATTGGATAGTTGAATCTTATCTATACTTTATCAGTTAAATCCGCGATAACGCACCTGCAATTACATTCAGATGCGCAACATGTACAATTTTTAACTTAGTCTAACATAAGACTCCAATGAAATAGTCTTATATATTCTTAGAATTCTTTAAAGACAAGCATAAGAGGATAATGATTGGTTTACACAATAGTCTCTGACACATTGTTCGTGATGGACACATTTGAGTTTGGTACTGGCCTTAGAACATTTTAATAGTTCATTTTTGATCTTGGAGTATTTCCTCTAGTGGATGTTGAGTTTCTTCAAAAAGTAACCATCTGGCAGTTCCTCGATACAGTCCTCCAATCTCTGAATTGGACAGAAGTCTGATTTTGCTATGGCGTTGACCTTCCGATAATCCACATAGAATCATTGAGTCCTGTCTGATTTGGGAACCAAGGCGATCGGCGAAGTCCACTTGCACTGGCTTAGTTCGATGATATCCTTGTCGAGCACGACCTCCACCTCCTTCTGGTAGGAGCAGTATTCCCTATGTCTACTTCATGTACAATAGCATTAGTCTTCCCCATCTGACTCTGACGTATGTCCTTATACTGCAGTAACAAATCTTTCAACTTCATTCGATGCGCATGAGACACACAGCTTACTAACCTATCCCACTCCTCAAGGACTTCTTCATTTTTTAATCTATTTTGAGGCACATCAAAATCCACATCATCTAGATTTGATTCATCACTCTGCGGGGCAGTAACTAACACCTGTCTCTCCAGTTCTTTCTCACTAGTATAATATGCTTTCAACATGTTCATATGACGTACCGGATATCTTTTCTTTTCTATCTGGCATCTTTACTAGATAGGTCACCTGACTCAACTTTTTTCTCAATTTGATAGGAACCACTAACGCTGGCTTTGAAGCGATCTCCTAAGACTGGTAACACGTCATCACCTTGGGAAAACGTCTGAGTCTCAGAGCTTTTATCTGCCACCTGTTTCATTCTATACTGTGCCCTCTTTAGGTGCTGTTTAGCTAGCTCACCTACTCGATTTAGTCTCTCCCTCACCTCCGATACATAATCTAAAGTGTGAGATCTCCGACTTTGGACCTGTAATTTTCTCTGTAATTAATTTCAAAGGACCTCTCACTTCATGCCCGAGTATTAACTCGAAGAGAGTGAACGGAGTAGATTAGTTTAGGGCATCTCTAATGGCAAACATTAGGAATGGGATATCTTTATCCCAATCATTCGGGTAATCCTGACAACATGCTCTCAACATGGTTTTCAAGTTCTCGTGCCACCTTTCTAAAGCTCCCTGGGATTCAGGATGATACGCACTGGATTTAAAGTGCTGCATACCTAAGCTATCCATAAGCTCCTTAAACAACCTAGCAGTAAAATTTGACCATTGGTCTGACTGAATCTCTCTGGGTAGCCCATACCGTGTGAAGAAAGCTATTAACTCCTCTACCACCTTTTTTGCCTTGATACTCCTTAATGGAATTGCCTCTGGAAATCTGGTAGACACATCCATTATGGTTTACAAATACTGGTTCCCACTTTTAGTTCTCGGTAGGGGACCTACACAATTAATTATAACCCGCGTGAAACGTTCTTCAAATGCAGGAATTGGCAACAAAGGTGCTGGTTTTATTGCTGTCTGTGGCCTATCAACTATTTGGCATGTATGACATGTACGGCAAAAGTTAACCACATCCTTATGCATTCTAAGCCAATAAAAATGTTTGTACTTTAGCCTGAGTCTTTTGTACCCCTAGGTGACCTCCCACAGATAGTTCATGTGCTACCAGTCACCTCTTTTGTCTGTATGCTACTGGCAACACAATCTGGTGCACCTTGGCCCATTTCTCCTCTGCACTAACCTGCCGTGGTCTCCATTTCCATCTATGGATTCTATCTTTCAGATAATAACCCTCCGGAATATTCTCTGCCTCCTTTTCAGAGTACACATCCACATTTATATCTTTTATCATCTTGTTTTGCTGTTGCAAGTCTCTTAGTGTTTCAGGACTAAACACTTCTGTCTGACCCTCTGCCTGTTCAGGTTTTTCCTGCACCATTACGTCAAACAGGGTATCTGCTAACTGAACCTCAACTCCTTTATCTTTCTCTTAACTTTTCACTTCGTGCTGTGACTAATGACAGTTGGAAAATACCAGGATATTTCTGTTTTCACTCCTCAGTTTCTTGGTCTTCCTTGCGCTTCTCCACAACAAGGTGTGTCACTCCCACCTTGGATCCTGTCAAATCATTCCCAAGAACAAACTGAATTCTTGAAACTGACAATCTGTTAATTACTCCCACTGTAACTTTCCCAGTCTTGAGTTGGTACTCCAACCTGATCTTACATAGGGGATTGCTAAATTTCTGTCCATCTATCCCACAAATTACCACACTCCTGTGTAACAGATCAGTAAGAGTGCATATTCGCTCATCTCTGATTCGATCCTATATCTCTCAAAATTATAACTTCTTGTCCTTCTCTCCTTGTTCTGAGTAAACTTTATCTACAGAGATGAATTCTTTGTAGTCTGTGCACTCTCCTGCAGCTCCTCAGCTCTTTTTGGGTCTTCATTACTACCTTCAGTAATGTCGCTAGCTTAGCTGCTTTTACCACATCTTTTCCCACAGTGCTTTTCTTTAACAACCAGCATTGTGACCTTACGTGTCTCACTTTACCACAGTGGAAACACCTGAGGCCTTTCACCTCCTTTCCACCCTCTTGGGCTTCTTTTTTATCCGTGGTAAATTCTTACCAGTGCTCTCTACTGTTGCTTTCGTAGTGTAGGATCTCCCCTTCTCCCAACTTTTATCTCTCACGGGACAAAATTCTGGCTGGAAGCTTGTATTACATGCCAACATGTATTCATCTGCTAATTCTGCTGCCTTTCTCACTTCCTGAACTTTCTGTTTATCCATGTGAATTCTTATCATCTCTAGAAGTGAATTTTTAAACTTCTCCAGCAGAATAATCTCTCATGGAGCCTCAAAGACCCTCTCTCTATTTTTTAGGTATGCATCCATCTATCAAAATGACTATGTTTAATTCTTTCGAACTCAACATAAGTCTGACCTGGTTCCTCCATTCTGTTTCTGAACTCTATCTATATGCTCTGGTACCAATTCACAAGCACTTAAAATAGCCTGTTTAATCTCTTCACAATCTCTTGACCCCTCAGACGACAAATACCTCACTAGCCTGCCGGTTTAGTCTGAACTAGCATTACCTATAAATCTTTGGACAACTCCATCTGTCTAGCCAATTTTTCAAATGAAATAAAGAATGCTTCAACAGCTTTCTCGTTAAAATGTGGCAGAGTTTTGACATATTTGTATATATCACTACCTTCTCTTTTAATCTCTATCCAGTTAACCTGACTTTGTTGACTAAGTCGCAACTTCTCAAGTTCAAATTGTCTCTCTTTTTTGTTCAGCTAAAAATCTTCTCTCTTTCTTTTTTCTCTCTGTTTATCTTCTAACTCCATTTTCCTTGATTGTAATTTGTTTTTCTACCTCTACTGCACTTGTCCGTTTCTCTGACACATCTAAGTGTTTGAGTAATTCCCTTACAATTTCAGCTTTACTTTTGTCCTTGTTTAAATGCAAATCTAACTTATTTGCTAATTCTAAGAGTATGGCCTTTTTCTTTCCTTCTAAACTTTCTTGGCAGATTTGAAAATCGTCTTCAAATCCCTTTAGAAATTTTTAAGAGCCATTTCTTTCACTTTTAATTTAATCAACCACAAGTCACCAAAAATAATTATCTCACCTACATTGTATTTAAGATCTAGGACTCTAACCTGCAAGTATTAAGTCTGTTCAAATTTTTTGTACCCCCGAATCTATTCAAATCTGCGTAAACCAGTTTAAATCTCAGACGACAGGCCCCAAACTGTTACAACACTCCCGTTAATTTAAACCAGCAACACAGAAAAGATTTTAATCCGTACTGTAATCTGTTAAAATTCGAGAGTCCAAAGAACTATCCCAAAGGTCACTATTTAAAGTAAAACTTAACAACTTTAATTTTTGAAGTTCAACAGAGAATAACTAGCTAACCACTATTTACATCTCCTTCCTCTAACCTATCTTTTACTTTCCCCTCTACAATACTAGCCCGATAAAACCTCTGCTTACGATTTACAGAAAAATTCAAATTTCAAAACCAGCCAGCTGTCGAACCTTCTCTTGGTATCTTCCTCTGTCGATTTGCTCTCCAGATCGGTGTCGATGTTCTTTTGTGTGCAAATTCCAGACGTTACATTGTAAATTCTCCAGCACTCTGTGTGCTTGCTATGTCCTTCAACTCTTTTAAAGGTACAGTACCCCTTACGCCTTCATAACAATATTGAAATCCTCCTCGCATTCTGATAAATGTCCTCCCATGCTTCCGAAGATATCTCAACTCATATCTCTCTCTCCCAGACTTCACGTAGACGTTTGATGTCACCCAAGGAACCTTCCCTCAACAAATGATTAGAGTGCTCTTAGCCTGAAGCACCCTCTGTAAAACTCAGTCAACAGCATGGTCTCCTTTCAGATAAAATCTCTAATCTGAAAGAAACAGAAGAGGTCCCCACTCGACAATCCATATTTTTGAGTTATTTGATCAAATGATATCAACGTTTCACCCCAAAACAGATCACCCAAACAAGAAACTCCCCAATTCGCCCAAAGTTTAAAGTCTGGATCCATCGTCCCCACCTGGAAACCTGACAAGCCCACTATGAGAGTAAGAAAAGATGGTTTAGACATATTACCCTCCATCTGTCTCATTGCCCTCTGTGCTTTTCTAGTGTTAGTAACTATTGGATTATGGCAATGTTCCGCAACTGTCCTAATTTTGTCTAAAAACAACATGTTGATAAGAGGACAGTTCGTCTAGGGGGCCTCAATGTCCAACCATGTCAAGGTCAAGTCCCCACAGGCTCAGTCACTTATGAAATATAGCAGCTAACTCAGTTGATATCTTCTAATGTCCGGGAGGTCCGCTCCCCCAATCTGTGGGGCAGTTGTATTTTCGCAAGCTGAATAAGGGGCCGCTTAAAGCGCCAAATAAAATAACTAAACCAGCCATTCAGTTTCCACAATGTTTGTCTCATAAAGAGCAAAGGGAGCATCCACAAAGAGTCAATAAGTGAGAAAGAACATTCATTTTGATAAGAGCGACTCAACCCAACCATGATGTTGGAAGGGCCCCCCACCACCTTCCATCGTTGAAGGTCTTGTTTTATCTTGTCAAACAAATTAACAAAATAGGCCTTGAATAACCACTCAAAGCTAGGGGTAACAGAGGCACAAGTAAAGAAAACCTCCCTGTGCCCACTTAAAGGGGAACCCACCTTCCACATTAGTTTTTCTCCTAAGACTCTCCATAGGCATAGCCTCAGAGTTTGAAAAATTTATCTTGTAACCTGAGAAAGAACCAAACTGGGCACCGAGACTGTTGGATTTGAGAGAGAAAAATAAGATCATCCGCATATAGTGTAGTCTGATGCACCTTCGATCCCACCTTTGGGGCAGCTATATTAGGGTCCCCATGAATGGCCTGTGCCAATGGCTCAATCACCAATGTGAAAAGCAAAGGTGAAAGGGGACAGCCTTGCCAACTGCCCCTAATAATGTTAAAATTGTCAGACCTTATACCATTGGTGAGAACTGCTGCCAGAGGATCAACATAAAGGACCCTTACCCATCTAGTAAATACTTCATCCAGGCCAAGAAATTCCAGAATATAAAAGAGATACGGCCATTCCACCTGATCAAATGCCTTCTCTGCATCCAAAGAGACTGCCAACCCTTGAACTGATAGCTGGCGCACTTGAACCATGTTAAGCAACCTCCTAACATTAGAGGATCTGCGATCCTTTTTAAAGCCCACCTGATCATCTTTAACAATAAAAGGGCCACACCTCTTCCAACCTCAATGCCAAAATCTTAGACAACATTTTGTAATCAGAATTTAAGAGTGAGATAGGTCTGTAACAGTCCTCGGGGCTCTTCCCTTTCTTGAGGATAAGATAAATATTTGCCTCTCTCAAGGATGATGGAATGCAGTCATGACTATATGAATAGATATACATGTCTAGCATCAATCCCGACAGTATGTTTACAAATTCTTTATAAAACTCACTGGGAAGACCATCAGGGCCAGACACCTTTCCATTTTGAAGTTGCCTCACCACCTCCTATACTGTTAACAGAGCACTAAGGAGAGACACCTACTCAGCAGAAACCCTGGAAGATCCAAGTTCCTATAAAAATACTCCATGTTATCTCCTCTATCCTCACAACATTCAGACTGAAACAGTTCAGAAGAGAACCTCCAAAACACTGCATTGATCTTTTTAGCATTCCAAGAGTTCCACTCCCTTCTGTAATAGAAGCAATAGATGGGGAGGCATTCTTCTTCCTAACCAGATATGCCAAATATTTACCCAGCTTATCACCATGCTGAAACAACCTTTGCTTTGCAAAGGCAAGTTCCTTCCTGGCTGTATGCGTAAGCATGGAGATTAAGGCAGAATGAAGAGCTGTGATCTGCTGCAGCTTAGTCACTGACCAGTCTACTGTAATATGCTGTTTTGGCAGTCTTCAATCATGCCTCGAGCAGATGCTGCTACTTTCCCTTCTGTCGCTTCTGACAGCTGAGTATGAAATAATTATCCCTCTAGCGTAGACCTTAGCAGTCTCCCAAAGAATGGACGGATTACTAGCTGTATCCAAGTTGGTGGCCAAAACTGCTTCAAATTCCTGAGAAAAGTACTCAACGAACTTACTGTCCTTGAGAATGAAGGGATCCATTTGCCAGTGCCGAGAGCTCATTGCATTACCCTTAATCTTGACCACTAAGTATACTGCTGAATGATCAGAGATGGCAGTATTCCTAATTGATCAAAAAACACCGATTCTAGAAGAGCCACGGGAGTTAGGGGAAAAAAACAGTCCTTGTATGGCACTTATAAGGATTGGAAAATAATGTAAAGTCCCTGCCCATAGGGTGGAGACGTCTCCAAATGTCTACCAACCCCAGTTCCACACAAAGATTGTTTAGATTGTGGAGAAAACTTTGGGGAGCCTTTGGGCATGCTATCCAGCACAAGATCCATAAGGCAATTAAAGCTCCCCCCCATAATATTATGCCGTGATGCAAAGGCATCAGTCAGAAATTTAACGGGTTGGGTCGGAGGCCAATAGACGTTCAAAATACCATATTCCTTGCCATGTGTTAGGGCCTTAAGAATAACAAGCCAACCATATTCATCTTAAACACAATCTATTAAGATAAGGACGAATATGGCCAGCCCCCCCCTGCTCTTAGTATTAAAGGATGAGAAAAACACCCAATCAAACCCACCCTGCTGTAACTTCAAGTGTTCCTTGTCATTAAAGGTGAATCTCCTGCAACAGTGCAACATCCACTCTCTCTTTTTTTAAGGCTCAACAACAGCTTTTTCATTTTAACAGGTGAATAGATCCCTCTAACTTTCCAGGTGCACCATTTAAGAACACTGCTAGCCATGATCCTTTACAGCCACCTTTGACCTGCCGAGAGGAAGAATTCGACTTACGGCATTCTGGGCATATTCAAAAGAAGACTTGTGGGGTCTATTTAGGAAAAACCAAAACACTAAACTAACTACAAAACACAAATGGCACTTAATGGGGGACTCTAACCCCTGCCCATAGAGGGCGCTTGCACCTTCCACGCACATTTCCATTCCCCTTTCCAGCTCGAGCTGCAGCCCAGACCTAAGCAATAGAAGGAAACAGACAAAATAGTGAGCACTCTGCCCCTCTCCAATTATGTACCAACCCTAATCAGAGAAAAGAAAACACACCAACAGTAGCTCCCTTTAAAAAAAGGGTAACATACAAAAGACATAGCAAGAGAAAAACAATTATTGTCCAGGATATAAATCCACCCAAATTATTTTAAAGTATCCAAGAAATTTTTCACTTGTTCTGAGAAGTCAAATGACCGCACAGTCTTCTCGTGAGTAATATGAAGCACAGCTGGGTTGAATACCAATCAAATGTTGAATACCCAAGGTCCCTTAATTTTCTGTTGACCTCATCAAATGATTTCCTTTTATGGCTCATCGCTGTGGAAAAGTCCTAGAAAAACATTATCTTAGTTCCCTGATAAGTCTGTGGATCTTTCCCCATTCTTCTTGAAGATTCCAGGACTCTCTGCTTATCCCTGTTGATTTGAAATTGTACCAGACCAGGCAAGGGCACCGATTCAGACCGGACCTGAACACCACAACCTGGTGAGTTCTGTCAACCTTCACCCGGTCCGTCTCAGCATCCCAGCCAAGAAACTGTGGCAACCAGTCTTCAAAAAAGCTTGCTAGCTACCCACCCTCCACTCCCTCTGGCAACCCAACGACCCAGGTAGTTTTCTTCCTACCTTGACTTTCTGGATCGACCTGCGCCCTTCCAACTCCTTCTCATGCTTTTGTAGTATGACTAAAATCGGCTCTAGCAGAGTATGATTGTCTTCCATCAACTCCTTGATCGTTACAGTGATCGCCATGAGTTCTTCAGCATTGTTCTGCTGTGCAGATAGTTCTTTCTCTGCTGTTGAGGGAGCCGCAGTTGCAGTCACGGGCATGCCCAGCACCTTTGGTGAGTGTCCCATATGTTAGGGCTTGTCTGTATGCTTTCCTTTCGTCATCCACGCTCGCTCAAAACAGAACCTTGACTATCTGAGCATCAACTATCCGAATCCCGGACCTTCCGAGCATGATCCCAGGGCCCTGCAAAAATGGTACTAGGCAACCCAGCATTCAGTTATCCGTTAAACAGCATTATGTCGTGCATTGACGGATAATCGAGAGATGTTTGATAACCGGCACTATGGTCTAAATTGCCGGATAATCGAGAGACACTCTGACAACTGGCATTCATGGATTACTGCTTGTTTCCGGCCACCCAAACGCCCTGCCTGTCTCAATCAGACAATCGAGGCTCCGTTACAAATGGATTTCAACTGTTTCACAACCATTTAACATCAATTTTCTCTGAAAAAAGGTAAAGTGGGGGGGTGGGAAGGGAGGCGGGGAGGCGTAAAAATATCACTACTGCTAGGCTGGGGTGCAGAGTCAGCAAAGCAGATCTACTCTGATCGCGCCATCTTGGATCCCCCTTTTAGCTGCATTTTAACATTTCTTTTCCAATACCTGCTCCGCATTAGTTATGTGTAGTATTGAATCCATTGATTTTCTGGGTCTCATTCAGCTTTATCTTGCATGAAATCCATGTAGCACATGAGGTATTTGGACCATCAACATCCTGGCTTTTGTGCGAAAGAGCAGTGTTCTAGCTTGTGCTCAGCACTTATAGCCAGGTTGCTCCAGACAGTTGTATCAATGGCATCTATCTGACAAAATGAAAAATTGCCCAAACCTGTCCAGTCCACAAAAAGCATGTCAGATCCAAACTAACCAAATACTGCCCTAACATTCTATTCTCAATCATCAGTAAAATGATGAAACAGCTGCTGCTGTCCCACCTTCCTACCATGCTGTCCCACCATGATGAAACACTTATTTCTATGGTGCCTTGTGATGTTTCATTTAAGGGTCTTCACAGGACATTATAAAACCAAGTATGAGGAGATTTTAGCTTGGTCAAAGTGGTAAGTTTTAAATAGTGTCTCAGTGGAAGAAAATGAAGTAGAGAGATGAAGATTCCAGAGTTTGGGGCCTAGGCAACTGAAGCACAGCCCCTGATGGTGGAACATTTAAAGCTGGGGATGTGAATCTTTTTTTTGATGAGCGTGTCACTGACTAGCATTCATAGCTCAAGCCTCATTGCCCAGAGGGCAGTTAAGAGTCAAACACATCGCTGTGGGTCTGGGAGTCACATGTAGGCCAGACCAGATAAAGTTGGCAGTTTCCTTCCCTAAAGGACGCTAGTAAACCAGACAGGTTTTTCCTGACAATTGAGGATGGATTCATTATCATCATTAAACTCTTAGTTCTCGATATTTATTGAATTCAAAATCCATTATCTGCATGGTTGGATTCAAAACCGGGTCCCCAGAACATGAGCTTGGTCTCTGGATTAGTAGTCCAGCAATAATGCCACTAGGCCATTGCCTCCCCTCGATGAGAACCAGCAATATTCTAATCCAGCTAACCAGGTCATAGCGTTAATTTCCATTGTTCTAGATTGTGAGTTTAGCTCAGAATCTCTCAGGCAGTTTTATCCTTCTATCTAAGTGTATTCAGTCTGTCTTTTTCTGTTCCTACAATTTGTTCAAAGCCTTCCTAGAAACGTCCACATCCTAAAATACATTGCCCACCACTTGACTCTTTGCAGTGATAAGTGACATATATCCAAGGTGACCCAAGGTGGGGAGTTCCAGAAATAACGACAGAATATCTGGAGAGTGTGGGGCTGGGGCAGATTATGGAGATAGGGAGTAGTGAGACCATGCAGGGATTCAACAGTGATCTTCTGTTGAGGTTTTCTGACCCAACATTTCTTGATATGACTCTAGTATGATACTATGTTTTATAATGCTCCCGAGAAGCATCTGAACACTTCATTACTTTAAAGTTGTGATATAAGTACAAGTTGTTGAGTCCATGTTGAAATGAAAAAATCTTTTTTACGTCTTGCAGTTATGATATTTCTAGTATGTACAGCGTATGAATAGGCATTTCAACCCAATAGATCCATGTCTTTTGATGCACTTCATTAAAATTAAATACGTATGAAACTCCTCATAATAGATTTGAAGTTTCTGTTCACTTGCTACTGTGCTGAGCCACAAGACATGTCTAAAATGTTTCACTGTCTGTTCTCATTTAATCATCATATTATGGTAAGATTCTTGCAATATTGGCAATTCCTAAAATCACTGGGGTGAATTTTATCAAAAAACAATCAGCTGAGTGTCAATTTTGGGGAGTTTCTTAGAGGGTTTCTCTCCATAAGGGCGAGCGAGTTATCTCTCACAATTATCCATTGCTTATCTCACTATGTATGCACCGTGCCCCTATGGTGCCACACTTGCACTACAATGTATTTAGCAGTGGCAGAGGTATTCACCACTGTGTGACCTTCCACCCTCATGCCATATTTAAATCTTAGCAGAGTACCTGGTCAAATGGTACAAGCCAGAAACTGCCATTCACAATGTAGAAATCTAAAGGATGTGGCTCAGAAAGGAAGGTTGTTGCTCCACTTTGCTAACAGTGACCTCGGGTCTTGGTGGGGAGCAGGATCAAAACTGGCAGAGGTTAATCACACCCCCAGACCATGCCAGCCTCGTCTGAAGTTGTCACTCCGGTCAGTGTAGAATGAATGGTCCAGAGGAAGCTGATCCGCGAAGGACGAAGCTTAATCGTTTTCTGCTGTCTGCAAGGGTAAGTGCCATAGACCTGTACTTCATCACTGTCATGACTTAGAAATGTGGAATATAGAGACAGGAGTAGACCCTTCGAGCCTGCTCCACCATTCAAAAAGATAATTGATTATCCAACTTAGGACCCTGTTCCTGCTTTTGTCCTTTGATTCATTTAGTTCTTGTTTCTTGAAAGTCTTCAATGTTCTGGCCTCTCAATAGTTTCCAATGGCAGGGGATTTCACAGGCTTATCACTTTCAGAGTGAAGAAATTTCTCCTCATTTCCGCACTGACCTGAGTGACATTAGGTTCACTAGATTGATTCCAAGGTGAGGGGTTTGTCTAGTGAAGAGAGATTGAGCATTTTACTCTCTGCAGTTTAGGACAATGATGAGATTTAACTGAGATGTATATGACGCTAAAGGTGATTGACAAAGTAGATGTAAAAAGATGTTTCTTCTTGTGGAGCAATCTAGTTCTGACTATATTTCCCATTTTATTTTTATGCCAGACTAGACGGAATAACTTTTGTAATTTATTCATGTACTATTTAAATGTTTGCCATTGCAAATCTACCATCATCCTTTTAAATAACAATCCCCAATTTATCATAGCCAGATTGTGTCTCATACCATCATAATTTTCTTTATTTAAATTCAGCATGCTAGTCTCAGAAACAGTATATCACTATCCATCTTAATGATGATAAATTCCATCCTATTGTGGCCATTCTTCCCTAAGGCCCATACAGATCTAGATTGTCAATTATTCTTTCCTCATTAAACACACTGTCAAGGATGGCCCTTTCTCTAGTTAATTCCTTAAAATATTGATCCATATGCTCTCCAAGAATTCCTCTCCGACAATATTGCTACTTATTTGATTTGCCCAGTATATATGCACATTGAAGTTAACCGTAATTATAGCTACACATCAATTACTTGCATTCCTAAATTTCTTCTTTAATGCCTGTCCCAACATTACTGCTACAGTTTGGGGATCCAGTACATATGGATAGAGAATTGGCTAATGGGCAGGAAACAAGCAAGTGGGAATAAGGGATTCCTTTCAGGTTAAAGACCTGTTGCCCAAAAAGGAGTACTCAAATCTTTTACTTAGGTATTCTTCCCTTGAGTTACAGACAAAAGACAGGGAACCAACTCAGGATTTAATTAAACAAACCCTTTTTCATTTAACATTTTAGGTTCTAATACTCAATATAATACATACATTAATTGCAACATTTACTTCTTACTTCAACGAACAACTTCAACTTTAACTCGCTTCATTTACTTTCACTTTACCTTAGCTTTAACTTAACTTGCATTTAACCTTAACTCTAACTTTAATTCTATAAGTTTGGAGTAAAACAAATACTACCCTGATTTTGAGTGAAGTGGCCAATTTTTGCTCTCCGTGTGGGTCTTGCCTCATGGTTCTTTGCCTTCTTTGAATATGCTTCTCAAATGCTGACCTTGAGAGCTTCTCCTGAGAAAATCCTTTGGTCTATCTTAAAAATGGGCTCCTTTTGCAGAATCTTTTCTGGCACTCAGCCAATGAATTAATTCAAAGCCTGACAAATCCCAGCCAGTGGAGTTTTACTGGTAAAATACTTGCAAATGTTAAACAGCAACGTTCCATGCTCCATAAAAGGAAGTATGGTGCAGTCTGTCATAAAATCTGTCATATTTGGTCAACACAGGAATCTGCAGGTCACAACATGTCCTAGCTGTAGATTTCAGAGTTTAAACTAGCTTAACCAAAACTCTCAGTATGCTTGACTGTAGCTCTTAACCATTCTTGTAAGCATTTCTGTTGCTGGCCACCCGACTACAGGCCTGTAACCAGTGGGATTCCACAGGAATTGGTGCAAGGACTGCAATTGCTGACAATATATTAATCACTTGAAGGAAGGAACTGAATGTACTGTCGCCATATTTGCAGCTGACAAAAAAAAATGTGGAAAGGCAAGTTGCGAGAGGAATACAAACAGTTTACAGAAAGATATTGATAGGTTACAAGAGTGGGCAAAAATCGGCAAATGGAGTGGGAAAATATGAAGTTGTTCAAAATAACAATATTATTAAATGGAGAAAATCTGCAGAAAGCTTCAACCAAAGGGACTTGGGATTACTTGTGCACAAAACACGCAGAACCTGTACAAGGGTGCAGTAGGTAATCAGGAAGGCTAACTGAATGTTTGCTCTTATTTTGAGGGTTTAGAATATAAGAGTAGGGATATCGTACTGCAACTGAATGAGGTGTTGGAGTACTGAGAGCAGGTTTGATCCCCTTATTTAAGGAAAGATATTGTTTCATTTGAGGCATGTTCAGAGGAGATTCATTAGTATGGTGGGATTGTCTTACGAGCGGAAGTTGGGACTCTATTCATTGAAATTTAGAAGTTTGAGAGGTGATCGCATTGACATGTATAGGATTCTTAAGGGACTTGACAGGGTAAGTGCTGAGAAGATGTTTTCCCTCAAGGAAAGTCTAGGACCAAAAGGTGCATCTAAGAATGAAGGGGCACCAATTTAAGACTAAGATAAGGAGGCATCTCTTCTAGAAGGTTGAGTGTTTTTGAAACTCCTTGCTACAGAGAGCTTTGGGGCAGATTGTGTACAGTCAGTCAAGGCTGATATATTTAGTTTCTTGATCAGAATGGAAATTAAGGGTCATGTTGTGTTAATCAACCATGGTCCTATTGAATATTGGAGCTAGACAGAGGGACCAAATGGCCTACTCCTGTTACTATTTCTTATGGTTTATATACAACTTTATCATTTTCTGCTCCTTAATGTTTCTCAGGTCAAACCATGTAGATTATACTTCCACAGAGCTAATATCCTTTCTCTCAATTGCATGTATTTCTGTTTTAATCAGCAGCGCTAACCCCTTCCTTTTCTTTTGTCAGTCCTTTCTAAAAACTGAAAACTCCTGGATATTCAGTTTCCATTCCTGGCCACCTTGCAGTCCACGTCTCTGTAATCGTTGCTATATCATCCCCATTTAGATCTTTTTGGATGACTAAGTCATCTATTTTATTATGAATATTCCATGCAAGCCTTAAAACATATCTTTTTAGCAATCTTAGTCTTGCATAGCCCTGCTTCATTCTAGCCTTTGAATTCTCTGCCTGTCACCTTTCTGATTTCCTATACTGTCTTTTGTTTTAGTCCCGTTTCCCTGTCATTTGCGTCCCTGTATAGGTTCCCGTCCCATTGTCATTATTTGGAGATGCCAGTGTTGGACTGGGTGTACACAGTTAAAAAATCAGACAACACCAGGTTAGAGTCCAACAGGTCTAATTGGAAGCACTAGCTTTTGGAGCGCTGCTCCTTCATCAGATGGTTGTGGAGTACACAATTGTAAGACAGAAATTATAGTAAAAGTTTACATTGTGATGTAACTGAAATTATACATTGAAAAATACCTTGATTGTTTGTTTGTTAAGTCTCTCATCTGTTAGAATGACCATGTTAGTTTTACTTTCATATGTAAATCACAAAAACTTTACATTCTCAGGTTAACTTTAATAATGGATTTCAGCCCAGATAATGTGTTGAAGGTGTTTGCCCCTGTGTGCTGTTGTCTGTGCCATAATGTTTAGACTGATTCTAATCTAAAAAAGAGTTAACATAGTCTTACATGGATTCATGCAGTTTTTGAGCAAAGTACAATGTAACTCTGCAAATACAAATTTACCCCACAAATGTAAGTGTGTATGTGGGTTTGTTTGTGTGTGTGTGTCTGTGTCTGTGGTGGGGGGTTGTGAGTGTCTGTGTGAGAGAGTGTATGTGTGTGTGAGTGTAAAGGGGTGAGAGAGTGCGTGTGGGAGTGTGTGTGTTTATGTATAGGAGTGCGTGTGTGTATAGTGCAATGGTGGTAACCTGTAGGGTGACAGGAACCCAAGGTCCCGGTTGAGGCCCTTCCTATGGGTACACACGCACGCACACACACAGGCACTCCCCCACACATGCACACAGACATTCACGCACACTCCGACAGACAGACAGACACACACACGCACACGCACACGCACACACACACACGCTCCCAAACACACACACACGCTCCCAAACACACACACACACACGCTCCCAAACACACACACACACACACACACACACACACACACACGCTCCCAAACACACACATACACATACACATTTGTGGGGTGAATTTGTACTTGCAGAGTTACATTGTACTTTGCTCAAAAACTGCATGAAACCATGTAAGACTCTGTTAACTCACTTTTTAGATTAGAATCAGTCTAAACATTTTGGCACAGACAACAGCACACTGGGGCAAACACCTTCAACACATTATCTGGGATGACACCAATTGTTAAAGTTAACCTGCGAATGTAACTTTTTTGTGATTTACATATGAAAGTGAAACTAACATGGTCATTCGAACAGATGAGAGACTTAACAAACAGTCAAGGTATTTTTCAATGTATAATTTCAATTACATCAACACTGTAAACTTTTGCTATAAATTCTGTGTCTTACAATTATGTACTCCACAACTTCCTGATGCAGGAGTAGCACTCCGAAAGCTGGTGCTTCCAAATAAACCTGTTGGACTATAACCTGGTGTTGTGATTTTTAACATTGTCATTTTAGTTTTAATCCTCCCCAACTGCACTAGTAAATACATCCAAGGATACCAGTTCTGGTATAAACCCATCCAGCTAGTACTGGTGTCACATCCCCCAGAACTAGTCCTAATTTCCCTCCCCCTTGTATCTAAATTTCCCTCCCCCTTGTACCATCTCTCTAGCCATGCATTCATCTGATACAAAGAACTATACAAAGAACAAAGGAAATTTACAGCGCAGGAACAGGCCCTTCAGCCCTTCAGCCCTCCAAGCCTGAGCCAATCCAAATGTACTGTCTAAACCTGTCGGTCAATTCCGAAGCATTTGTATCCCTCTGCTCCCCACCTACTCTTGCATCTGTCCAGACACATCTTAAATGAATCTACCGTGCCTGCCTCTACCACCTCTGATGGCAACTCATTTCAGACACCCACCACCCTCTGTGTGAAGTACTTGCCGCGTGTATCCCCCTTAAACTTTCCACCTCTCACCTTGAAAGCGTGACCTCTCGTTATGGAATCCTTCACCCTGGGAAAAAGCTTGTCTCTATCCACCCTGTCTATACCCTTCATGATTTTGTAAACCTCAATCAGGTCCCCCCCTCAATCTCCTTTTTTCTAATGAAAATAAACCCAACCTACTCAACCTGTCTTCATAGCTGGCACCTTCCATACCAGGCAACATCCTCGTAAACCTTCTCTGCACCCTCTCCAAAGCTTCCACATCCTTTTGGTAATGTGGCGACCAGAACTGTACACCATATTCTAAATGTGGCCGAACCAATATCTTGTACAATTTTAACATGACTCGCCGGCTCTTATACTCAATACCCCGTCCAGTGCAGGCAAGCATACTGTATGCCTTTTTGACTACTCTATCCACCTGTGCAGCAACCTTCAAGGTACAATGGACCTGCACTCCCAGATCTCTCTGCCCATCAACTTTTCCCAAGGCTCTTCCGTTCATTGTATAATTCGCTCTAGAATTAATCTTGCCTAAATGCATCACCTCACATTTGTCTGGATTGAAATCCATCTGCCACTTTTCTGCCAAACTCTCCAGTCTATCTATATCCTCCTATATTCTTTGACAGTCCCTTATGCTTTCTGCTACTCCACCAATCTTCGTGTCATCTGCTGATCATACCAACGATGCCCTCTTCCAGATCATTTATGTATATCACAAACAACAGTGGCCCCAACACTGACCCCTGTGGAACACCACTGGTCACCTTTCTCCATTTCGAGAAACTCCCTTCAACTACTACTCTCTGTCTCTTGTTGCTCAACCAGTTCTTTATCCACCTAGCTAGAACACCCTGCACACCATGTGACTTCACTTTCTCCATTAGTTTACCATGGGGAACCTTATCAAATGCCTTACTAACGTACAAGTATATGACATCAACAGCCCTTCCTTCATCTATCAACTTGGCCACTTTCTCGAAGAACTCTATTAAGTTGGTAAGGCACGATCTTCCCTGCACAAAACCGTGTTGCCTATCACTGATAAGCCCATTCTTTTCTAAATATAAACTGATCCTATCCCTCAGTACCCTCTCCAGCAACTTTCCCACCACCGACATCAGGCTTACTGGTCTGTAGTTACCCAGAATATCCCTACTACCCTTCTTGTACAGGGGACAACATGAGCAACCTTCCAGTCTTCTGGCACCTCACTTGTATTTAAGGATGCCACAAAGATATCTGTCAGGGCCTCAGCTATTTCCTCTCTTGCCTCCCTCAGCAACCTGGGATAGATCCCATCCGGTCCTGGGGATTTATCTACCTTAATAACCTTTAGCCTACCCAACACATCTTCCCTACTTATGTCAACGTGATCCAGGCTAATCAAACTTCTATCTCTAATCTCAAGATTCATCATGTTCCTCTCCTCTGTGAACACTGATGCAAAGTAATCATTCAGAATCTCACCTATTCTTTCAGGTTCGACACACAGCCTTTCTTCATTATCCTTTAGTGGACCAATCCTTTCTCTCGTTACCCGCTTGCTTCTTATATAAGAATAAAATGCTTTGGGATTCTCCTTAATTCTGCTTGCTAAAGCTATTTCCTGACCTCTTTTAGCCCGCTTGATTCCTCATTTAAGACTTGTCCTACTCTTCCGATATTCCTTCAAGGCCCGTTCTGTTCTTAGCTGTCTTGACCTTATGTACACTTACCTTTTCCTCTTGGCTAGTCGTACAATTTCTCCTATCATCCACGGTTCACGAATCTTGCCCTTCCCATCCTTTGCCTTCAAAAGGGCATGCCAATCCTGCAATATCTTTAACCTATCTTTGAAAGCCTCCCACATATCAAATGTGGACTTCCCTTCAAATAGCTGTGTCCAATCCACATTTCCGAGCTCCTGCCTAATTTTGATATAATTGCCCTTGACCCAGTTTAGTACTCTTCCTTCAGGACCTTTCTCACCTTTATCTACAAGTATTCTAAAACTTACAGAATTGTGGTCACTGTTCTCAAAGAAATCCGCCACCGCAACTTCTACCACCTGTCCTGGCTCGTTCCCCAGTACCAGGTCCAATATGGCCCCTTCCCTCGTCGCACTATTGACATATCTTGCTATTTCTATTGAGTAGCATGTGATACTGGCAGAAATCCTGAGATTTGAGGTCCTATTTTTTAAACTTGCTTCCTAAATCCCGATATTCTGCTTTGAGGACTTCACTTTTTTTTAGCAAGTTCAAAATGATAACACGTCAGGTTATAGTCCAATAGGTTTATTTGAAAGTACAAGCTTTCAGAGTACTGCTCCTTCATCAAGTAGCTACAATGTAGACTATACTTTCACAGAGTTAACATCCTTCCTCTCAATTGCATGTATTTCTGTTTTAACCAGCAGCGCTAATCCTGGGGCACCTCCACAATTTGTACCAAGACCACTGGCTGTTTACCCTCCCAGTTCAAAATATCCTTAAACCTCGCACTCAGAAGAAAACGTACCATCCTGGAGTCTAACTTTTGGCCACAGAATCATCCATCTGTTCCTTTACTAGTGAATCACCTTTTTCTGTAGTATTCCCACACTTTTTTTCCTCCTTTCCATTGATGGGGACCAATGGACTTTGACCTCACGCCAAGTGTCTCTTCATCACAAGAGGACAGGATGGTGTCAGGCAGCCAGCTGGAAGTGAAACTGCACAAAGCCCACAAGAAGTCTCTTCTTAGAACATTCCTGAGGTGCCAGTCAGTCATTCTACCTCTGCCCTGTCTGCAATTTCTAGCCTTGGGACTTCAAGCTGAAGTACATTTGACCAGAACACACTCAGCATGCTTGGATCCTGTAGTCACAAATGACCCCAGGGTCATTTGGCCAAAACACCAAGATCAGTGTGCTCCCCATCAAGGCTGGATCTCTTCATTCTAGCTTCAGACTTTGCAACTGCAGCTGGATGCAGTGTGAAGGAAAGGAAAAAAAAACTTTCCAAAGCCACTGGTAAACCTTGTTTGTAAGTACATTAACACATTCTAAAATATATATTTATCATTCATCAGCTCTGTGCACAGCTCTTATTTTAGCTGTAGCGACACAAAGATAGATGAGCCATCCTTAGTGCCCAAGATGTATTAATCCTGTCTGAATGATAGTCATTCTTTCTGTAGCACCCATGATTGAAGAAGGGCACATTTGATGTTTCAAAGGCTTCTGCAGGTTATAACCTTGACTTTTATCAAGCAAGGGGACATGCATAAGATGGTCATGTGGGATTAAAAAAAAGGATGTTGTCCTTAGCATCAAAACATTTACAATCAGTGAGAGATGAATTTACAGAAACCAGTCCCATTAAATAAGGTTCACAAAGGAGTCCTGCCTGGGTTACTTTGGCCAATGCTACTGTGCCGTAGATGCTAAAGGTTTTTTTTTATTTCTGCAGTGTGTTCTCATTTTCCGACCATGTAGGAGCCCTCATGGATCCTCATCATCCATCACTTTACATCCTTCGGTTGTCTGGAGCAATGCAGGAATGTTTCAGGAAGATTCATTCTGGTTATCAGGAGTTGATCTGCATGTCTTTTCAATACATCATCTCTTGGTCTGTGATGTATGGGAAACTAGCCCATCCTGTGCTGCTGTGATGGCTGCCACTCTTATCAGTGGTGTAATTCCTCCCCAATACTTCATGACCTTCTTTGAGAACACGGCATTTAGCCATGTTCACTTTTGGATAAACTGATTTTGTTTTTTCCTGTCACGTTGTCTTTTGGAATGAATGGTTTTAGCAAACCAAATGCTGTGTGCAACTGACGCTTTAGCATAAGCAATACTACAGAATTACCAGGCCCTTTGAATGGTTTGTGTATTGCTATGGGGACACTCCCCCATCCACATCAATGAGCTGGGATGGAGAGCATCAAATTCTTAGGAGTGAAGGTAACTGACAACCTGCCCTGGACTTTCCATGTAATAGTGATAGTCAAAAAGGCACACCAATGCTGCCTCTTCCTCAGACGGCTTAGGAAATTCAATATGTCCATTAGTACCCTAGCCATTTACAGATGCACCAGAGGAAGCATACTATCTGGATGCATAATGGTCTGATATGGCAACTGCTCTGCCCAGGTTTGGAAGAAATGACAAGGTTATGTGGACAGCCTAGACCATCACAGAAGCCAATCTATGATCCATGGACTCCATTTACACTTGTCATTGCTGCAGAAAGGCTGCCAATATCAAAGACCTCTCTCACAATCTCTTCCAACAGTCAGAAGATGCAGAAGCTTGAACACAAGCACCAGCAGGTTCAAGAACTGCTTCTTTCCTGCTGTTATTTGACTGCTGAATGGACTCTCTAATTTCAAATAATCTGATCTGATCTTGCTAATACAAAAACAGAAGTTGCTGGAAAAGCTCAGCAGGTCTGGCAGCATCTGTGAAGGGAAATCAAAATTAATGTTTTGGGTCCAGTGACCCTTCCTCAGAACATCTGTAGTTCTTTTGGTTTTGATCTTGCTAATGTTGATCTTGCTTTGTGCACTTCCTGTGCACTTGTCACCTGTATGCCCCACTCTGTCTAAGCACCCCATGGAACTGTATATCTTTGTTTGCTCTGATCTGCCTGTATTGCTTGCAAGACAAAGCTTTTCGATCTACTTAGGTACATGTGACTACAATAAATCAAATTAAAATGTTAATAAAAATTGGCTCTGTATTTTGGACAATGATTTTTGTTCTCAAGTTTACCCTTAAGGAATGTTTCATTTCTGATAACAACACCACCCATCTCTGCATACTGCTTACTGCTAGAGAAGGTATCTTTTGTATGATGCCTAAGTATTGTGGTCAATAGTCTGTGGTCTGTTAGTGAGGTAAATTTCAAACCATATAGATATTGGTGGAATCATCATATGATTCCTCGAGCTTCTTTCTCTATTTGTATACAATTCATTCCTGCTTTGTTTAACAATCCTGATGCAAAAGCTATTGGCTTCTCTTCACCATTGGCTAATATATAATAAACAACTGTTCCCTCTCAACCTGTCTTCCCACCTATATTTGTGACATCTGCAAATTTGGTTACAGAACATTTGCTTCCTTCTTCCAGGTCATTAATATATATTGTAAACAGTTGTGGTACCAGTATTGATCCCTGTGAAACCCCACTGTCTCAGGTTGCCAACCTGAAAAGAGTCAATTATCCCCATTTGCTGTTTCCTGCCCATTAGTCAATCTTCTATCTATGCCAGTACACCACCGCAAACACTGTGGGCTCTTATCGAACGACTTGACCTTTGTAAGATGCCTTGTCGAATGCCTTCTAGAAGTTCAAATATAATATATTCACTGGTTCCCCTCTATCACTCTTGAAAAACTTTAATAAATTATCAGACATTATTTCACTTTCATGAAATCATTCTGACTTTGCTTGATTAAATTATGATTTTCCAAATGTTCCTGCTATTGATCCCATGATAATTGACTCCAGTACCTTCCTCCCCAGTAGATGGGCTAATCAGCTTATGGTTACCCACTTTTTTTCCTCCCTCCATTTATGAATAGGGGTTTCACATTATCAGTTTTCCAATCCTCTGATACCTCTCTGGTAAGTTTTTCATGATTATTCCTCAAACACGCCTGTTCGATTATACACTTTCTTGCCCCAGTTTCTGTACACTGTTTCTTTATACCAGAAATTTGCTGCTCTGTGACCTGTTTTTCCAGTTAGCAGTTTTGAATCTGCATTGGTGCTATTCTCTGTTACCATTTTGTGAACTCCTGCTTGAGCTTAGCTGTTGAGTTTCTTTGGCTGTTCATTCTATCAAGACAACTATTTCCAGTGCTTTCTTTAAACGTCGATTCCATTCCATCAATAATCTCTTCTGGATTGCTTTGCATCTTAAACCTCAAACCAACCTCTTTCTGATAATCATGATTTGGAGGTCCCAGTGTTGGACTGGGGTGTGCAAAGTTAAAAATCACACAACACCAAGTTATAGTCCAGCAGGTTTATTTGGAAGCACTAGCTTTCAGAGCACTGCTCCTTCATCAAGTGGTTGTAGGAGCTGCGCTCTGATAGCTAGTGCGTTCAAATAAACCTGTGGGAATATAATCTGGTACTGTGATTTTTAATCTTTCTGATAACATAAGCAATGTTGAATAAACCCCGTTGTTGATATGCACAAAATCAGATGGATTGTAAGAAACTCAATCAGGGAACAGATATGTTTCATATGTAGTTAAATATAGGAAAATATATGGTAATGTGATTGACAGAAGAGGGTTGTTTTTGGATTATCTATGTATGAATTAAGAATATACTTGAGAGGAGGAAAGATTGTGGCAAATTAGCTCATAGATCATAGTAACTAAACTGCTTTTCTTAAAAAAACACACACACAGGAAGTTGTATTAAATAGTGAGTGGCAAAACATGATTCCAGAGAGATAATTGTAAAAATATAGTTAGCCATGTATGATACAATATCCAGTACCATTGTGTGTAGCTTTAACATTCCTACTTCAAGAGGGATATTTAATTAGAAGAGGGAAAAGAATAGAGGCTATGAAAGAAGAGTATAAAATCCTGAAAACTTTAGAGGAACTCATTCCAAATAAAATTTTCTGCCATAACTCCAAGGAACAGAATTAGGCCATTTAGCTCTTTGAGTCTGTTCCATTATTCAATGAGATGATGGCCCATCTGATAATCCTCAACTCCACCTTTCTGCCTGTTGCTATGACCCTTGGTTACCCTACTGATTAATATTTGTATTTCTCCACTTTGAATATACTTAACGACTTGAACTCAACACCCCTTTTTCTATTTTCAAACGTCACTAGACTCGAAATGTTAACTCTGCTTTCTCTCCACAAGTGCTGACAGATCTGCTGTTTTTCTCCAGGAATTTATATTTTTGTTTCAGATTTTCAGCATTCACAGTTCTTTGTTTTGTTTAAGTATACAGGGTCATTTTTATGCAGAATTGTCTACTAGCATAGGTGGTGGTACAAGAAACCTTAATAGGTTGAGGAAGTACAACACATGTTCATGCCAGTCAATAGATTTCAGGATTAGTAGAAAACTGAAGACAGGAGGACTAGATGGCCTACAGGTCTTCCCTTAACTGAAATTGTTACAATGCTGCTACAACTGCTGTGATTTAATGGAGAACAATAATCTGCCAAATTGATTTCATGCACTTGTTATCTAGAGACTGTTATTGCAAATGCATGTACATAAGGTTTGTGTAAGAACGTGAACAAGCTCAATTATGATATTCCCCTGCTATGTTGGTTTATGCATGAACAATAAATGTTTAGGCTACTTACCAGAAAAATATAATGGGAATGTGTATTGATTTTTGTGTTCAAATATCTCCAAAATGAAATTGAGGACGATAGGAAATGAGAGGACAAACATCTTCAGAGTTAGTGATCATCAGTTCCTAATACCAATACTTTTGTTAGCATATTTCTCATTCTGTATTGAAGGGACGATGGTAACATTAGTGTAAATAAAGCCTAAAGTAAAATGTATCTATGTTTTAAAAATCTTTTCCCGTTACAGAAATTTCTGCACAGATCATTCCGAAAAAGCAAACTGGAGCAGCACATATACCCAAAACTTGTCTAAAAAGAAATGAATCTCAATGATCAGTGTTCTTTTCATCTTTAGGAGGGGTGGTGGTAATTTCTTTCCATGTCAGTAATCCTACATATTCACATTTTGTGGAACAGCTGAAAACAGTCTGTAAAAAAAAAAAAAGGTCCCTGTGGTTTGCAATGCAAATCTGTGGCAGTGAGAATCCTCAACATTAATTCTAAGTGCATTTTAATTCAAATAAGGACATGGAAACCACCTGTTACTGCTCTCTATCATTTTCAATGATGAATCAATTAAATGTAGAACATTATGCAGAGGAAACTTGAAGATAAGCAAGAGAATAGAATGTTCTTGAGGTCAGAATTTCAGTGTTTATACAGTCATAGAGATGTACAGCATAGAAACAGACCCTTTGGTCCAACCCATCCATGCCGACCAGATATCCCAACCCAATCTAGACCCACCTATCAGCACCCGGCCCATATCCCTCCAAGCTCTTCCTATTCATATACCCATCCAAATGCCTCTTAAATGTTGCAATTATACCAGCCTCCACCACTTCCTCTGGCAGCTCATTCCATACACGTACCACCCTCTGTGTGAAAAATTTGCCCTGTAGGTCTCTTTTATATCTTTCCCCTCTACCCGAAATCTATGCCCTCCAGTTCTGGACTCCCTGACCTCAGGGAAACGACTTTGTCTATTTACCCTATCCATGCCCCTCATAATTTTGTCAACCTGTATAAGGTCACCCCTCAGCCTCCGACACTGAAGGGAAAACAGCCCCAGCCTGTTCAGCCTCTCCCTATAGCTCAAATCCTCCATCCCTGGCAACACCCTTGGAAATTTTTTCTGAATCCTTTCAAGTTTCACGATATCTTTCTGATAGGAAAGAGACCAGAATTGCACACAATATTCCAACAGTGGCCTAAGCAATGTCCTGTACAGCCGCAACATGACCTCCTAACTCCTGTACTCAATACTCTGACCAATAAAGGAAAGCATACCAAATGCCTTCTTCACTATCCTATCTACCTGCGACTCCACTTTCAAGGATCTATGAACCTGCACTCCAAGGAGTGCAGCAACACTCTCTAGGACCTTACCATTAAGTTTATACGTCCTGCTAAGATTTGCTTTCCCAAAATGCAGCACCTCGCATTTATCTGAATTAAACTCCATCTGCCACTTCTCAGCCCATTGGCCCATCTGGTTCAGATCCTGTTGTAATCTGAGGTAACCCTCTTTGCTGTCCACTACACCTCCAATTTTGGTGTCATTTACAAACTTACTAACTGTACCTCTTATGCTCGCATCCAAATCAGTTATGTAAATGACTAAAAGTAGAGGACCCAGCTCCGATTCTTGTGGCACTCCACTGGTCACAGGCCTCCACTCTGAAAAACAACCCTCCACCACCCTGTGTCTTCTGTCTTTGAGCCAGTTCTGTATCCAAATGGCTAGTTCTCTTTGCATTCCATGAGATCTAACCTTGCTAATCAGTCTCCCATGGGGAACCTTGTCGAACGACTTATATAGATCACATCTACCGCTCTACCCTCATCAATCTTCTTTGTTACTTCTTCAAAAAACTCAATCAAGTTTGTGAGGCATGATTTCCTATGCACAAAGCCATGTTGACTATTCCTAATCAGTCCTTTCCTTTCCAAATACATGTACATCCTGTCCCTCAGGATTCCCTCCAACAACTTGCCCACCTTTGAGGTCAGGCTTACTGGTCTGTAGTTCCCTGGCTTGTCTTTACCGCCCTTCTTAAACAGTGGCACCATGTTTGCCAACCTCCAGTCTTCCGTAACCTCACCTGTGACTATCGATGATACAAATATCTCAGCAAGAGGCCCAGCAATCACTTCTCTAGCTTCCCACAGAGTTCTCAGGTACACCTGATCATGTCCTGGGGATTTATCCACCTTTAACCGTTTCAAGACATTCAGCACTCCCTCCTCTGTAATCTGGACATTTTGGAAGATGTCACCATTTATTTCCCTACAGTCTATATCTTCCATATCTTTTTCTATAGTAAATATTGATGCAAAATATTCATTTAGTATCTCCCCCATTATCTGTGGCTCCACACAAAGGCCGCCTTGCTGATCTTTGAGGGGATTAAGGATGGATTATTGATGACTGCATTGGCGCCACCTTGTGCTCCCACGAGGAGGTTGAGCAATTCATCAACTTCACTAACACATTTCACCCTGACCTTAAATTCACCTGGACCATCTCTGACACTCCCTCCCCTTCCTGGACCTCTCCATCTCCATTAATGACAACTGACTTGACACTGACATTTTTTTACAAACCCACCAACTCCCACAGATACCTGGATTACACCTCTTCCCACCCTACCTCCTGCAAAAATGCCATCCCAATTCCTCCGCCTCCACCATATCTGCTCCCAGGAGGACCAGTTCCACCACAGAATACACCAGATGGCCTCCTTCTTTAGAGACCGCAATTTCCGTTCCCACGTGGTTAAAGATGCCCTCCAATGCATCTTGTCCACATCCCGCACCTCCGCCCTCAGATCCCACCCCTTCAACTGTAACAAGGACAGAACGCCTCTGGTGCTCACCTTCCACCCTACCAACCTTTGCATAAACCAAATCATCCGATGACATTTCTGCCACCTCCAAAAAGACCCCACCACCAGGGATATATTTCCCTCCCCACCCTTTTCCGCCTTCCGCAAAGACCGTTCCCTCTGTGACTACCTGGTCAGGTCCATGCCCCCCAACAACCCTCCCTCCTGTCCTGGCACCTTCCCCCGCCACCGCAGTAACTGCAAAACCTGCGCCCACACCTCCTTCCTCGCCTCCATCCAAGGCCCTAAAGAAGCCTTCCACATCCATCAAAGTTTTACCTGCACATCCATCAATATCGTTTATTGTATCCGTTGCTCCCGATGCGGTCTCCTCTATATTGGGGAGACTGGACACCTTCTTGCAGAGCGCTTTAGGGAACATTTCTGGGACACCCACACCAATCAACCACACCGCCCTGTGGCCCAGCATTTCAACTCCCTCTCCCACTCAGCCGAGGACATGGAGGGCCTGGGCCTCCTTCACCGCTGCTCCCTCACCACCCGACGCCTGGAGGAAGAATGCCTCATCTTCCCCTTCGGAATACTTCAACCCCAGGACATCAATGTGGACTTCAACATTTCCCCTTCCCCCACCTCACCCCAGTTCCAAACTTCCAGGTCAGCACTGTCCCCATGACTTGTCCTACTTGCCTGTCTTCCTTTCCACCTATCCACTCCACCCTCCTCTCTGATCTATCACCTTCATCCCACCCCCATCCACCCATTGTACTCTTTGCTACCTTCCCCCACCCTCCCCCCGACCTACCACCTTCATCCCCACCCCCACTCACCTATTGTACTCTATGCTACTTTCTCCCCACCCCCACCTCTCATTTATCTCTCCACCCTTCAGGCACTCTGCCTGTATTCCTGATGAAGGGCTTTTGCCCGAAACTTCGATTTTCCTGCTCCTCGGATGCTGCCTGAACTGCTGTGCTTTTCCAGCACCACTCTAATCCAGAATCTGGTTTCCAGCATCTGCAGTCATTGTTTTTACCTATCTGATCTTTGAGGTGCTCTATTCTCTCCCTAATTACCCTTTTGTCCTTAATATATTTGTAAAAACCCTTTGGATTCTCCTTAATTCTATTTGCCAAAGCTATCTCATGTCCCCTTTTTGCCCTCCTGATTTCCCTCTAAAGTATACTCCTACTTCATTTATACTCTTCTAAGGATTCACTCGATCTATCCTGTCTAAACCTGACATATGCTTCCTTTTTCTTAACCAAACCCTCAATTTCTTTAGTCATCCAGCATTCCCTATACCTACCAGCCTTCCCTTTCACCCTGACAGGAATATACTTTCTCTGGATTCATGTTATCTCATATCTGAAGGCTTCCCATTTTCCAGCTGTCCCTTTACCTGCGAACATCTGCTTCCAATCAGCTTTCAAAAGTTCTTGCCTAATATCATCAAAATTGGCCTTTCTCTAATTTAGAACTTCAACTTTTAGATCTGATCTATCCTTTTCCATCACTATATTAAAACGAATAGATTATGGTTGCTGGCCCGAAAGTGCTCCCCCTCAGTCACTTGCCCTGCCTTATTTCCCAAGAGTAGGTCAAGTTTTGCACCTTCTCTAGTAGGTACATTCACATACTGAATCAGAAAATTGTCTTGTACACATTTAACAAATTCCTCTCCATCTAAACCTTTAACACTATGGCAGTCCCAGTCGATGTTTGGAAAGTTAAAATCCCCTACCATAACTACCCTATTTTTCTTACAGATAGTTGAGATCTCCTTACAAGTTTGTTTCTCAATTTCCCTCTGATTATTTGGGGGTCTATAATACAATCCCAATAAGGTGATCATCCATTTCTTATTTCTTAGTTCCACCCAAATAACTTCCCTGGATGTATTTCCGGGAATATCCTCCCTCAGCACAGCTGTAATGCTATCCCTTATCAAAAATGCCAATCCCCCTCCTCTCTTGCCTCCCTTTCTATCCTTCCTGTAGCATTTGTATCCTGGAACATTAAACTACCAGTCCTGCCCATCCCTGAGCCATGTTTCTGTAATTGCTATGATATCCCAGTCCCATGTTCCTAACCATGCCCTGAGTTAATCTGCCTTCCCTGTTAGGCCCCTTGCGTTGAAATAAATGCAGTTTAATTGATTAGTCCTACATTGTCCCTGCCTGCTCTGACTGTTTGACTCACTTCTGTTCTCAACGGTACCAGTCTCAGATTGATCACTTTCCTCATTATCTCCCTGGGTCCCCCCCACCCCCACCTTACTAGTTTAAATCCTTTCAAGCAGTTCTAGCAAATTTCCCTGCCAGTATATTAGTCCCCTTCCAATTTAGGTGCAATCCGTCCTTCTTGTACAGGTCTCTTCTACCCCAAAAGAGATTCCAATGATCCAAAAATGTGAATCCTTCTCCCATACACCAGCTCCTCAGCCATTCATTCATCTGCTCTATCCTCTTATTCCTGCCCTCACTAGCTCGTAGCAGTGGGAGTAATCTGGATATTACTACCCTTGAGGACCTCCTTTTTAAATTCCTGCCTAACTTTCTGTAATCTCCCTTCAGAATCTCAACCTTTTCCCTTCCTATGTCGTTGGTTCCAATGTGGACAATGACCTTCTGCTGGTCCCTCTCCCCCGTGAGAACATTCTGCACCCTCTCTGAGACATCCTTATTCCTGGCACCAGGGAAACAACACACCATTCTGCTTTTTCTCTGCTGGCCACAGAAACATCTGTCTGTACCTCGGACTGGAGAATCCCCTAACACAATTGATCTCTTGGAAGCCGACGTACCCCTCATTGCATTAGAGGCAGTCTCAATACCAGAAACTTGGGTGTTCATGCTACGTTCCCCTGAGACTCTATCACCCCCTACATTTTCCAAAACAGCATACCTGTTTGAAATGGGTATATCCACAAAAGACTCCTGCCCTAGGTGCCTACCTCTCTTACCCTTCCTGGAGTTAACCCATCTATGTGACTGCATCTGAGACTTTCCCCCCTTCCTATAACTGCCATCCATCACATACTGTTGCTGTTGCAAATTCCTCATCGCTTCTAGCTGTCTCTCCAACCGATCCATTCGATCTGATAAGATTTGCATCCAGCAGCATTTATGGCAGATATAATCTGCAGTAACCCTTAAACTCTCTTTAAACTCCCACATCTGACAAGAAGTACATATTACTGCAAAGGCCATTTTTGCTCCTTCACAATCTACAGACCCAGGACATAACACCGTCTTATTCCTCTACAAAACACTGCACCAGGTTAAATTAATAGCTATGACTTATATTTTCAGTTTAATCAAGAGACTTATCTCCAAAAACATATAATCAAGAAAGAACCCACTGTACTCATTAATACAGCCTCTTTGACAGATTTAAAACAACAATTAACTTTTCTGATTCTGTGTTGTGAACTTCGCCCAAACCGGTTCCTCCAAGATTAGTTGTGAAATTCACTGTTTGTTAATTTTCCCAGATGCACTCCAATGTCCCGCGATACATGAATTCAAAAACAGCAAAGGCATTAACTGTGCAGGTTCTCTCTCTCTCTCTCATGGAATAAGCCTGCAAGAGGTCAAGGAAATTGAAAAGGAGAAGTAAGCTATTTAGAGTCATAGATTCATTGAAATATACAGCATGGAAACAGGCCTTTATCCACACCAACCAGGTTTACTAAATTGGAATATAAATTGATCACAAAATGGTCTTCCCTGTATTCAATTTAGAATTGTTTCTTTAAATCTATTTCAAAATTCACATGCCTTGATCCTACTTATAAAATAAACTTTGCTCCAGGGTCAGAATCTCCTAAAAATAAAATTGAATTCCATTTATTTTTGACTCTTACCGAATTGTCTCAAATCAATATGCAATTAAAAAATATCAAATTCAATTAAAAAAAATCAAATTCAATTGATTAGGTCCTCACCACCATACTTATCGTGGACATATTTTCCCTGATACACATCAGTAGCATTGACCACTGTCCAGACTTTGTGAAGATAAGGACTTGTTTCCACAATGAGGACATCCTTCATGGTGGAGAAAGTGAGGTCTGCAGATGCTGGAGATCAAAGTTGAAACTTTATTGCTGGAACAGCACAGCAGGTCAGGCAGCATCCAGGGAACAGGAGATTCGACGTTTCGGGCACAGGCCCTTCCTCAGGAATGGTGTAGGATCCTGCAACCACACAGGATTAATGTGGATTTCACCAGTTTCCTCAGTTCTCCTTCCCCCACATTATCCCAGTCCCAAGCCTCAAACTCAGCACTGCTCTTTTGACCTGTCCATTGCCTCTTCCATCTATCCACTCCACCCTCCTCTCCAACCCATCACCTTCTCCTCACTTTCATCTACCGAGCACATTCTCAGCTACCTTCACACAGCCCCACCCCCTCAGAGGTGTTCTCTGAAATGATCTGCAAGTGGGCATGGTTATTGGGTCAGGAGTGACATCACCAACAGATGTGACATCCTTCATGGTGTAGTATAGCATTAAAATGATGCAAAATATAACAAAATAACAGACATCACTGAGTTTTAAGAAGCTTCTGTGAAGTGCTTTTACCATCAGCAGCAGCAGAATTGTAGAACATTGCAATCAATGATCTCATGGTCCAATACAACCTTTTACACTTTGTCAATGCAGGCACTGACTATCTCCAAAAAGGAAGAGACCAACCATCTCCCTTGGTCATTAAAAAGCATTACACTTGCTAAGTCCCCTGGTATCAATATCTGTTGATTAAAAACGTAACGAGCCTGGCCATATAAATATCGTGACATTAAGAGCTGACTGCAAAGTCTGCAATTAATTCAGTTTCTCATTTCCCAAAACATGTCTATCATCACAAGGCACAAGTCAGTACTATAATGGAATGCTTTCCACTTATCTGGATAAGAGTAAGTTCAATAATGTTCAACAAGCTTAATCCAGGACAAAGTAACCTGTTTGATCAGCATCCCATTCATAACATCAAACATTCACTCCCTCCATAGTTGAGAGTATAGTGCTGGAAAAGCACAGCCAGTCAGGTAGCATCCAAGGAGTAGGAGAATCGACATTTCAGGCATAAGTCCTTCATCAGGAATGAGGCTTGTGGGTTGGAGGGGCTGTGAGGGGGTGGGGCTGTGTGAAGGTAGCTGAGAATGTGCTCGGTAGATGAAAGTGAGGAGAAGGTGATGGGTTGGAGAGGAGGGTGGAGTGGATAGATGGAAGAGGCAATGGACAGGTCAAAAGAGCAGTGCTGAGTTTGAGGCTTGGGACTGGGATAATGTGGGGGAAGGAGAACTGAGGAAACTGGTGAAATCCACATTAATCCTGTGTGGTTGCAGGATCCCAAGGCAGAAGATGTGGCATTCTTCCTCCAGGCATCGGGTGGTTGGGGTTTTTCTATGGAGGAGGCCCAGGACCTACATGTCCTTGGCGAAGTTGAAGGAGGAGCTGAGGTGTTCAGCCACAGGCGGTGGGGTTGGTTGGTGTGGGTGTCCCAGAGGTGTTCTCTGAAACGATCTGCAAGTGGGCATGGTTATTGGGTCAGGAGTGACATCACCAACAGATGTGACGCTCACCATGGGGGCAGAAGTGATTTAACACGCGACGGCAGCGACGTCGCAGACTGAGTTCTGGTGAGTGACGTCACTGGTGGTGACCTCAAATTCACCTGGGCCATCTCGGCCACCTTCCTCCACTTTCTGGACCACTCCATCTCTATCTCTGGTGACCGACTAACCACTGACGACTACTACAAATCCACAGACTCACACAGCTACCTGGACTACACCTCCTCCCACCCTGCCTCCTATAAAATCCCCATCCCTAATTCCCAATCCCTCTGTCTCTGCCACATCTGTTCCCAGGATGACCAATTCCACCTTAGAAAATCCCAGATGGCCTCCAACGATCGCAATTTCCCTTCTCACGTGGTTGACTATGTCCCCCAGTGCATCTCCATTTTCAGCTAGAGAAAAACGCTGGCGAAAAGGGCATTCTCCACTTCTGCCCTTAAACCCCACCCTTCCCACCGCAACAAGGACAGAACCCCTCCCCAGTCCTCATCCTCTACCCCACCAACCTCCATATTAATGCATCATCCTCCACCACTTCTGCCACCTACAAACAGCCCCCACCACTAGGGATATTTTCCCTCCCCAGCCCTATCAGCATTCCGTAGAGACCATTCCCTCCGTGACTCCCTTATCAGATCAATGCCCCTACCAGCCCACACCACACGCTCGGCATCTTCCCCAGTCACTGCAGGAAATGCAAAACCTGCACCCACACCTCCCCTCTCACCACTGTCCAAGGCCCCAAAGGATCCTTCCACATCCAAAAGAAATTTACCTGCACCTCCACCAATATCATCTACTGACTCCGTTGCACCTGATGTGGTCTCCTCCACATTGCGGAGACTGGAAGCCAACTTGTGGATCATTTCAGGGAACGCCTCTGGGACACCCTCACCAATCAACCCCATTGACCTGTGGCTGAACACTTCAACTCCCCCTCCCACTCTGCCAAGGACATGCAGGTCCTGGGTCATCTCCATTGACAAACCCTAACCATCCAATGCCTGGAGGAAGAACGCCTCATCTTCTATCTTGGGATCCTGCAACCATACGGGACTGATGCGGATTTCACCAGTTTTCTCAGTTCCCCTCCCCCAACATTATCCCAGTCCCAACCCTCAAACTCAGCACTGTCCTTTTGACCTGTCCATTCCCTTTCCCATCTATCCGCTCCATGCTCCTCTCTGACCTGTCACCTTCTCCCACACCTTCATCTACTTATCGCATTCTCAGCTATTTTCCCCCTCAACCCACCCCCTCCATTTATCTCTCAGCTCATGGCTCGCCAGCCTCATTCCTGATGAAGGGCTTATGCCCAAAACGTCGATTCTTCTGCTCCTTGGACGCTGTCTGATTGGCTGTGCTTTTCCAGCATCACACTCTTGACTCTGATCTCCAGCATCTGCAGTCCTCACTTCTTCCTAATTCACTCCCTCCCCTAGTATATACCATATACAAGTTGAACTTATCATGGCTCTTTCAAGCATGTGACTTCTATCATCTAGAAGACAAATATGACAGATACATGGGAATGCCACCACATGAAATTTTCATCATGGTCACACCCAATTCTAACTTGGACCTATATTACCTGTTCCTGCACTGTCATCGGGTGAAAAACCTTGAACTCCCTAACAGAGCTGTGCATATGTCTACACGAGATGGACAACAGGAGTTAGAGAAGAATATCACCACCATCACCTCAAAGGTAATTAGCGACAAACTTCAGACGCAGACCTTACCAGCAATACTCACATCACATTAAAGAATAAAATTTAAAAAACGATAGTGCTCCACCTGAAACTATGGTGCACCCTGTATTCTAAACATCAAAAACTGCAAACACCTAAATGGTCGCATGATGGAGTGATCACAGCAATACTTTTTAGTCCTTCCTCATCCAACCTCATCCAATCCAGAGTGGTAATGGGCAGCAACCCAAATAAAGAGAAGAGCAAGAGATTCATGAATATTTCTGTCTTATACATGGTATAGTCCAGCATGAGACAAAGTTTGGAAAAAAGTCTCCTGATCTTCCTCCATCAATCTCTTCAGATAGAGGCAATTCTATGTGTTCTCCACCCAAAGTCCCAAGTGTTTTCGACTGAAGCATTCAGGTACTCTGTTTCTATGTAATAAATAGTACTTGAGTGCCTGCATGCAGCAAATAGAACAAACCAGACAACATCCTTAATGTAGTATTGAAGGACTGCTGACAAGAGTTAGATCCTTTCTTCATCAAACTGATCTTGCATGGACGTGATGCAGGCATCTGCCTGACAATGTAGAAAATTGTTTAGATATATCCTGTCGATAAAATAGCACAGATATAACATGACCAACCACTTCCAAGCAAACCTCCAAATATAAGTAAAATATTGGGATTAATCATATTTAATGTAATCAAATTTGTGGGCGGCACGGTGGCACAGTGGTTAGCACTGCTGCCTCACAGCCCCAGAGACCCGGGTTCAATTCCCGCCTCAGGCGACTGACTGTGTGGAGTTTGCACGTTCTCCCCGTGTCTGCGTGGGTTTCCTCCGGGTGCTCCGGTTTCCTCCCGCAGTCCAAAGATGTGCAAGTCAGGTGAATTGGCCATGCTAAATTGCCCGTAGTGTTAGGTAAGGGGTAAATGTAGGGGAATGGGTGGGTTGCGCTTCAGCGGGTCGGTGTGGACTTGTTGGGCCGAAGGGCCTGTTTCCACACTGTAAGTAATCTAATCTAAAAAAAATAACAACTACTCACCAAAAACCTATCACTGGAGCTCAATTAAGGTTTTATTAGAGGTGCATGGCATCAGATCTCATTGCAGGATCGATCTTGATCTAATCTTGATGTCAAGGCAGGTTTCAACTTATTATGGCACCAACGTATATTAGCAAAACTGAAGTTAGGTAAAAGAAAATCCTTTCATTGACTAGAATAATACCTGATACGATTGAAAATCATTGTGATTTTGAGTCTACTCAACATCATGTTCTCATTAAAGAATGTTTAGTGCAGCCACCTTTAGCTACTTAATCAATGATCTTCCTTCATCTGGTCCTAAAGTGATGAGTATTCATCAATGGTAGTTATTCATCAAAAGAAAATTTAGATTCAAATTACAATGGACAGAATCTTATAGGGATCTGAGCAAGATGGGCTGTAGTGAGATTTATGGCAGAATCAGAAGGGAAGTCCAGTGAGGACTGTCTCTACGTTGGGAGCATTTTTCTGTACCTTTTAAACTCACCACACCACCTGTGAAAAGTATATTACGAGGCAGTACCAAGTTGCTGAATCTGGGGCAGATATTTCCTTATCACTCTGTTCAGAGATGTTATGACATACCTCTGGAGTCAGTGGGACTTGAACCCACACCCCCTGACTCAGAGGGAGGGACACTACCACTGCACCACAAGACTCCTCCAGTTCTGAGGGATCATTGCATGTTAAATTTATTGTTAACAGTCTAATGCACAGAATTAATAGTCAGCATCCCCTCTTATCAAATGTGCCAAAGAAACTAGATGTTGAGCAAACTTGACATGGAAATCTGGCAACTGCAGATCGTCATGTATTCCAATGGGCCTCCATGTTGATGTCAGGCACCAATGAGTTCTTCTTGATGGGGCTGGAATTGGATGTAAATGACACCACCAGATCAAGGTAGGTAGACCATTAGGCAAGTTTGGTAAGATACATCAAGGAAATTCACTAAGCCTCATGGTAAGAAATTTTCCAAAAATCTGTTGAAACATGCACTAAGAAATAAGCAAGAACTAAGATTGAGCCCTGTATATTTCCAAACCAGCATGGTCTTTGATGTAATTTTAAAAATATCAAACTATTCACAGAACCATTCTATTATTTGGTCATTCATTGGTATCGTTTCTGTGGCTACTTTAATGGTAAAATAAATTGAATATTGCTACTTGTCAACTCAGAGTACAGCCTCAGAAGGAGCCAAATAATTATATTTGGACCATTGCAGTATTTCCAGTAGACAGTGTTTGTTTTAAGGTGATGTCTTCATGTCCTATTGTTTTCTTCCTTCTGATTAATTCCCGCAATAGAAATAATATCCCTATTCACTCTCTGCACTACTTGGAGGAAAAGAGAGGTTAATTACTTACTAAATGATATTGAATTGGCAAAGGCAAGGACTGGAAGCGATCTAGGAAATTCACTGCAGAGCAGCAATTAAAAAAGCAAATTGAGCACAAAGCTAGACTGCCAAATCATTAACTTGTAAGGCAGGCTGTTATGCCGAGCTGATCAAGCTTCACTGTCAATACAACTGCCAAAGTTTTGAGGATACTGGAAATGTGAAATAAAAACAAAACATACTGGAAAACCTCAATAGGTCAGGCAATGTTTAAGACCTTCAATGTTGAGCTCATTACTGCTAAGTGTATTCTAGAGAGAGATTCTAATGCAGAGACTACAATTTGCATCTGTAATGTAATGAAGTGTCCCAAGGGCATTTAGAAGGGCATTAGAAACAATATATGACCATGATCAACATAATAAGATAATAAGTCAGAGAAACAGGAGGAGAAAGAGGTTGAAAGGTACAAAAAGTGTATTCTACAGGTTGGGGCATGACCAGATGAAGACAGACCTATTAACAGTGAAATGATTACACTCAGAGAAGCTTAAGATGTCAGAATTAGATGAGTACAGATATCTTGGAGGTATTTTGTTGTATATTTGGATTCAACTTTGTTTAGTCTTCAAGGAACTTTCTGGAAGAACTTTTTATTACAACTTGATATGTACAGACATTTTATCTTCAAACTAGGTCAGAGTTACATACATTTGACTTAATTACTACCTTGTAACCATTTTTATGTTTTTGATGCTAATCTAATTGTTATACAGTGGGCATGTGCAAAATTATAACGATATGGAAGGATGAAGCCTCCATATGGAAGAATTTGAAAACAAGATTGGGAATTTTAAACAGAAGAAACTGTGGATGTTGGAAATCTGAATCAAAAAACAAAGTACTAGGGAAACTCAGTAGGTCTGGCAGCATCTGTAGAGAGAAATACACAGTTAATATTTTGAGTGCCGTGACCCTTTGTCAGAACTGAAAATAGCTGGGAAAGGGTAGTATACTGATGATTGGTTGGAAGTGTGAATAGAATAGAGGAGGAGTGGGGTTCCAAAAGCTCGTGGTTTCAAATAAACCCTGTTGGACTATAACCCGGTGTCACATGATTTTTGACCTAGAATAGAATAAAGGAGATGGTGCCCAGAGTGAGAAGGAGAGAATGAGAATGCTGATGATAAGCTGAGAGAGATAAATGCTAGATAGGATACTAATGGAAAGTTTAAATGTTTAAAAATGGGTTGGCTGTGCTGGAAACTACCTATGCAAAACTGAACACCTACACTCTGTTCAAAAAAAATGACCCTAAGCTTCCAATTACCTGCTATTTTGACACATAACCTTTCCACGTTAACAATTCTCTCAGACCTGCTGCATTGTTTCAGCAAATTCAACACAAGCTGGATGAATAATACCTCATCTTCCATCTAGATTCCTCTCTCTCTATGTACTCCATTAAACCCCCTTCCAGTTTTTCCCTCCCCAACCCTGTAGTCAGCATAAATACCACAATTTCCCAGCTGTTTTAAGTTCTGATGAAGGATTACTGGTTTTGAAATGTTAACTTTGTTTTCTGTTTTATAGATGCTGCCAGATCTGCTGAGTTTCTCTACCACTTTCTGATTTTTTTTTGAATTTTAGAATTGATTTTTCTCAACCAGGCACCAGTGTAGGTCAACAAGAACAATGGGAAAAGGGAGATTGGATTTGGTGTGATAGAGGCAGCAGAGTTTTGGGTGAACTCAAGTTTATGGAGGGAAGAATGTGGGACACCAGCAAAGTGTGCATTGGACTAGTCTAACCTGGAATCAGAAGCAGATAAAGTGAGATAATTGTGAAGTCCAGGTTGGTGCCACCAGCATACACGTGAAAACCATCACTGAGGTTAAGCAGAAAATAAGAGAGGGGGGGACGAAGGTAGATCCTCGCAACATTAGAGATATTGGTGCAAGAACAAGAATAGAAGCTGTTATGATTGATTCTCTGAAATATAACCAGTAGGATGACCAAATGGATGACGATTGAGAGATGTTGGAGGAGGATGGTATAGTTAACTGGTATATAGACTAATGATAGGTCAAGGTGAATGCAGAGGAAAAATTTATCTTTGTCACATAGGATGTCATTCCAACTTTGCTAAGAGCTGTTTTTGTTTTGTGGCACAGGAGAAAACTTACAGTCATAGAGTCATAGAGATGTACAGCATGGAAACAGACCCTTTGGTCCAACCTGTCCATGCTGACCAGATATCCCAACCCAATCTAGTCCCACCTGCCCGTACCCAGCCCATATCCCTCCAAACCCTTCTTATTCATATACCCATCCAAATGCCTCTTAAGTGTTGCGATTGTACCAGCCTCCACGACTTCCTCTGGCAGCTCATTCCATACACGTACTACTCTCTGTGTGAAAAATTTGCCCCGTAGGTATCTTTTATATCTTTCCCCCCTCACCCTAAACCTATGCCCTCTAGTTTTGGATTCCTTGACCCCAGGGAAAAGACTTTGCCTATTTACCCTATCCATGTCCCTCATAATTTTGTAAACCTCTTTAAGGTCACCCCTCAGCCTCCGACTTCTTAGAAAGTTGAGCACAAACGTTGGAGGCACACATCCGAGTAACTTGGAGAGGAGTGAATGCTAGAGATGGGATGTTAGTTTGTAGGGCAGTGAGGTTGCAAACTGATTTGTTTTGGGCAAAACAGTGATGACAACAGTTCTGAAGAAGAGAGCAAACAATACCTAAACAGGGAAAACTTTTACAGCCTGGAAGCAATAGTAAAGACTTATGAAATGAGTCCATAATATTGGCAAACTCAGCTACAGGGAAAACATTATTTTGGTGCAACAGATTTGGTTGGTTACTGTGGTGAAGTCACTTTGCAGATCATACCTGTCTTCAACAAAAACAGTAATTGCTGGAAAAGCTCAGCAGATCTGGCAGCATCTGTGGAGAGAAATTCGAGTTAATGTTTTGGGTCCAGTAACCCTTCCTCAGAACTGTGCTGCCAGACCTGCTGAGCTTTATCAGCAATTTATGTTTTTGTTTCAGATTTCCAGTATCTGCAATTCTTTTGGTTTTTATAAGTAAATGCAGACTCTCTATTTGTCAAGTTCTGCTTTTAAGCTAAACTACAAGCAAAACAATAAGACATTATTACATTTCACTGGAGGAATAGACTTTAAGCAGATTTCCAAGCTCTCGAGAAGAAATATTTGCTGAACTTTCAGAATGTTGCAATGGATTGCTGGAGGGCTATTCTTGCAAACCTAACATAAAACTTAATTCTTTATATCTTCTTTCCCTTTGAGAGGTTTCCTCATGATATGCACAGGGTTGAAAATGATTATTGTGAGCTTCAACTTCAAGCATGCTGTAGGCATGTAGATTATAGTCTGATGTGCCAGATGCTTTACAACACAGGGAGTTCTGGTATAATGCGACAGTTGCGTTCCCCTGCAACCTCACGCTATAGAAACTTGCACTGTAGAAGATCGCTATACCCATTCAGTCGAAAGTTTACGTTATCCAAACAGTGTCCACATTTCATCAATCGCGTTGATGAAACACCCATTGTACCAGAACAACCTGTACTTCTGGTTTGTTCCTGTTGACCAGGAAGAGTGCAGAGCTATTTGTGCAGATGTACTAGGAAGTAGCACTCATAGCTGGCTAGCTAGAATGTTATTCCTAAACAATCTCAAATTTTTAAAAGCAATTGGATCAAATATTCTTTCAGTAGTTGTATGGAAATTATGGAGATATTGAAGAGTTTTAATATCCAATGTTTGGAGTAATCTTCATTGGAGTTCAGGGTATGCCTCAGTTGAATTGTAGCTAAGAGGCAGCAAATCTTAAGGCAACAATGAAACAGTAGTTCCATTGTAGTACTTCACCAAATTAGTTACTTTCCAGCATCACTTTGGAGCTGAGAGTCATAACATGACAGATAGTTTATTATTCTGATAGTTGAGGGAAATACAGTTTGTAGTCACAATAAATATAGTGTTCATTTATTCACTTACCTTTCTAATATTGGCTGAGTTTGTCCATTAGTCTATAGCCTGTCTGTGAATTCTTCCATCTTCCATTGGCCATTAGATGATGGCATGTGACATATCCCTGTAATTTAGGGTATAGCTTTTCATAGTGCAGTGCTTTTGTTATTGGATTAATAATTTGGAAAACATCCTACGAAGCTTTTTTTAAGAGTTTCAATTCAGCTTTTTTCAAATAACTTATATAAGCAGCAGCAACTATGAATCTAGGTGATCATCAAAAACTCGTATTTGATTGTAATTTAAGTGACCAACTGGTTCACTATTGTCATTCAGGATTTACTTGATATGTTGTTTGACCTGAGATATGAGAGTCCTGGTTCACACAAGCATAACTGAATATTAATCACTCTATGAGGTTTTGAAGGAAAGCCACTCAGTTGTGTGGAACAAATATCAGTTCTTTGAAAAGGAGTGCACTATAACTTTCTTGGGATAACTAAAATAGTCTGTAAATACTGTCCATGCTGGGGATCCACATGCTGTGTGGATGAATTTAAAGTATAGTTTGTTAGGACTGAACTTGAATATTGCTCAATAGAAAGCAAGATTGCTGAAGCTTTTTGTCACTGACTCATCAATGCATACAGAAAATGCCACATTTCAATCCATTCAACAATTTATATTATTGTGAGAAAAAGGTATTGAGCAGTTATCAAGTTGACTGTGATTTTGTGAGGGTTTTGTCATGAAGAAAACGGGTTTACACCAAGAAAGCAATAAGCTTCTGAAGGTCCCAGGTCATTAAAAAAATAGCAAGGAGCGAGCATAATCCTTTTGTTTGTAGACAATGAATCCCGGTTTAGAATCTATGTTGCTTGTAGCAAGTCTAAATGAGTCGTACTATGAGATCAATTGATTATCTTAAGTCAGTTATTAGTGCATCTATCAGGATTGTTCAGCAAGCGCTGCCTAATCATGGAAGCAAGAGTAGACTATATGCTTTGGATGCCCATGTGATGCCACATCTGCAGGCTGCACATTTGAACTACTAACTGAACAAATCAAATAGCATGTCCCTTCATAATGAGCAAAGTACAGATTGTACTCAAACAGCTTGTGCTTGCAAAACGCAATGTAAAATGTCCACTGTTATATGTGGTTATGGAAGGAAATCACAATCACAATTATTAGGAGACCACAAACTTAAGCTAAAACAAAAGGGTGGTGTGAGTGGGGTATTTTGAGAAGATGATATTGGAGTAATCAAATAAGGATCTATTAATCTCTTTTCAAGGTAGGGTTTGTACAAACTTGATTGAAAAATTGACTGTTAAAACCTTCATTATAAAATTGTTATCTTTTGTGATATATTATGATAAAAGTTTATGAAAAATCCAATAATTTGATCATAGCAATTTGAATAAATCAATTATTTTCAAATTATTTTATGTTAAATAAGTTAAATTATTCAAAGCAAGCACAAAATGTATAGATGTGTGGTATGTTGCAGACAAGAACATGAAGACAAGCACGAGGGACAAGGTTTAAAATGAGGGGTGATAGATATAGGACAGATGTCAGAGTAGTTTCTTTACTCAGAGAGTAGTAGGGGCGTGGAACACACTGTCTGCAACAGCAGTTGACTTGCCAACTTTAAGGACCATTTAAATGGTCATTTGATAGGCATATGGACAAGAATGAGATAGTGTAGGTTAGATAGACTTCAGATTGGTTCCACAGGTCGGCGCAACATTGAGGGCTGAAAGACCTGTAATGTTCTATGTTCTAAGCCTGATGTCATTTGTAAATGGTATAGCAGACAGTGAAGAGTATAAAGGGACCTTGATCAATTGGGCCCATGGGCCGAGGAGTTTACTTTAGATAAATGCGAGGTTTTGCTTTTTGGTAAGACCAACATGGCAGGACTTATACAGTTATTGTAGAACCCTGGGTAGTGTTGTCGAACAGAAAAAGCTAGGGGTTCGGGTTCATAGTTACTTGAAAGTTGCATCAGAAGAAGACAGAGTTGTAAAGAAGGCATTTGGCATGCTTGCCTTCATTGCTCACACCATTGAGTATAGGAGTTGGGATGATATGTTGCGTTTGTACAAGAGGTTGGTTCGGCCACTTTTGGAAGAATGTGCACAGTTCTGGTTGCCCTGCTATAGGAAAGATATTATTAAACCAGAGAGAGTGCAGAAAAGATTTACAAAGATATTACCTGGACTAGAGGGTTTGTGTTATAAGAAAAGGCTGGATAGACTGAGACTTCTTTCACTGGAGTGTAGGAGCTTACGGGGTGACCTTATACAGGTCTGTAAAATCATGAGGGGCATTGATAAGATGAATAGCAAAGGTCTTTCTCTGAGGAAGGGGAATACAAAACTAGAGAGCATAATTTTAAGGTGAGAGAGGATAGATTTAAAAAGGACGTGAGGGGCAACATTTCCACACAGAGAGTGGTTCGTACGTGGAATGAACTGCCAGAGGAAGTGGTAGATGTAGGTACAGTTACAACATTTACAATACATTTGGATAGGTACATAAATAGACTCATAGAGTCATACAGCATGGAAACAGACCCTTTGGTTCAACCAGTCCATGCTGATCATAATCCCAAACTAAACTAGTCCCACCTGTCTGCTCCTGACCTGTATCCCCCCAAACCTTTTCTATTCATGTATTTAACCAAATATCTTTTAAAGGTTGTAATTATACCCACATCCACAACTTCCCTAGTAAGTAAATGCCACATGCGAACCACCCCTTGTGTAAAGAAAAATTGCCCCTCGTGTCTTTTTTAAATCTTTCTCCCCCATCCTAAAAATGTGCCCCATCCCAGAGAAAAGACAACAAACATTAACTCTATCTATGCTCCTCATTTTATAAAGTTCTATAAGGTTGCCTCCCTACCTCCTCTGCTCCAGCAAAGAAGTCCCAGTTTATCCAGCATTTCGTTATAGCTCAAACCTTCCATACCCAGCAACATCCTGATAAATCTCTTCTGAACTCTCTCCAGCTTAATAATATCCTTCCTATAACTGGGTGGCCAGAACTGGGACAATATTTCAGTCGAGATCTCACCAATGTCCTGTACAATCTCAACATGACTTCCCAAATCTTATATGCAAAGGACTGAGCAATGAAGGCAATTCCCCCAATGCCTTTTTAATCACCCTGTCTATATGTGATCTAAACTTCAAAGAATTATGTATCTTCTCCTCTAGGTCCCATGGGCCAAACAGGACTAGTTTAGTTTGGGATTACTGTCGGCATGGATGAATTTGACCAAAGGGTCTGTATCTGTGCTGTATGACCCTCTGATCCAGAGTAAAAGTTGTTCTTGATGTAGTGGAGTGAACTATATTTAATTAAAGATATGTAAAGTCTCCTTTGCCCCAGAGGACCACAGGGCTGCTCTCTACTGAGAGAGAGATGACTGGTGGTGAGTTTAACCTGAGGGTCATCATGCTTCAGGCAAAGGGTAAGTTTGAGAAGATGGGACCTTCAAGCTAACCTAAACTGATGTGGGAATTGAACCCATGCTGTTGATGTCACTCTGCAGTGCAAACCAGCTGTCCAGTGTAAGGTTTCAGGTTTGCGATCGGGAATTTGCTGATTTTTTAGGTGGTTTGAATCACCCCCACATCCCTGATTTTGACACTGGACCTATTTAGGGAATGTGAAATGAAGAAGGCAATAGACAGATGTTTCAGGGCAAAATAATCTCTGTGTTTATTTAACTACAAAGAGGTAAGTATAACACAAGAAAGAAAAAGGCAAATGTAATAAAATAGTGAAATTGACACAATTATACAGAGGATAGTAATTAAATACACTCTCAAATTAAACAGAGGTTAAAACACTATTCGAAACTGAACAGCAGTTTTAATCCAAGACACTTTCTTCAGGCTTCCTACCCTTGGGTTCCCTGCACTGTCACCATTCGCCTTCCTCTCCTTGGTTGGAAACTTCGGGGTATTGGTAGTTTCAGCTCACCACTGGGGAAAACACAGTTTTAAAGTGCGTCCAGTTGCTGAGGTTCTATTAGCTCGGAACTGGCCTGTGTCTGGAAGCTCAAGTTCGGGTAGCACTTAGTTAGCTTCCTACCGTCTTGGATGTCCTTTGTTGCGATGATGCTCTTGGTTTGTCTTCCCAATTCAGCTTCTCAGTTCAGCCTCTGTGGTCTTGGTTCCAAAGCTACTTGTGGCGGGTGCCTATGGGGAAACTTGATGTTGGAGGAGATTGATGTTGGAAAAGGCTCTCTCTCTCTCTCTCCCAGATGAGGGCTAGCAGTTATATAGTCTGTGTACCCTGTTACCTCTTCTCAAATTTGTGTTGCCATTGTGTTTCTGTTGTTCCCTTTTGAGAGCACTTGGCTTCCTGATCTTTTGCTCAATCCCACACCAACGAACTGAATTAAGCAACCACATATATGTGTATTAAGTTATATAAATAAGGTAAACTAATAAATAAAAAGATAGCAGAGGATATAACTGAAATCTGATGCAAGATAAATTTAAAACAGACGTCTGAGAGAGCTGCTTTACAAAGATTAATGTATTCCAAATATTTGTCAACCAGCAGTATGAATCTGAAGAGTTGTTTATAAAGTGGTTATATATTACAAATAGAGAGCAATCATTATGTACTAACATATTGTGCTCTAATTGACTTTTCTCATGTATTGGAAATGTGTTGCTGGAAAAGCGCAGCAGGTCAGGCAGCATCTAGGGAACAGGAGAATTGACGTTTCGGGCATTAGCCCTTCTTCAGGATTTTTTCTCATGTATTAACTTGTGTTAGTTCTATGTAATCCATATATTATTAGATGCACCTTCCTTCTCTTCATTAATGAGCCTGGGCTAGATAACTGCATGAGTTTATTCAAAAAAGAAGCCATTTGGCCCATTGTGTTCATGCCAGCTTATTGGTAGAAAAAGCCAAAAGTAATTTTTCAACTGAACTGTCTCAAGTTTCGAAGGACGCTTCTTGGTCTCTCAGCACCTAGTTGAGGTTTTTTTGTACTGCACTATTTCTAATGACCATCATCAATAACCTTCCTTCATCATCATACTAAAAGAGATGATGTTTGTTAATTATTGCACAGTTTTCAGTACCATTTGTGATTTCTTAGATACTGAAGCAGTGCTCCCATGCACGATTTACAATAGTCAGGCTGTGGACAATAAATAGCACCTAACATTTGTGCCATAGAATTATCAGGCAATGACCGTCTCCAGCAAGACAGTATTATACCACTCCTCTTGTCATTTCATGGTATTGCCATCACTGAGTTCCCATCATCAACATACTGAAGGCTTATCATTGATAAGAAAGAAAAATGAATCATTAGGAGACTGTGAATTCTATAAAATGTAACCCTCGTAGAAAGTCTATCCACCATCTACAAGGTACAAACTGGGCTGTTGAATACTGTCTACTTGCATGAAGAAAAGCTCCAAAAATATTCAAGAAGTCCCAAATCATCCAGGACAAACGAACCTGCCTGATTTGCGTAACATCCACCATCTTAAATATTCACTATCTCCACCAATGATGTACCATAGCAGCAATGTCTATCAACTGTAATATGCATTTTAGCAACTCACTAATCCTCCTTTGAAAGCATCTACCAAACTCAAACCTCTCCCACCTAAAGTAACAAGGCTGTAGATACACGGGAATACCACACTTGGGAGTTCCCTCCCAGTCACAGATAATCCTGACTTAGAACTATATTGCTAGTCCTTCACTATAGTCTGGCCAAAATCTTGGATCTCCCTTCCTATTTGCACTGTAGGTGTACAGGTCATAGAGTCATAAAGATGTATAATGCAGAAGCAGATCCTCCAGTCCAACTTGTCCATGCCGGTCAGATATCCTAACTAACCTAGTCCCATTTACCAGCACTTGGCCCATATCCCTCTAAATCCTTCCTATTCATATACCCACCCAGATGCCTTTTAAATGTTGTAATTGTACCAGCATCCACCACTTCCTCTGGCAACTCATTCCATACACGCACCACCCTTTCCTCTTTAGTTCTGGACTCACCTACCCCAGGGAAAAGACCTTGTCTATTTATCCTATCCATGCCCCTCATGATTTTATAACACTCTATAAGGTCACCGCTCTGCCTCTGATGCTCCAGAGAAAACAGCCCCAGTTTATTCAGTCTCTCCCTGGAGCTCAAATTCTCCAACCCTGGCAACATCCTTGTAAATCTTTTCTGAACCCTTTGAAGTTTCACAACATCCTTCTGAGAGAAAGGCAACCAGAATTGCAAGCAATATTCCAAAAGTGGCCTAACCAATGACCTCTACAGCCGCAACATGACCTCCCAACTCCTATACACAATGCCCTGAGCAATAAAGGAAAGCATATCAAAGGTCATTCCGTTATAATGCACATTTCGTTAATGCAACTTCGCGTAATATGATTGACGAATTGGGGGCACTGTTTCTCAAGCTTAAACTTTTAAAACATGTGTTGGCCATAATGCAATTACACTGCCAACACTTTAAGTGCTCTTTCTAAAGTGAGATTTTTCTATAATGCAGGATTGCACAAGAACACAATCATTGCGTTACAGAAGAATTACTTGTATCAGCTATAGGGAGAGGATGAATAGGCTGGGGCTGGTTTCCCTGGAGTGTGGAGGCTGAGGGTTGACTTTATAGAGGTTTATAAAATCATGAGGGGCAGGAAAGGAAAAATAGACAAAGTCTTTTCCTTGGGGTGCTGGGGTCCAGAACTGGAGGGCATAAGTTTTGGGTGAGAGGGAAGAGACCAGAGGGGCGCTTTTTTCACACAGAGGATGGTACGTATATGGAACGAGCTGCCAGAGGAAGTGGTGGAGGCTCGTGCAATTGCAACATTTAAAAGGCATCTGGATGGGTATACAAATAGGAAGTGTTTAGGGAGAGATGGGCTGAGTGCTGGCAGGTGGGACTAGATTGGTTTGGGATGTCTGGTCTGCATGAACAAGTTGGACTGAAGGGTCTGTTTCCATGCTGTACATTTCTATGACTCTACCTATATTATGTAGACTTGTGATATAAGAAGAATCACTAACACCTTCTCGAAGGGGATTAGGGATGGGCAGCAAATGCTGCCTTACTAGCAACAATTGCATCCCATGAATTTATTTCCCTAAAGATTTATCCATAAGTTACCATGCATATTATACACACTAACAGGTCAATTTTTTTTGCTGCAGATCAAAAGCTTTTCCAGACACAATGTGAATGAATGATTCATGTTTGCTAGAAATTTTATGTTTTGATGCAAGTTATTCTAAATTCTCTTTTAGTCATGAATGAGAATTCTCTTTTGTTTTCAGTGGTTTTGAACTTGACTCCAAGCATAATCAGATGAGAGCCTCCAAATGCTTCACATAAAATGTAATCCCAGGTTAGCCTAAGAGATTTGGCTGCATCTCACAGGCTATCTCCAATCAAACGATAAACACGTTTGGCTGATTTTTTAAATATTCATTTGTGGGATGAGGACATTGCTGGCTAAGCCAGCATTTCTTGTCCATCCCTAAATACCCAGAGGGCAATTAAGAGTCAACTACATTGCTGTGGGTCTGGAGTCACATGTAGGCTAGACCAAATAAGGATGGTAGTTTCCTTCCCTGAAGGTCATTAGTGAACCAGATGGGGCTTTTCCTGACGATCAACATTGGACTGTTAATTCCAGATATTTTTAAAATTGAATTCACATTCTATCATGGTAGGATTTGAACCCAGGTTGCTACAACATTACCTGGTCTCTGGATTAACCATCTCACAATAGTACCATTAGGCCATTGCCTCACCCCAAATTTTGTCTAGTCTTACCTTAGTCCAGTTAAACATTGCACATCTTGTACAGGCTTGGGGGCTGCTGCTCAGCAACTAGGGTGGGATCAAACCATTCCACTTAGTTGCCTTTGATCACTACTTTTGTAGTAAAAGACTATAGCACTTTGACTGCGGTATCGCAAAAGTCTAAATTTATATTTCACTTGGTGTTAAAGCAAATTTGCTTCTTCAATCCTGAAAATACAAGGATTATATTTGGGTGAATATTGTATTTGAAAAATCATGCTATCTTTCATTTCTGCAATGTCCCTCATCCTGCCTTAATCTTTTTGTTGCAACCTACATTTGTTTCCTCCAGGCTTGAATTTTTCACTGCTCTCTCAGCTACTCTGTCCTGTTTCTGTCCTACCACTTAACAGCTCCTGCTCATCTATCACTACTTTTCTTGCTGACCTATATCAGCACCACGCCATACAACACCTCCAGTTGAAACTTCTCAGCTTTGTATTCAGATTCTATCAGAATAGGGCCTTGTCATCCCTATGTCTGTAACGTCCTTCAGTCTCTCATTTGCCACACATTCATCCCTTAAGCCCCTTGCTATCACCTTGTTTAAATTGTCCTTAAAATACAGCTTTGGTCAGTACTTTGAGGAACTTCTTCTTTGACTTCTGCTGTATTTTTGTCTGATTACATTTTTGTGAAGAGCATTAACTAAGACGAAAATAAGTAATCTTTTGCAGCACATTTACAATTTGCATGATTATGTAAAATGTCTTGAGCACTTTTGCTTCTTACAAGGTGTTCAAATCTCCACTCGCAGAATGGCATGACATTTGACCATCTATTAAAGATCACTTTCCCGGGGGGATCCAAGATGGCGGCGACCCAGCAAGTCTGAGTCTATAGTGCTCTTCCCAAGACTTGGGTAAAGTGGGTCACCCACCCCCACCACACTCACCAAATCATTCATAATAGCTGTTTAATTTAATTAGTTGCTTAGTATTACATTTAAACAATCTAACAAGCCTTGTGGAGATGATCTCCAAGCTGGATGCGAAGATCGACGCTTTTATCGAGGAGTCCCGAAATCGATCGGACTCATTCTCGGCCGCGCTGCAGAAGCACGACCGAGACATTAAGGATAATCGAGGTCGTCGAAAAAATATTCGTTTGCTGGGCCTTCCTGAACGGGAAGAGGAAGGCCAGCTTACTGTATTCCTCGAGCAGTGGCTGCCACAGCTTTTAAATCTGGAGGCTGGATCAGGCCAGGTAAGGGTAGAATGGGCCTACTGGGTCGCAATACGTGGGCCCGGCTCGAACCAGCGCCCACGCCCGGTCCTGTTCCGGCTGCAGAGCTATAGGGAGAGGCAGATACTCCTAGAAGTTTCTAGAAATCTTAGAAAAGACCCCCAATTTATGATCTATAAAGGATCCAAGATCATGTTATTCCAGGACTTTTCCCCAGTTTTGGTCCAAAAGAGGAAGGCATTCGATGAGGCGAAGAAGCGTTTAAGGGACTTAAATATTCAGTACTCCTTATGCTACCCAGCAACGCTACGCTTTAACCATGAGGGATCCGTGTATAACTTCGGCTCACCAGAAAAGGCTAAGGAATTCTTGGACTCTCTTAGATAAACTGTAAGAGATAATGGATGTTGGTTTGCCTTTCCCCCCGCTTTGGTTTATATCCCCCCTCTTTTTTTTCGTTTTTCTTACCTTACTATTTAATATTATCATGGGGGGGTGGGGAGAGGGATTTGATTTTCTCCCCCCCCTTGGGGTTGTTTTCTTTTAGTATTTTATGTATATATGTGGGTATGTATGTATATGTGTGTAAATATATATATAAATGTATGTATGTAATATATACACACACATATATATATATATATATATATATATATAAGCTGGGGGGTTTGGTTAATGTTGGTGGGAGGAGGTGATTACCTTATTCTATTTTACCTCTGTCTTTAGTAGCGGGGTTGTTTTTCCCTTGTTATTTTGTATTATTATATTTAATTATTATTTGTTGAGGTTGCAATTTTATAGTTATATGTTTATATATGGTATTAACATTACCAAATATATCCAGGTGTTGGTATGGGTGGTGGTAGGGTGCTCACTGTTAACTCTAGCTTTGTATTATATCTGAATTCTCCTCATTTTATTGAGGAGCGCCTGGGTCAAGGGTGGGGCATTGGTTGGGAGAGGATATGATGGACTTTTGGAGAGGAAGTGACACCCCCTGGGAACAAGGGGGAAAATCTCCACTTAGATATGTTTTTTTTTATTTAGAAATAGATTTTTATTATACTGTTGTGAGTGTATTAGAGAGCCTTTACTTTTGTAAATTTTATATGCTCTATGCTCGGGATGTTCTGGATAGGGTTTCCTCTCCCGAGGGGTCTCGGATTTGCCCGGATGATTATGGTTGATCAGTCGGTTAAGTGGTGCACCTGGAATGTCAAGGGGAGTAATTCGCCAGTCAAAAGGAAGAAAATATTATCAAATCTCAAGAAAGAAAGGGTTGATATAGCTCTCCGACAGGAGACACACCTGTCAGATAAAGAACACTTGAAATTACGACAGGATGGATTTGATCAGGCCTTTTTTTCTTCTTTTAGCTCTAAAAGTAGGGAGTTGTTATTCTTGTTCGGAAGAATTTCCCTTTCAAAATTCTAAATCAGATAAAAGACGAATCTGGACGATATATTTTGATTAAAGCCCTTATAAATGGAGAGGAATATGGGATTTTAAATTTGTACTGCCCCCTGGCACACCCCTTTAAATTTATAACGGAAGCCTTTTCAAAATTGATGGCTTTTGGTGCCCGTCATACAATTATAGGGGGAGACTTTAATTGTATTATGGATCCGGAAATAGATAGGATTCCCAAGAGTACTGCAGGAGTATCTCCCAGATCTAGACATTTGGTGGATCTGAACAAAGAATTAGGATTAGTAGATGTATGGAGATGTCTTCATCCACAGGGCAGAGATTTTTCTTTCTACTCCAATCCACATAAATGTCATACCAGAATTGATTTGTTTTTTGCCCCCTCGATTTTTTAAATTCCATATCATCCTGTAAAATAGGTAGTATAGCAATTTCTGACCACGCTGCTGTATATATGGAAACTAAGGTGAGGAACAATGGGACATCCCCTCGGCATTGGTGTATGGACCCCTTCCTAATGAAAGATAGTAAATTTGTAAAGTACTTCTCTCAAGAATTTAAAACTTTTTTAGAAATTAATTCAGGTACGGCTAGCAACCCATCAATGATGTGGGAGACGATCAAAGCTTACACGCGAGGTTTGATCATCTCCTACTCAGCGACCCAGAAAAAATTGAAGGGAGAACAACAGCATCTGCTTGAAGCTCGCTTAAAAGCAGCTGAAACAGCATACACTGACAGACCTTCTATTATTAAATTGCAAAGGATTACGGCTCTTAGGACAGCTCTAAACACTACGCTTATCAAACGGCTAAGAGGGAAATATTATTTGCAAAACAAAGGTTATATGAATATGGCGATAAACTGGGTAGATACTTAGCATTTCTTGCAAAGAAAAAAAAGGCCCCTCAGACTATTACGTCTATCAAGGAAAGTACGGGTATTTTGACTCATGATCATAAAAAGCTTAATGCGATCTTTAGAGAATTTTATTCTGAGTTATATAAATCGCAGGATTGTGAAGATAGGACTAGGAGGATGCAGTCATTTTAAAAAAAATTGACCTTTCCGGGCATAACTACGGAACAAGTATCGGTCCTAAATGCTCCTCTAACAGTCCAAGAAATACTTGATGCAATTAGGCAACTTCAGAGCGGTAAGGTACCGGGCCCAGATGGTTTTCAAGCTGAATTCTATAAAGAATTTACAGAAATATTGGCTGGTCCACTTATGGACATGTATAACTATGCATATAGTCAGGGCTGTCTCCCGCCTTCGCTGAAAGAGGCAAATATCTCTCTTATCCTTTAAAAAGGAAAGGATCCAGAAGATTGTATGTCATACAGACCAATATCCTTGGTAAATGTAGATTTTAAAATCCTCTCTAAAACGTTAGCACTGAGACTAGAAAGGGTACTGCCACACATTATAAAGGACGATCAGACGGGGTTTATTAAGGGCCGTATATCATCCAATAATATTAGAAGGATTTTGAATATGATTCAAGCCTGTCATCAGGGAAAGATACCAGGAGTAGTGGTTTCATTAGACGCGGAAAAGGCATTTGATAGGGTTGAATGGTCATATTTGTTTTACACATTGGAAAGGTTTGGCGTTGGACAGGTGTTTACCAAATGGGTCTCAACATTATATAGTGATCCCAAAGCAGTTGTGGTTACCAATGGATTAGGTTCGGATAGCTTCAATGTGGGTAGGGGCTGCCGTCAGGGATGTCCTCTCTCGCCATTGTTATTCACGCTAATAATTGAACCACTAGCAGAAGCTATACGAGCTGATCCTAATATAACGGCCTCGAGGATTGGTACAGGTAAACATAAAATTACCCTTTATGCAGATGACGTTCTTCTATTCCTCATTAATCCTCTGATGTCCGTACCTCGCCTAATCCAAGTTATTAATACATTTAGCGCATTCTCAGGCTATAAAATTAATTTTTTCAAAATCGGAGGCTATGCCAATGGTGGCCTTGCTATGACACTCCACTTAGTGGACGGATCCCTTTTTCCCTTTCGTTGGTCCCTGGAGGGTTTCTTATATTTCGGCATTTTTATTACCCCAGTATTTGGTCAGTTGCATAAGGCTAATTTTGTGCATTTACTGGAAAGGATAAGGCAGGACCTCCAGCGATGGGGAGACCTTTCAATTTCCTGGCTGGGTAGAATAGCACTAATTAAAATGAATGTCCTGCCCCGTCTCCTATATCCTATGAGAATGCTTCCAGTGATGCTGCCGAGGATGGCTCTACATAAATTATATGGCTGGCTGGGTTCCTTTATCTGGAATCATAGACGGCCCCTCATTAAGCTGAAGAAGCTACAGCTTCCACAGACAAGGGGAGGATTGGACTTCCCAGATTTTAGGAAATATCAGTTAAGTTCCCTGTTAAGTTATATAGCTGATTGGGTCTTGTCTGATCCACAATCAATCTGGTTGGATATCGAGGCCTCTCAAGTAAAATGCCCACTTATTAACCTTTTATTTTCAGACAAGAGGAAAATCACTATAGATCACTGTAAAAACCCTATAATACTAAACACAATTAAAGCTTGGAATATAATGCGGCAAAATGAGGGTAATTCACATAAAACATCCCCCTATGCACCAATAGTGGGAGCATGGGGATTCCAACCGGGGTTTACAGATGCCACTTTTAAACTCTGGAGATCCAGGGGTATCTCATGTCTAGGGGACCTATTTAAAGATGGGGTCCTGATGTCTTTTGAACAGCTGCGTCAGAAATTCGGATTACCTAATGGAGACCTCTTTCGATACTTCCAAATTCGAGATTATATACAGAAGAAGACTACGTTATTAGATAGTCTTTATAAATCGGATAGAGAATGTAGTGTCCTATGACCAGTGGGGATATCTTCCGTCAGTACTATTTGTCATTTACTACATGAAGAAGTATCGGGAGATATGGATAATCTGCTTAAAACATGGGATCAGGATTTGGGACTAGAAATCTCTATCGAAACATGGAATGATATTTGGGAAAATGCTAGAAGGATTACTATCTGTAACAGAACCCAGGCTATCCAGCTGAAGATACTTCATAGGGCCCATATAGCACCGGTTCGATTGGCAAAATTTAAGGCAGGAGCATCTCCAATGTGTCCCAAATGTAAAATAGAGGTGGGCACTCTTGTACATTGCCTATGGATCTGTTATAAGATCCGTAGGTATTGGACTAAAGTAGCAAGTACCCTGACAGAAATTTTAGGAACGGAAATTAAAGTGGACCCTGTATCTCTCCTTTTGGGCTTTTCGAACTTTCCCTCCCTGGACATGTATGGGAAGAGACTATTTTCTATTCTCTCTTTCTGTGCAAGGAAAAATATTTTGGTAAACTGGGTGGCTGAGGGCCCCCTTGGACTTTCAAATTGGCACAGATTAATTATGGAATGTATTCCCCTTGACCTCCTTACAAATATGGTGCACCGAAAGACCGAATTATTTTATAAAATATGGCAGCCCTTCTTGAATTATATAAATACAGGTATTTCGGCTATCCTAACAAGGGCTTTTATTTAATTGATATCAAACCTGGCTGGTCCAGGGCCCCTTAGGAGAGGAATCCCACACGAATACGGGTTTTATTACATTTGATGTTAATACATTCCGAGCATGTAAGAGACTTAAATATACACTCTGGTTAATTGTAGGTTAGATTAGTAGACAGTTGAGTTTTGTTTTTTTTTCTTTTTCGGTATTTTTTTTTCTTTTGTTAAATTTTGGCTATTGTATATTTGATTTAATTGTATATCAATGTTTGTATTTGAGAGTTTTGTTTATTTTTGTAAACTTT